>NC_091472.1:28247510-28576439 GCF_036971445.1 Narcine bancroftii
CCAAAGAAAAGAATTCTTCTCTTGACAAACAGCAAAGCTGGATCCTTAAGTTTGTCCTCAATGCTTGCCTCCACTACAGGGTCATCACAGAATTTCTCTACTCTTCTTGTTTTCCAGACATACTCTAGTAATGGCACACACAGAGTAGATTTCCAAATCCTTTTTGGACTCATAAACAAATAGCTTACTTGTGAGTTTCACCACAGGTATGACTTTACCCTCTGCTAAATCATTTCCTAATTGTCTTGTGTTGCTGCAGTGAGAGGAACTACTGGTTGGGACCGGATCCTTCTGGCTGCCTTCAGAATGTTCATCCTTTTTGAAATCCCAACATTGTAAACTGTCCTCCAGACCATGACTCATGCTCTGGGCCTTCTTCCATGCCACAGCACCACCACCCCCCCCCCCCACCCCCCCGCCAGTGGTGGTTTATTGTCCATGTCCAGAAATTTTCAGATCATTTTCTGCACATGCTCAGTCCATCTCCCACTCTCTCAGCAGTCCACCTTCACCTTGGTCCTCTCAGGCAAATGGTCACTTTTCAACATAAAACCACACCACACATAGGCCAAAACACAACACGGAACTCTGTAACAATGGGAATAAATTCCGATTCAAATTGTTGTTTGTGAAACTGAAATGCTTCTTTTCTTTTCTCATCTGATGTGTCTTTAATTTTTTTCTCTAGCTTCCATAAACTTTTAACTGCAATCTATTCCTCCTCTCAAAAAATATTTACTAGTTAACCTAGCAGTTAGTGCAATGCTATTATGGCATTTGAGTCCAGATTAGAATCTGGCACTATCTGCAAGGAATGTGTACATTATCTGGGTGGGCTTGCTCTGGGTGCTCTTGTTTCCTCTCACATTCCAAAAGCAGATGAGGTTCGTAGATTTATTGGTGTGTTTGGGCAGCACTGGTTCATGGGCCATGGGGGTCTCTTACTGTTCTGTACTTGTAAATGAATGTCATTCATTCAAATTGACACGGCCACCTCTTTCAATTAAAGAGTTTGTCTGGCTATATATCTTTTGATATGGCATAGGACAAGCCAGGATAGAGTAACAAAAAATCTCCCTTCCAAACCAGAGAATCATTCACCAGAATTGACCCAAAGGAGAATGAAAAAAAATAATTTGAAGCAAAACCTGACTCTGGGCCAGGCTGGCAATTCTCCTGAGGATCAAAGTTACTTTCAAAACTGTCCATCAGCATTTCTGATGCTCCAAATTTTACCCTTGAATGCTAAAGGATTTTGCTTGATTAATCTGCCTTTCTCGGGACCAAAAAAGTCTAGTTGAAGCAATTAAATGGCTTTCTGCCAGCATCCCGTGTCCAATCGGATGAAATATATTGACTGATGCACATTTACTTTAACACTTGTGTATTTCTTTTCGAAGGTCACATGCCAGCTGTGCATGGAAGTATCAGTTACTGCTGATGGAAAGAAAAGAAAACCTAATTAACAAATTCTCTTTCATGCACTGAAGTTTAAAGCACTGTGTATCTAATATTGATCGGTCAATTTCCTCCAATTTTAATTTTAATTTCCCTTGATTTTAATTGAAAGAAATTATTCAGTGGATTTTGGTCCAAACTGTTGGTTTATCCTTTCTGAAGTGGGAAAAATAGCCAAACACAGTAAGCTGGAGGAACTCAGAAGAAAAAGCAGTATCAGTGGGAGAATAAGAATGGTTGACATTCCAAGCGGGAACCCTTTATTATGGGAAATACCTTGCGGTTCGCTCGCACTAATGATATTTCATTTTATGTGAGAAAATCTAGCTGTCTACCCACTGTCTTTTGGTCTCATTTTGATTCTTTTTCTGACAGGCTGCAGAATTGTGTGTGATTTATTGGTTCTCAGGAAGACAATAACTGCTGTAAATACCACAATGCAATGACTAAAAGGCCATGCAGCCCACAATGGATTAAATGATTTCCCCTTGTTGGATTATTTTACTCTTGGCAATGTGCAAGACAACATAGCTGCAGGAGGCCATACAGCCCCTGTTATCTTCTCTGCCATTTGGCAAGATCATGGAGAATCTTACTTCAACAGCACTTTCTGTACTTGCAGAATATCCCTCAGTCCTGTTCATATCTAAAAATACATAAATCCGCAGCCTTTTAACATAGTGAATAGGTTGTACACAGAACACATATTTCAAACGTTATTTCACTTCTATTCTGATATTGATTCATTATGTGATCAATTAAAAATTTTTAAGGTTTCATTGATACATGTGTTCTGGTCTTGTTGCAGTTTGGAACATTTTTGGAAAAATTACTTTCAAACGTTATCATCCATGTTTAAGGTCAAATTAGAACCGTGTCCCCTTAATTGCTTCTGTTTGGGGTTTCTAAAGAAGAGAAAATACGACCGACTTCATCGTGGCAGAATATATAGAAATATTTTTGAGAGATAAATTGGGAAAAGTTAGAGTAGGTTTACATAAACACACTTTCAAACAGATCTACCTTGAAATACTGGAGAATTCATACCCACAGTGACTTTGCAGAAATTGCGAAGAGTACCTATGGAGACTCCACAAGTAGGTGATCATTGAACTGACGTTGGGGAATAATGGACTATTGTCTTTAAAGGAACAGCAAGAGACATGCTGTCTTGCTGATACCTTTTTGAAAGGCTCTCAGAGGTCACTGATGGGCTCTTGTTTACCTAAAAACAACAGATGAACCAGAAGACTGAGTTCAATGGTTTTATGGAGAAGGTCAGGTGGCTTTCTGCAAGCAGTGTCTGGGTGAGTCAGAGAGAGTGTGTGTGTGTGTGTGTGTGTGTGTGTGTGTGTGTGTGTGTGTGTGTGTGTGTGTGTGTGTGTGTGTGTGTGTGTGTGTGTGTGTGTGTGTGTGTGTGTGTGTGTGTGTGTGTGTGTGTGTGAGAGAGAGTGAGAGAGAGAGAGAGAGAGAGAGAGAGAGAGAAGAAGTGAAACCAGTTGTCTCAGCCAGTGTGGGTGAGACAAAGAAGGTTGGTGAAACTGAAACAGAAGCTCCAGAGGGAAAGAGGGGTGAAAGTATTGGGCTGTCTGGTGTTTTGCTTGGATTAAGAGAAACAGAAAGGAACTCTGTGATAGACTGAAAGAAAGAGGTTATCATCTGGAGAACCCTGATGGGGCAAGTTTCATCAGCAAGAATGAGGTGACTGAGGAAAGTACCTCAGTTGTGGATGTCCTGGAACAACACATCTCTCTCTACAAAACCTTCAAGAACCTTCCAGAGCGGTAACCATTTACCTTTCCAGCACCAAAGCCTGGCGAACTTTATACATGTTAAATTCTGTGCACAGTATAAGAATTGCCTACAACCGGAGAACTTGGAAGAATGAGAAGTGAGATTGGACTGTTAATCAAAGCACTTTTCTAAATTTACATACACATTACATACACATGTGCTTAGAATTAGAAGGGGGTTAAGTTAGGTTATGTTAAGTTAAAAATAGATGTTAAAGTTTGATTCTGTTTCATGTTTCAAGATAATTAAAAGCAACTTTTGTTTAAGTAACCATTTGTCTTGGTGAATATCTATTGATGCTGGGTTTATGGGTCCTTTGGGCTCGTAAGAATCTCAGAAGCAAATTTTAACTTTTACCTCATTGATGGCTAGATGGGCAATTCTGATGAAATGGAAAGACAGTGCTCCACCTGCCCATTCTCAGTGGCCTTCCTAAGTTTAGAAAAAAATCAGATATAATGTTAAAGATGTAAAGGTGAATTTTTATAAGATGTGGGGCCCATTCATGGAGATTTACCATAATTTAATGAATTAGGATGTTTGGATGTTCCTGAATAACACTGTCTGGTCTCCGAATGTCATCCTTTGCTTATTAGATATGAAAGTTCGTCTTGTTTAGGCGGAGGGGTTTGATTAATAGTGGGGGGGGGGAGTTTTTCCACTTTTTCCTTTTTTTCTTTTCAATATTTTAATATAACGGGTTTGACGTGAAAGGGTGTACACAATTTATACTATGTATAATCGCGGTTTTATTTGAAATGTTCAAATTTTTTGTCTCTTATTTTCCAGCATACGTATTAGATCTATATATGTGTATGTGTTTTTTTTTAAATTAAGCTCAATAAAGATGTTTTAAAAGGAAAGAAAATAGTGAATTCTGAAGGTTGACTGCTGACTGGGAGAAAGATATCTCACCTTGTCCAACCCATGATTTTGAGACCATGACCATTATTTCTAGACACTTCAGCCACGGTAATTATCCCTATATCTATCCTATCAAAGACAATGGGCTTAGTCTATCCTCATGACAAATGCCAATTCAGAAAACAATTGCTGAATTTTGTCAATCACAAAATATTCACCTCGCCACACTTACTGTGTACTGCTAAATCATGCAATTTAGTGATTTGTTAAGTCATCTCAGAGGACAATTAGGACTGACAAGAACTTTCCTGTGTGATCGTAGATTGGGCTGACCAGATAGATTTCCTTCCCCAGAGAAAAAAGTAGCAAACTATGAAAATATCACACGTTTTTATTGCTCCAAATGTTTTGCCTGATTTGTGTATTCCTGTTTTGTCTGCAAAAGCCACAATAATCTAATAGAACTTAAGTAATCTTAAATCATTTTATTTGGTCCATTATTTATTGACAATTAGGTAGGAAGTGAAGATCTGTATCTAATATTTCAGGCTCATATGTAATTGGAGCAAGACCATTTGTTCTCAGACCCTCTGATATAAAATGTTAACATCCTATTTGTCTGCCCAATGATATAGCTTGCAGAGTGGTCATCTATTTGCATTGGTATAGCTGTTAAGCCAAGGTAAGCAAAACACCCAAGTTGTCTGTTTGCACTTGCTGCCCACGCACCAGGAATCTCCTGCTCTGAAGGTGGTTAAGTGCTCTCTGTTGTTCATTTCTAAGTTACTCATCAATAAAGTCAATTGACAGACATTACATATGAGCTCTTCCCACTGCGTTTTTTTAAATACCAGAGGTCATGCATTTACAGTGAAAAAGAGAGAGTTTCAAAGCAATGTGTGGGGAAAAATGATATTCCAAACTGTTCCCAAACATTTGCTCCAATGAGTGAGAAATCTTGGACTGTGCAAATCCATGTTCCACCATATTTGGAATAATTTAACTGTGTTGCACTCTTCGATTAGCCAGTGAATTACAGTGATATAAAATTTCTTTGTTCAAATTAAATCATACAAATTATTCTTTGGTGTTACATAGATGTTTAATTTTAGTTCCAATATTAAAAACAGTAAAACTCCTGGTATCCGGCCCCTATGAGATTGTCGGTTGCTTGAGATTGCATTTTGCTTGAATGGTGAACTAATAATGCCAATTTTAAACCCATAGTTTTTACATTTTTATTTTCCATTTTTTTTTTGCCAGTTGCATGAGGCTGATTGATTTCTGGATAATGGGGATTTTCTTTGACAATGCCAATAATGGAGCCACACCAAACACAGGTTATACACCTGCACTGGAATGCAATCCATGTTTCCACTTGCCAAACTGTTTTATGATCTTTGTGATGGTTGTAATTTGATGAACCCTTATCTAACCAAAAAAAAAGAGTTTTAAAGCTCACTTTAAATTTACATGGTACAGAAAGAATGCAGCTCAGGCCATCACACCTCCCTTCCATCATCTCCGTCAACACTTCCCACAGCCAACATGTTAAAAGTCCCGTCCCATCCTAGTTACACTCTCTGCCTCCCCCTACAGTAGGGCAGAGATACATCAGTTAGAAAACATGTATTCAAGGATAGTTTCTTCTCTGCTGTTATCAGACGATTGAATGAACCTCTCATTTGTTAAACAATGCTGCCCTTGCACTGTTTTCACTGAATCTTTTTTCTGCTATACTATACTATACTCTGCAATTTTGTTTTATTTTACACTACCTGTTGTTCTCAAGGTTAGGTTAACTTGCCTGGATAACACACAAAACAGTTTTCACTTTATCTCAGTACATGTGACAACAAACCAATCCAATTCATTGCTTTATATTTTTCTTTAAAAAAACTATATGTCCTATTATATCTGTCTGCTCCTGGCTGGAACCTTTCATTTTAATTTACTAAATGTGTGCATCTTGCTGTGAAAAGATTTTGTTGGGTTGCTTTTTTGAACTGCTGCAGTTTTTCTGGGGAAGATATTCACCTCGCCATGCTTACTGTGTACTGCTAAATCAGCGTTCATGCAATTTAGAGATTTGTTAGGTCATCTCAGAGGACAATTAGGACTGACAAGAACTTTCTTGTGTGGCTGACCAGATAGATTTCCTTCCCCAGAGAAAAAATACTAAACTATGAAAATATCACTCCTTTTTATTGCTCCAAATGTTTCTTCTGCTTTGTGCATTCCTGTTTCGTCTGCAAAAGCCACAATAATCTATTAGAACATAAGTAATCTTAAATCATTTTATTTGGTCCATTATTTAATTTAATAGCAGCAGTGTGTATAATAAGATATTGTATTTCTTTCCAAACTGTTTTAGTGACCATTTTGTATTACTGATGCATAACCACATGGAACACTTATGCAGAAACTTCTGTACCCTTTTGAGTCTTGATTCTATATTGGTGAAATTATAATTATGATATATTGTTCTTGAATAAGGCTTTAAACCCCCATCCTTGATTACATTCTGTTAGGTTTTGTCCAGTTTATTGTTCTACCTCAAAAGTTACCTTGATGAAGGGCTCAAGCCAGAAATGTTGGTTAAGTACTGTACCTTTATCTTTGCTGTAGAAAGTACTCATTTGACCAGCTGGGTTTCTCCAGCATTGTATTTTTACTTCATCCGTGGTGTCAGCAGACTTTTTTGTTTTACTTTTGCCTTCCTTCAGAACACCACTTCACCCAAGCTTCTTTTCCATCAACAGTTTTCAGTAATTTTGATGATTCCAGCTCAGATCGTTTTACTGGATCATTCTGCCTTTCTGTCTCTCATGCTTTCTTTGAAAGCTTCCTATAACCCCGACTGGACACCCACTCTCAGAACTTCCTTTCTCGTTCCGTAAGCATGGTGATGGTTTCACGATTACCAGGATGGAGCAAGATTTTAAAAAAATTCCTGTAATAAAGTGAGGAAAAGCATCATAGTACCTCTCAAAAAGTTGGATAACCAGCTCCTAGGTTTTACGAACTGAACTGCAATGGGGAGAGAAGTTCCTTTGGCTGCGTAACAAGGAGGTGAACAAGAAAGGAACCTGAAATTTCATGTGTTGTATGCGTATTGGGCACTCTTATCATCTGATGCTTTGTGTTGGGTTTACATACACACACTTTGAGCTTAGCATTCAGAACCTTTACTGAAAGCAACCCATCAGTACACTTTTCATTTGGGGCCCCTCCTTCAGCTCCATCGCCCCCTCCCATCTGACCGGAGAAACACAATACTGAAGCCCACCCCATGACATCATCAACAGGTCAAATGCCAAACTAATAACATTACACCACATCCCCATGACTTTAAGTTCAAAGTTAACTTTAGCTGTGGATTCTGCTCACTTCAATTAACATGAGAATCATTCACAATATCTTTGGCTTGGCTTCGCGGACGAAGATTTATGGAGGGGGTAAAAAGTCCACGTCAGCTGCAGGCTCGTTTGTGGCTGACAAGTCCGATGCGGGACAGGCAGACACGGTTGCAGCGGTTGCAGGGGAAAATTGGTGGGTTGGGGTTGGGTGTTGGGTTTTTCCTCCTTTGCCTTTTGTCAGTGAGGTGGGCTCTGCGGTCTTCTTCAAAGGAGGTTGCTGCCCGCCAAACTGTGAGGCGCCAAGATGCACGGTTTGAGGCGTTATCAGCCCACTGGCGGTGGTCAATGTGGCAGGCACCAAGAGATTTCTTTAGGCAGTCCTTGTACCTTTTCCTTGGTGCACCTCTGTCACGGTGGCCAGTGGAGAGCTCGCCATATAACACGATCTTGGGAAGGCGATGGTCCTCCATTCTGGAGACGTGACCCATCCAGCGCAGCTGGATCTTCAGCAGCGTGGACTCGATGCTGTCGACCTCTGCCATCTCGAGTACATCGACGTTAGGGATGAAAGCGCTCCAATGGATGTTGAGGATGGAGCGGAGACAACGCTGGTGGAAGCGTTCTAGGAGCCGTAGGTGGTGCCGGTAGAGGACCCATGATTCGGAGCCGAACAGGAGTGTGAGTATGACAATGGCTCTGTATACGCTTATCTTTGTGAGGTTTTTCAGTTGGTTGTTTTTCCAGACTCTTTTGTGTAGTCTTCCAAAGGCACTATTTGCCTTGGCGAGTCTGTTGTCTATCTCATTGTCGATCCTTGCATCTGATGAAATGGTGCAGCCGAGATAGGTAAACTGGTTGACCATTTTGAGTTTTGTGTGCCCGATGGAGATGTGGGGGGGCTGGTAGTCATGGTGGGGAGCTGGCTGATGGAGGACCTCAGTTTTCTTCAGGCTGACTTCCAGGCCAAACATTTTGGCAGTTTCCGCAAAGCAGGACGTCAAGCGCTGAAGAGCTGGCTCTGAATGGGCAACTAAAGCGGCATCGTCTGCAAAGAGTAGTTCACGGACAAGTTTCTCTTGTGTCTTGGTGTGAGCTTGCAGGCGCCTCAGATTGAAGAGACTGCCATCCGTGCAGTACCGGATGTAAACAGCGTCTTCATTGTTGGGGTCTTTCATGGCTTGGTTCAGCATCATGCTGAAGAAGATTGAAAAGAGGGTTGGTGCGAGAACACAGCCTTGCTTCACGCCATTGTTAATGGAGAAGGGTTCAGAGAGCTCATTGCTGTATCTGACCCGACCTTGTTGGTTTTCGTGCAGTTGGATAATCATGTTGAGGAACTTTGGGGGACATCCGATGCGTTCTAGGATTTGCCAAAGCCCTTTCCTGCTCACGGTGTCGAAGGCTTTGGTGAGGTCAACAAAGGTGATGTAGAGTCCTTTGTTTTGTTCTCTGCACTTTTCTTGGAGCTGTCTGAGGGCAAAGACCATGTCAGTAGTTCCTCTGTTTGCGCGAAAGCCACACTGTGATTCTGGGAGAATATTCTCGGCGACACTAGGTATTATTCTATTTAGTATAATCCTAGCGAATATTTTGCCTGCAATGGAGAGCAACGTGATTCCCCTGTAGTTTGAGCAGTCTGATTTCTCGCCTTTGTTTTTGTACAGGGTCATGATGGTGGCATGACGAAGATCCTGAGGCAGTTTTCCTTGGTCCCAACAAAGCTTGAAAAACTCATGCAGTTTGGCATGCAGAGTTTTGCCGCCAGCCTTCCAGACCTCTGGGGGGATTCCATCCATACCTGCTGCTTTGCCACTTTTCAGTTGTTCGATTGCCTTATATGTCTCATCCAGGGTGAGAACCTCATCCAGCTCTAGCCTTAGGGGCTGTTGAGGGAGCTGGAGCAGGGCGGAATCTTGGACTGAGCGGTTGGCACTGAAAAGAGATTGGAAGTGTTCTGACATTTCCTTTAAACCCTTTTTTTCAGTCTCTCACAGGTTAATCTCTGTGGTATTTATAACTTCTCTACCTGACTTCATTCTCATGATGCCAGGCCTACTCTGGGATTTTGTTGCTTGCAAAAGAGTGGCTGAACCTACTTCTGCAGAAGTGTCCACTTCCAGTAGGTGCTCCTGTCGATTCTCACCCTGAGACTCTGACACTGGTATAGACACGAGATGGTGACGATTCCTCCTCAATGTTCCTTGTGGTCTGCTGACCAGGTAAGACCATGGGCTGTGGTGGATGGATGTCACTGTTCCTTGTATCCTTGCATCTGATATCCAAGCTTGGTCTCCAGGTGTGCCTCTTAATGAAATGTTTTGCATCTATCCATCGTCTCTCCCTCTCCTTGGGACGGAGTTGTAGCAGGTCTGGGAGAGCCGGCTGCAACCTGTCTGGAAGGGTAGGCAATGTGGTGTGAAGGCGACGTCCTATGAGTATTGGGCAGGGCTGTAGTCGTTGCTTAGAGATGTGGCTTTTGTAGGCCAATAAGGCACGATAGGGATCTCCGGCATTTTTAAGCAAGTTTTTAACAGTTTGAACAGCGCATTCTGCCTCACCATTACTCTGGGTATATTTAGGGCTGCTGGTTACATGCTCAAAGTCATAATCAGCCACAAAGTCCTTCATTTTGTGTCTAGAGAATTGTGGCCCATTATCACTTATGAATATCTCTGGAATGCTACGTCGTGTGAACATATGAACAATTACATATGTGGACCTTGTTGGACTGAGGTATGCTATTCCTATATATCTAGAGAAATAGTCCATCACGAGCAAATAGGCACTGCCCGAGAGTGAACAGATCTGCACCTAGTTTTTGCCAGTGCCTGCCTGGAAGTTTGGTTGGCATCAGAGTTTCTTTTGAATTTGCCCTTTCCTTAATACATTCTCTGCATTTAAAGACAAGATCAATTATCTGACTGCTTAGTCCAGGCCACCACAGCGTCTGACTGGCACGTTCCCTACACTTTACTACTGCCTGATGGCCCTTGTGATTTTCTCAAGTTCATCATTTCTCATGTTAGCAGAAATAACTAACCCTTGTGCCATGCAGGAGAAGTCCATCATGTGCTCTTCGAACTGCCCTCTCCTGCCAGTCGTGTTTGACTGGTTCCTGTAGCTGGTTCCTCTCTGGCCAACCCTCAACGCAGTATCTTATGACTTGTGTGCAAACACTGTTGGCACCCAGCTGCTCGCGAAGCTCAGTTAGGTCAGTTGTCAGGAGATTGTCCAAGCACAGACTCAATGTAGATATTAGATCTTCTATGAGTTCACTGTCAGCATGCCATCTTTGTGTGGGGAGCGAGAGGGTGTGTCAAATGTCATGAGGCTTTTTCCAGTGTGTGTGAGATCGTGTAAATGTACGTCATCAAGCATATCCTGAACCTCTGCATCCAAGATGGCAGCGAGTCCAAAACCTGCCCACCTAGTAGACTCACAAGAGGTTTGTGGTCCGTTTCCAGCTCAAAATGTAATCCAAGGATAAAATCAATAAATCTCTCACAGGCCCAGGTCAGTGCTAGCGCCTCCTTTTCGAGTTGAGCATATTGGTTCTCTGTCTGTCAGCAACCTGGAAGCCTAAGTGACTGGTGACCAGATGTCTCCATCCTTTTGTAGCACCCCAGAAGATGAGGCGTCAGCTGATATTCTCAGCTGCTGCTTAGAGTTAAACAGTTGAAGGACCAGTGCAGATGAGAGCTCACACTTAAGGCTGCAAAATATCCTCTGTTGCTCAGACCCCAGCACCAGTGGTTTATTTTGGACAGCAGGTTAATCCTTTTCAGCCTGGTTCGGTATGAATTTCCCTAACTGATTCACCAGACCAAGGAAGCTCTTGAGCTCACTTATGTTCGTTGGCTCTTTCATGTCCTGCACTGCTCTTGTTTTATCTGGGTCTAACTTCATGCTGACTTCAGCTGAGATGATGTATCCAAGAAACTTAACCTACCTTTTCCCAAGCTCATATTTGGATACGTTGAGAGTGACTCCTGTTTTTTCTGCTCGCTCCAGGACAGCATGGACCCTAACTTCACGCTGGTCCTTTTGTGCTACCCCAGGTGAGGATATTGACCATGTGGCAGACAACCCCTTGCAGATCTCAGTCACCAACCTGTATGGACATGTTCTGGGGCAGAGGAGATACCAGAAGGCAGGCAGTTCAAATAGTAATGGCATGATAAAAGTGGTATAGCGAGCTGATTATTTAGACATTTAGATTCACTCCACCTGGGCCATAGGGCAGTTTCTGAGCTTTATCTCACTTCTTCTTTGGCTTGGCTTCGCGGACGAAGATTTATGGAGGGGGTAAAAGTCCACGTCAGCTGCAGGCTCGTTTGTGGCTGACAAGTCCGATGCGGGACAGGCAGGCACGGTTGCAGCGGCTGCAGGGGAAAATTGGTTGGTTGGGGTTGGGTGTTGGGTTTTTCCTTCTTTGCCTTTTGTCAGTGAGGTGGGCTCTGCGGTCTTCTTCAAAGGAGGTTGCTGCCCGCCAAACTGTGAGGCGCCAAGATGCACGGTTTGAGGCGATATCAGCCCACTGGCGGTGGTCAATGTGGCAGGCACCAAGAGATTTCTTTAGGCAGTCCTTGTACCTTTTCTTTGGTGCACCTCTGTCATGGTGGCCAGTGGAGAGCTCGCCATATAACACGATCTTGGGAAGGCGATGGTCCTCCATTCTGGAGACGTGACCCATCCAGCGCAGCTGGATCTTCAGCAGCGTGGACTCGATGCTGTCGACCTCTGCCATCTCGAGTACTTCGACGTTAGTGATGAAAGCGCTCCAATGGATGTTGAGGATGGAGCGGAGACAACGCTGGTGGAAGCGTTCTAGGAGCCGTAGGTGGTGCCGGTAGAGGACCCATGATTCGGAGCCGAACAGGAGTGTGGGTATGACAACGGCTCTGTATACGCTTATCTTTGTGAGGTTTTTCAGTTGGTTGTTTTTCCAGACTCTTTTGTGTAGTCTTCCAAAGGCACTATTTGCCTTGGCGAGTCTGTTGTCTATCTCATTGTCGATCCTTGCATCTGATGAAATGGTGCAGCCGAGATAGGTAAACTGGTTGACCATTTTGAGTTTTGTGTGCCCGATGGAGATGTGGGGGGGCTGGTAGTCATGGTGGGGAGCTGGCTGATGGAGGACCTCAGTTTTCTTCAGGCTGACTTCCAGGCCAAACATTTTGGCGGTTTCCGCAAAGCAGGATGTCAAGCGCTGAAGAGCTGGCTCTGAATGGGCAACTAAAGCAGCATCGTCTGCAAAGAGTAGTTCACGGACAAGTTTCTCTTGTGTCTTGGTGTGAGCTTGCAGGCGCCTCAGATTGAAGAGACTGCCATCCGTGCGGTACCAGATGTAAACAGCGTCTTCATTGTTGGGGTCTTTCATGGCTTGGTTCAGCATCATGCTGAAGAAGATTGAAAAGAGGGTTGGTGCGAGAACCACTCCACCTGGGCCATAGGGCAGTTTCTGAGCTTTATCTCACTTACCATCTCAGGAATGGCTGTAATGTTGGGCCCGGTGTCGATTTTGAAGGATACCTTACTATGCTGATGTCAGCCATCCACAGTTCCTCGTTGGAAGCCACCTCTGCTAGAAACAGTTCATCCACGTCTTCTACAACCTCATTTGCTGTGCTGGTTGACCTACAGACATTTCCATAATGTCTTCGTTTATCACAGTTGTGGCACTCTGCACTCTTGGCTGGGTACTGAAATGTTGAGTGGAAAGGTGATTTACCACATTTGGGGCATGCTTTGAGGTCCACCCTGCTCTGCACTGTTGACCCTGTGTCTGTTCCTTTGCTTTGTATTTGTGTTGCTTTCCTCTCTTCGTGTGCACTGCATCCATTGCTACTTGACTAGCACTAATTTCTTCTCTCAAGTCAGTCTGTTGCCGCTTTATTTCCTCTGACTGTCTAGACATTGTGATAGCTTTTGTGAGGGTGAGGTCTTTATCGAGTTGCATCGTCTCTGACTGTGATGAATCTCAAAGACCCACAATTAATCTGAGTCTCTAAAGTTCATCATGCATATCTCCATACTTACAGTTCTCTGACAGAATGTACAATGCTGTGATGAATGAGTCCACTGTTTCCATAGGCTGCTGTACTCTTGTTAAACTTCACCCGTTCATATATCATGTTTTTGGAACGAAATATGTGTGGATACCTTTTCTTATTGCATCTTTATGCTGGCGCTGCTCGTTTGCTAAATCCTGCCTTCGTAGCACATCATCAGCCTCGACCCTAGGCATCATACCAATGTATTCACTTGGTTATCTTCAGTTGGATTGTTCAAGTTAATCGCCAGTCTGAAATGCTTGAATCTCCTAATCCTTTTCTCCCACTCCTGTGGGTTTGAGAAGTCGAAGGGGTCTGGAGTTTACAAGGTGAAAGTCACCGTCAGAGGTGCCGTTGTTCCTAGTTAGGGTGCCCACATGTGTCCTGGCTCATTCTTCATGCTGCTCATATCTTTTTTAGCAGGATGTCTGTCCTCCGGCCCATGGCTCAAAGCAGCCTCACTTCTGACACCATCTTGTGTTGGGTTCACATACACAAAATAACGACCACTTTGAGCTTAGCGTTCAGAAGCTTTACTGAAAACAACCCTGCAGTATATTTCATGTGAGGCCCCTCTATGCTGTCCTGGTGCTCCATCACCCACCCATCTGACCCAGAAAAACACCAAACTGAAGCCCGCCCCATGACATCATCAACAGGTCAAATGCTAACCTAATAATATTACGCCACAGCCACATGATTCATATAAAGATGAGATTGTAGCGAGCTGCACTAATCCACAAGCGAACCGGGTCACAGAAGTGCAGGTTCCACTGGGCTGGCACCACAATGGTCCCAGTGGGAGGGGCCAAAAAGGATCATGGGAGTGGTGCTGATAAGCTCTCGAAGAGTTCCAGTAAAGTCAGTTGGTTGGTTCAACTCACTCACAGCTTCTGTGTGGCTTTTTCTTTCATTTACTGCACGGCACACTGACCACAAGATAACATTCAAAATGAGAGAAATTTAATTGCAACATTAATAAAAGCAATGTGAGATTAGAAATCAGTGTTAGAGATTTCAACTGGTAATTTATAAGTGAGAGCAGAGTTTAAACTGTGATTCATGTACGTGCCATGTCTGATAATTGGAGGATTTAATTAATGTGTATTTTTAAATTTATATATTGCTATTAATTTATTTTGTGAATGATCCTCTATGGTTAAGTTGGTCCCCACTCTACCTTTAACTTTAATAATATTTATCATTGGAAAGGATTGAAAGTAGTCAGAATCTATTTGCAGATATAGACCTACAAAAGTTTTTTTTATTATAGAAGGGGTGGAAAGAATCAATATAGAGAAGATTTTTTTCTTCTTTAATAAGATTGTTTGAAATTCCAAACTCTGACCTTGCCATGTGAGAAAGATGGATTTGTTTGACTGTATGGAGTTGTTAGCATTTAACCATTTTTTGCTAGGTGGCCAATGGGAGTGAACACAGTACACTCAAGGGAAAGAACTGTTGTCCAGTTGCAGAACTTATTGGGGGAACAGTACTGTCTACTGCGTGGGTGCACTGTGGAATGTATACTGACTGGTTGCAGCGTGGCCTGGTTTCATAATTCAAGTGACCAGGAATGGAGAAGGCTGCATAAAGTAGCAAATATGGCCAGGTCCATCCCAGTATCTGACCTCCCACCCATTGAAGATATCTATGTGATGTATTGCCTCAAGAAGGCCACCAACATCAGAATGGACCCCCATCACCCTGGTCGCAAACTCTTCTCACTGCTATCAACACTTTTAGGTTCAGGAAGACTTTCTTTCCAACATCTAGCAAGCTCTTGAAACTCCATTTACTACCCTAATCATTGATTACTCCAGCATCATAAATAGACCTATTTATTGGTCTATTTCAGCTCTATTGAAATATCACTGAAATTGTGAATATTTATGATCCATCTTTTATATTTCTTGTCTCTTCCCCAACAGAGGAAATTTAACATGCTATTGGATAGTTTTTACAGAAGTAGCTGTTCGTCTGCAGCTAGTAAGAAATTTGTGCATATGTTCATGTGTATGACAATAAACTCTTTATCGTTATCATCTTTTTCAGATGCTATACCATGCTGCCAATTTCAGATTATTTGCCCATATGTTCATGTAGATGGACGAAGCAATGGCAGATGGAATTTGACCCTAAGTGTGAAGGCCATGCATTTTTGGAACAAGGCTAAGGCATACACAATAAATGGTGGACCTGCTATTGTCCATACTGCGATGAAGGGCTCAAGCCTGAGACATTGGTAATGGGTCTTTATTTTTGTTCTATAAAGTACATTGTTTGACCAGCTGTGTTCCTCCGGAGTTGTGTATTTACCTCAACCACGGTGTCTGCAGACTTCCATGTTTTATTTGTTGTGTAAAAGTTGAGTGTAGTTGGCAAAAAAATTTGCTGAACAAATTAGGGTCTCTTGTTTGGGTGAGATAATGTATTTCACTTTTAACAGAGCTCTTGTGCATTCAGGCTCATGCTTAGATATCTCTAGACTAATTTCCAGGTTGTTGTCCATTCAACACATCAAGGTAACTGCTTCTCCATTATGTTATGAGCCCAGAGGAACCATAAACCCAGCACCAATAGATATTCACTAACACAAATGGTTACTTAAACAAAAGTTGCTTTAATTATCTTTAAACATGAAAACAGAATCAAACTTTAACTTAACTTAACCCCCTTCTAATTCTAAGTGCACTTGAATGTAATGAGTGCATTAAGTTCAGAAAAGTTCTTTAGTTCACAGTCCAATCTCACTTCTCATTCCTCCAAGTTCTCTGGTTGCAGGCAATTCTTATACTGTGCACAGAATTTAACATGTATAAAGTTCACCAGGCTTTGGTGCTCGAAAGGTAAATGGTTACTGCTCAGAAAGGTTCTTGCTGGTTTTCAAAGAGAAAGATGTATTGTTCCAGGACATACACAACTGATGTTCTTCCATCAGTCTCCTCAGTGTCTTGCTGACGAAACTTGCGCCATCAGGGTTCTCCAGATGATAACCTCTTTCTTTCAGGTCACCACAGAGTTCCTTTTTGTTTCATTGATTCCAAGTGAAACATTAGACAGCCAGTCCTCTCCTCTTGCATGAACCACAAGGGCTTCGACCAGGCTGTCTTCCAAAAGCTTGCCAGCTTGTCCTGTTTCATTCCTGGCAACCTCTGCTGGTTGACACTGTCAATTGGTCTCTGCTTCTCTCTCTCTCTCTCTCTCTCTCTCCACACACACTCTGAGAAAGCCTGTTTGACTCACTCTGCTTGCAAAACCACATGACCCTCTTACAACAGCAAGCCTCCTGTAGACAATAATGCAGCCAGAATTCTCTTTCATCTGTTGCTTTTGGGTAAACAAGAATCCATTAGTGATGTCCCTTGAGCACACTTCAAAGATCTTGCAAGATCTTCTCAAAGGTGTGAGAAGCCATTATGTCTAGTATCGCTCCAGTATTACAAATAAGATCTGTTTTAAAGTGTTTGCATGTGACCTATTCTAACAAACCCCTCCCAATTTATCTCCCAAAAGTATTTCTATATACCTTCTTCTGTTTGAGCAGAATATCCATTACAACTGGTCATAGTCGGAAAATACCAATGCTCTAAATTACACATTAATCTCCTGTTCGTAATACTTCTACATTGTAATCTTGCTTTTATTAAGTATTTAGGGCTTGAAATAGAATCTCCAAGTTGCTGCATTAGCCGATCATTCATGGTCTATAAGCTGGCCTCCACGTGGTGCTAATCCAACCTCACACAACCATTTGTGATGCTTATTTAATGAGAATATAAACAGATGTAAATGGTGGATAGGCAAGTTAGCAGATTGTTCTAGTTTGTGTCTCATGGATACCATGCCTTTTGCATTTCATCTATTGGTATGCAATCATTTGTTTTTATTCCCTTCACAGAATGGTGATTAACTAACATTTGTTAGTTAACAAATGTTAGTTAATACATTTGTTCATACTCAGTCTTGACCTGATTTTTAGAATGCATAGGAGCTCTATATGTAATTATTGTAATAAAATTGTTTTAGGTCAGGAAGGTAATTCAGAAAGGAAGGTAAACCAGGAACAAATGATTTGATACAAGAACAACGCTAACTATAAATTTGATGACGGCACCACGATAGTGGGTTGTATAAAGGAAGGGGATGAGTCACCCTACTGGAGTAAGATTAAAAACTTGGCTGAAATATGCACCAACAATAAACTCATACTCGGTGTCACCAACACCAGGGAGCTGATTGTTGACTTTATGAAGGCATAACCAGAGGTATACAATCCAGTGACCATTGGGGGATCAGGGGTGGAGAGGAGATTTAAGTTCTTGGGAGTCACTATCTCAGAGGATCTTTCCTGGGCCCAACATACTAATGGCATCGTGAAGAAAACAAGTCAGTGCCTATCCTTCTGAGCTGACCGGCTGCACCATGACTTGGTATGGGAAGGCCCACAAAAGGTAGTGGACACTGCATAACATAACAATTTACAGCACGGAAACAGGCCATTAGGCCCTTCTAGTCCGCACCGAACCAAACACCCCTCTCTAGTCCCACCTCCCTGCACAATGCCCATAACCCTCCATCTTCTTCTCATCCATATACCTGTCCAACCTTTTCTTAAATAATACAATTGACTCCGCCGCCACTATTTCTCCCGGAAGCTCATTCCACACGTCTACCACTCTCTGAGTAAAGAAGTTCCCCCTCATGTTACCTCTAAACCTCTGCCCCTTAATTCTTAACTCATGTCCTCTTGTTTTAATCTTTCCTCCTCTTAACGGAAATAGTCTATCCACATCCACTCTGTCTATCCCTTTCATAATCTTAAATACTTCTATCAAATCCCTTCTCAACCTTCTACGTTCCAAAGAATAAAGACCTAATCTGTCCAATCTCTCCCTATACTCTAGATGCTTAAACCCAGGTAACATTCTGGTAAACCTTCTCTGCACTCTCTCCACTCTGTTTATATCCTTCCTATAATTAGGCGACTGCCCAGGACATAACAAGCAAAAATCCCTTCACAATTGAAAACATCTTCAGGGAGCGCTACCATCGGAGAGCAGCAGCAGCAATTATTAAGGATCCTCTTCACCCAGCACATGCTCTGTTCTCATTGGTACAATCAAGAAAGAGGCATAGGTGCCACAAGGCTCACACCACCAGGTTCAGGAACAGCGGCTCCCCCTCCACCATCAGACTCCTCTACAACAAACTCAATCAGGGACTCATTTAAAGACTCTTACTTGTGCACTTTATTGATTTTTTTGTCTCTCTCTGTATTGAATAGTTTTTTTACACTACCAGTAATGGGTAATTCAGTCTGGCCTGCAGGAAAAAGAATCTCAGAGTTGTATGTAATATCTTGTATGTACTCTGATAATAAATTTGAAATCTGTAATTGATTCAACTCTTCAATGAATTAGGCTTCTTCGCTCCCTTCACTGGAAGTCCTCTCCAGCTGCTTTGAACACCATGTACAAAATAAATTGCTGTTCCTTGCTTCAGTTGTGCCAATAGCACTTTTGATGTTGGCAACTGGTAATCATTTCCTAAATTAATTTAGATGTACAGAATGATAACAAGCCCTTTTGTCCACAAGCCCCTGCCGCCCAAATACACCAATTAACTTACAATTCCTGTACACTTGTGTGGTAAACGACTGTTCTGCTATGATTGGCTGCTGCCTGCTGAACATGCCTCCTGAGACCGATACTACCTTTGCATGCTCCCCATTTCACTCTGCATTGGTTTACGCCTGTTCCAGTCTATAGTTAATAAAAGCCTGATAGTTTCATAACTCCCAAGTTTTTTGTGCATCAATTTTATTAGCTAAATTTTTCAAAAAAAACAGTACCTTAAACCTGAGAATCTCAACATCGATCCTCAACTGCCAGATGCCTCGAACATGTTCGAACTCTGACTACATTGTTTTGAAGACTTCCTGGTGGTGGTCATGGATGCTAACCATCCGAGATTACTCTTCTTATGAGTCGGACCCCAAGTATTCCCGATAATCAGCGATGCCAGATCGTACCTGATGACTATGTAGATTCTGAAGGCCCATTGTAGTAAGAAAGTAAATGAGGTCTATGCCAGGCACAAGCAGAAAGCACTGATCAGGGAAATCAAGCACCGAGTACCTACGGGCCCTCCAGAGCCGATGCAGAGCTTACGACTGTAAGGCCATGACAGTCACTAAGAACATCAATAATTCACAAAAGATTGAGTTGTGAAACAATCAGGCTTTTATTAGCTAAAGACTTGAACACCATCAAACAATCAAACAACCATCCACCTTCTTGACTAATCGGAGCAAAAGGAAAGGGGTAACCTGCAAGGGACTATGGGTAGGATTGGTCTCAGGAGGCATATCCAGTCACTAGCAGCCAATCATGGTGTAACAGTGGTTTACCACATTCACCCCTCCCTTTTAAGAAGAACCCTGTGGGATGAAAACAAAAGAGAGTGAAACAACTGTACATAAATGTACTTCACAGATTAAGTCTATCAGGGGGCCTCCTTTGTCGCAGGGAGTGACATGGTAATAGATGAGGGAGGCTGCATGATCAGGTTGATGGATTGGCCTGTTAATAGATCACCAAGGGGTGGGAACAGGTGGGGGTGTAGGGGAGTGTGGTGCTGGTACGTCATCAGCAGAAATAGTAGCCTGGGGTAAGGTGTTGTTGGGTTCAGGGCCCCTAAGATTGAAGTGGGGAAGAGTGTCTGTGCAAAGTTAGTGGTTGTCAGGTGGGATCCCGACAGTGCCAGGTCTCAGATCAAGATGCATTTTCCCATCCATCAGGTAAGGCAACGTAGGCATATTGGGGGTTGGATTGGAGGAGGTGGGTTTGTCTTAG
This sequence comes from Narcine bancroftii, assembly GCF_036971445.1. NCBI lineage: Eukaryota > Metazoa > Chordata > Chondrichthyes > Torpediniformes > Narcinidae > Narcine > Narcine bancroftii. The sequence continues at coordinate 28,267,896 of NC_091472.1, forward strand.
GTTGCCTGACATGCTTGCGGAACGGGACAGGTCCTGGTGAGGTAAGCCAGACGGGCAGCATAGTCCCTGAAGCAGACTTCTGAGGGAAGGCAAGCATCCGTTCTTGTGGTGTGTTGTTGGTGGCCGTACGTAAAAGTGACCGAATGGAGTGAAGTGAATCTGGGAGATGTGGAGACCCTACGACCTCAGTGCCAGTAGGATAGTGTTCAAGACCATGGCATTTTCCCTTTCCACTTGCCCTTTACCCTTGGGATTGTAGCTGGTGGTCCTGCTTGTGGCTATGCCCTTGGCCAGCAGGTACTGCCGCAGCTCATCGCTCACGAATAATGTTCACCGGTCGCTGTGTATAAAGCCAGGGTACCCAAAGAGCGTGAAGATACTACAGAGAGCTTTGATATAAGTGGCTGTGGTAATGTCAGGGCATGGGATGCAAAGGGGAAATGGAAATATTCATCAATACAGTAAGGAAATAGAAATTCTGGTTTGAGGAGGAGAGGGGACCCCTTTAAGTCAGCACTGAGGCACTAGAAGGGGCACATAGCCTTGATGAGATGTGTCTTGTCTGGCCAGTTTGCATTCAGCACAGACTGACAGTTTCTAGTCATTGTCTGGACCTCCTCGATGGAGTAATGTAGATTCCGAGATTTGACAAAATGGTATCATTATCAAAGAAGGGGAAAGTGGCCTGCAGATTGTAGTGGTCCATCATGCAGTCCTTTTCCCATTGGAAAATGAAGCCCTCATTTGTGATGCCGAAAGGCACCTGGAGGAAGTGATAGAGATGGCTGTCTGCCTTGAATGCCATGCACTGGTGGACCTCTGGGCGGATCAGAAATTGATGGTAGGCCTGCTTCAAGTTGATTGTGGAAAACACCGGATACTGGTTGAGCATATCGGAAAGGCGGGGAAGGGGGTGCACATCGAGCTGTTTATACTGGTTGATAGTCTGGCTATAGTCAATGACCAATGGGTATTCTTTACCCATCCATGACCAGGACAACCTGGGACTCCAACAACTATTAGTGGCCTCAATAATGCCCTTGCCCAAGAACTGCTGGATCTTTGACTTGATAAACACTCTGTCAGCAGCGCAATACTGTCTACTCCTGGTGGCTACCGGCTTGCAATCGGGAGTGAGGTTGATGAATAGTAGGGGGGGTTGGCCTTGAGGGTCAAGAGGCCACACATCACCTGTGAGGGGCTGTCTGATAACTGATCATCACAGATAGTAGAGGGGAGAATTGCAGTGTGACCTTCTGCAGATGGCACTGGAAGTCCAGCCCCAGTAACAAAGGGTACAGAGTAGTCTTGATGTGCAGTCTGAAATGTTTGTACTGCTATGAGCCCAGAGGACCCCAAAATCCAGCAGCAGTACATATTCACCAAGACAAATGGTTACTTAAACAAAAGTTGCTTTTAATTATCTTTAAACATGAAAACAGAATCAAACTTTAACTTATCACTATTGACTTAACTAACCTAACCTATCCCCCTTCTAATTCTAAGCACATGTATATCTAAGTTCAGGAAAGTTCTTTGATTCACAGTTCAATCTCACTTCTCATTCCTCCAAGTTCATTGGTCATAGGTAATTCTTATAGTGTGCACAGAATTTAATATTTATAATGTTCACCAGGCTTTGGTGCTTGAAAGGTAAATGGTTACCACTCAGGAAGGTTCTTGATTGTTTTTCAGAGAGAGATTTGTTGTTCCAGGACACCCACAGCTAATTTACTTCCATCAGCCACTTCAGTATCTTGCTGACAAAACTTTCCCCCTCAGGGTTCTCCAGATGATAACCTTTCTTTTAGGTCTCCATAGAGTTCCTTTTTGTTTCCTTTATTCCAAGTGAAACATTGGACAGCCAATCCTCTTCTCTTGCATGAACATAAGGGCTTTGACCAGGCTGAACCAAGCATTCACAACCCATCCTCCAAATTGGGTTTCCATAAGCTTACCAGCTTGTCCTGTTCTAGTCCCAGCTCTGTTGCTGTCTGTAACACTGTAGAAGAGATTTCTGTCTGTCTGTCTGTCTGTCTGTCTGTCTCTCTCTCTCTCTCTCACACACACACACACACACACACACACACACACACACACACACACACACACACACACACACACACACACACACACACACACACACACACACACACACGCTTGCAAAACCACGTGACCCTTCATGACAGAAAGCGGCTCTGACAAGCTCTTTCATCTGTTGCCTTTTTCTAAACAACAATGCATAAATGAATTCTCGTGGGCACCACTCTCCAAAGCTCTGACATTTCTAGCATGGGGCTGAGATCCAGTATTTTCAGTAGGATCTGTTTTAAAATGTTTGTATGTAACCTAGACTAAAAAAAAAACCTGCCCCAATTTATCTCCCAAGAACATATCTCTATTCTGTCACAGTACATTATGCCTCAACAGCAAGGGTCACTACGCAGGACCCATGGATGGCCGTGGAATATGACTCGGACGCGAAAGATATCCTATGTTTGGCAGCCCCTACTTTAAGAGACGGACTTTTATTACTATCAGGATGGATAAAACTTTCTGTACTCCCACTATCGAAAAAACATTTGATAATGTGCCTGTTTACCTTGACATCCATCACAGACCTGGCTAGTTCATGCGGTGCCTCCTGATTCAATGTGATAGATGCCAGTATGGATTCAGTGTCTGAGTGTGTTGGGTGCTGCCACTCCAAAAATGGCCACCCTCATGGTGTCATATGCCAGGGAAATGGCACTTGGTGCGCAGTCCAAAATGGGATCTCCCATGATTTGTACATGGCATCGCTGGAGTGCAGGGAAGATGCCACTGATTGCGAGGCCTGGGGTAGCGAAAGGCTGTACGCGATGCTGCTGGATCTCGCAGGTGGTTTAGATTGGCAAATTTGAGTGTAATGCCTCTCTTTCTGGCACTGGGATCATCCTTTGCAGGGCAGCATTTCCTTGGGTGCGTGTTCTGACCGCAAAAGTAACAACTGGAGAGATGGCTCCTGATGGCAGCTGAGGTCAGGACATTGGAATAGTGGGTCAGTGTATGAAACCAGTCACTTGCAGGTGGGATGATGTCCCGTCCTAGGATAGCAGTGCCCATGGTGACCAACAGGCCGAGTAGTCATCGAAGTTCTGGAGGGCCACCTCCAGTGTTTCTGTAAGCTCAACTACCCTCGTCAATTGAGTAACTTTTGCTCCAGCAATCGCTGGCGCATGTACCTGGAGCAGAGACCGGCAACATAGGCATCTCTAATGAGGTCTTTTGCATGCTGGGCAGTGGACAGTTGCAGGGTCTTCATAGGATCCAGAGGGCCCACAGGAACTCAGCACTAGACTCACCAAGGTGTTGTTTTCTGGTGGCCAGGAGATGCCTGGTGCAGAACCAATTGTTACTGAAATATTTTGCTTGAGAAAAATTGTCATTGGCCCATTTCCTTTGGAGTTATGAAACCGTGCACATAACGAGTCAATTAGGTACGATTAAAACAGTAGTTTTCAAACCTTTTCTTTCTACCCACACACCACCTTACTAATCACAGAGCACCCATGGCATAGGGAATATTTCAAGCAGTATGTGAGTAGAAAGGAAAAGGTTGAGAACCACTGCATTTGAGTCTTCCCAACTCAGTGTTGGAGGCAACAATTTCAGTTTATGAAGTCTGACGTAGGAAACAGATATCCCTGCTGCCCAGTCACCATGCAATATTGGTCCTCTTGCTTCACGTGGCCTTTCTTAGAAACTGTGGACACCTGGCTTTAGTGAGGAGCAGAATCTTTCCACATTACTGTGGATTTTTAACAGGAGCCCCTCAAAGCACCAAGGCTCAAACAACTGTGCATACAAAACACCGGATAAGAAAAGCAACAATTGTGGCTTTTGTTTAATATCGTGTCATGCCCTGCCTGCAGGCTCGTTGGATATTCTCAGGCGGACTGAAAGGCAGTGAGCTCCAGAATATCAAATTTCCATATCCAATAATTGTATCCAAGGACAGGCCAAAACCAAAGGCAAATGCAATCATTGTGCATTTCACCCTCAGCTAGAATATCTTGAGGTGTAGCAGGCAATAACAAGACAGACATCATTCAAGAAGAAGGAACTATCTGAATAAAGGAGGAGAAACCGGGATTAACAAGGTGTAGAAACAAGTTTAATGACCATCTTAAACTTGAAAAGTTTGCTTTTTAATAGCACCTTTCGCACTTGCAAATGGTCCCAGGAATTAATAGCCAATCGGCCTAAAAATGGTCCAGTGTGGAATGAAAATCATCTCATGCCGAGGATAAACTGCCTCGACCCCTGGTGCAATCCCCGGCGTCTGCAGATGCTGGAGTTCCAATCAGGCAATTGCATTCTAGGACCGAAATAACAAAGTTTTTCATGAGTGCAGGAATGTGAAAGACAAAAAGATTAAAATGAAGTTTTAAAATTTGTTGGAGGAAACATTGTAGCGAGAGAGAGAGAGAGGGAGAGAGAGAGAGAGAGAGAGAGAGGAAATAAATAGCAAAAGCATCGGAAAGTTGGTAGTACTACAGGGCACAATTTATAAAGATCATGGGAAAAAGCAATGGTGGTCCTGACTTCCCAGAATGCCATGTGGCAGAGAAATCCCTCCATGAGTGATCCATGCATGTAGTAGTGCATACAGCCCTTGCTCTGCCGCATCACATTCTGGGAGGGCAGGTCTGCCATCGCTTTTTTTCCCCACAAAACTCAAAACGGTCAACCAGTTTACCCACCTCGGCTGCACCATTTCATCGGACGGAAGGATCGACTATGAGATAGACAACAGACTCGCCAAGGCAAATAGCGCCTTTGGAAGACTACACAAAAGAGTCTGGAAAAACAACCAACTGAAAAACCTCACAAAGATTAGCGTATACAGAGCCGTTGTCATACCCACACTCCTGTTCGGCTCCGAATCATGGGTCCTCTACCGGCATCACCTACGGCTCCTAGAACGCTTCCACCACCGTTGTCTCCGCTCCATCCTCAACATTCATTGGAGCGACTTCATCTCCAACATCGAAGTACTCGAGATGGCAGAGGCCGACAGCATCAAATCCACGCTGCTGAAGATCCAACTGCGCTGGGTAGGTCACGTCTCCAGAATGGAGGACCATCGCCTTCCCAAGATCGTGTTATATGGTGAGCTCTCCACTGGCTACCATGACAGAGGCGCACCAAAGAAGAGGTACAAGGACTGCCTAAAGAAATCTCTTGGTGCCTGCCACATTGACCACTGCCAGTGGGCTGATATCGCCTCCAACCGTACATCTTGGTGCCTCACAGTTCGGCGGGCAGCAACCTCCTTTGAAGACGACCGCAGAGCCCACCTCATTGACAAAAGACAAAGGAGGAAAAACCCAACACCCAACCCCAACCCACCAATTTTCCCTTGCAACCGCTGCAACCGTGCCTGCCTGTCCCGCATCGGACTTGTCAGCCACAAACGAGTCTGCAGCTGACGTGGACATTACCCCTCCATAAATCTTCATCCGCGAAGCCAAGCCAAAGAAGAAGAAAGAAGAATTTATAAATTGTTCACGATAGCGCTACCAACTTTCCCACACTGTACAAATTGTATGCGATAGATCTACCAATGTTCCCACGCTGTTTAAAAATTGTCCGCTCTTGCTATTTATTGCTAGCACTTTCTCATGTTCCCTTATAAACATTTATATACGTTGGCACAGCAACAACAGGGGCTGAAGAGTTCATACTGTGCTGTACATAAAGCTTAATTATGTTATAATTAGGCATGATTAATTTTGTTCAAATATAAGATCACAGTACATTAATCACGATTTAGGGCAGGTCCATCATCATTCAATGCATCATAACGTCCCTGGTAGACGGTAAAACATCCCTAACCCTGGGGAAAGCTCCTTGCAAGTGTGAACGCGTGCAGTGTCCCAGTTAAGAATGGTCAAGTGTGAACAGCAAAATGCCTCTCCTATCCCAGGATACTCAAAGGCTAATTTAGTAGGCCGCAAGTGTAAAAGGGGCTTATGCTTTGTTCTCAGAATGTCAGGAATACAATCAGTTTAGGTAGAGTGAAAAGAAGGCATAACTCTTTTGTGAGGACAAAGTGACAGGTTTTGACAGCTTAATGAGGAAAAAGGAACATGCTCTGCTCCAGCAGGTTGTTGAGTCTGTAACAGGTGCTTTGACAGTAAAAGGCTGCAGCCATTTGGAAGGAAAAAAAAACCACACACAATAGGTTTGTTCTTAATTATTCAGAGTTATAAGTCAATCATCAGGGTCCTTAACAAGGAATTGAGTAACACATATTTCATCTCTTCGTATTCTCAGCCTTATGACTACATTTACCTGACGATAGGTAAATATAGTTACATCAGTTGGGGGCAGCATCGTTGGTGAAGCTATTACAGCACTGGTGACCCTGGGTCCAATCTGGCGCTGTCTGTAAGGACTTTGTATGTTCTCCCCGTGTCTGCATTGCTTTTCCTCCATGCACTCCGGTTTCATCAAACCTTTCATATCATACTGGGTTTGTAGATTAATCGGAGTGCTTGGGTGGAACAGGCTCGTGGACTGGAAGGGCCTGTTACCGTGCTGTATGTCTAAATTTAAAAATTTTAAATGAAAAAAATATATTGGTATTCATTTACAAGATCTTTGATATTCTTGCTCAATACTAATATATTTCTTTTTTTTGGCTTGGCTTCGCGGACGAAGATTTATGGAGGGGGTAAAAGTCTACGTCAGCTGCAGTCTCGTTTGTGGCTGACAAGTCCGATGCGGGACAGGCAGACACGGTTGCAGCGGCTGCAGGGGAAAATTTGTTGGTTGGGGTTGGGTGTTGGGTTTTTCCTCCTTTGCCTTTTGTCAGTGAGGTGGGCTCTGCGGTCTTCTTCAAAGGAGGTTGCTGCCCGCCAAACTGTGAGGCACCAAGATGCATGGTTTGAGGCAATATCAGCCCACTGGCGGTGGTCAATGTGGCGGGCACCAAGAGATTTCTTTAGGCAGTCCTTGTACCTTTTCTTTGGTGCACCTCTGTCACGGTGGCCAGTGGAGAGCTCGCCATATGACACGATCTTGGGAAGGCGATGGTCCTCCATTCTGGAGACGTGACCCACCCAGCGCAGCTGGATCTTCAGCAGCGTGGACTCGATGCTGTCGACCTCTGCCATCTCGAGTACTTCGATGTTAGGGATGAAAGCGCTCCAATGGATGTTGAGGATGGAGCGGAGACAACGGTGGTGGAAGCGTTCTAGGAGCCGTAGGTGATGCCGGTAGAGGACCCATGATTCGGAGCCACACTAATATATTTACACAACAGACAAAGCTAGCAAGGACTTGGAAATATTTTCCACATTTTCTCAGCTAATAATTTTCCTTGGAGGCCAAATATTCCTCGAATTTAGTCCATACACATCTAACAAAGCTTATCTGAAATAAATACTGAATGTCTTCTATAGAAGGATAAAGGTGATAAATTGTATTATTTTGTCTCTTCTCACTTCTACCAAGATAGGTGGACAATAAAGGTACCTTAATTATTTATTTTTAATAGAAAATAAGGGCTAAAGCTAACATTGCTCAAAAAATCTTTAATAGAGGCACTGGGAGCATGAGAGAGGAGTCATATTTTCAGCTCCTTGAGGCTATTTATCTCTATATTTGCATCATGGCTGAGTTGTTCCTGAACTCGTCTCCATCTCTTGGTTCATTGACCCTTGCCAATCAACATGCCATCAATCTCAGAAGCAAAGATTTTAATTGGCCTCGACTTTCTGAGACAGGCCTAGAAATCTTTAAGACTTTCCACTGTTTTTGTGACCATGTCTACTATCTCTGAATGGACAAGTTCTATTCTTGGCAATTAGATGCTCTTATTTTGAGCTCCCAAACAAAGAAAGCAGTGTTAAACAGGAAAATCTGCAGATACCGGGGTTGAGTGCAATGCATAAATGTGCTGTAGAAATGCAGTAGGTCATGCCATGTCCTAGGAAGTAAAAAGTGACCAACGTTTTGGGCCTGTTAGGAAGTGTGACACCTGTATTCATACCTTTAATTATATGAAACGTCATCTGGATCATATTTTGGTCACCTATCACAGTTGAATACAAGGACAGTCTATGAAGCATCAGAATTAGTATAGATGCAAGATTCCATTATTGTCATGTAATAGTACAGAACATGTAATATTACACAAAATTACTGCTTACCTGTCAAAGACAAAGAGTTGTCATTTGTATAACCCAGTACCCCTTATAGTAAGAAGGAAAGAGAGGAAAAGGGAGTCCCTTCAGCCACTGAGGATCCATGGATTCACTTCCAGTGATCCTGCACAGACCCCTATTGATCCATCAGCAACTCAAGCGCCAGATCTAAATCTCCAACCCAATCATGAAGCCTTCAATGCCAGAAACTCTTTGGGAGCCCTTCTTGCTCTCATTACACTCTCAAACCATACCTGGTTCCCATGAGCCAGTCTCCTGCAGCCCATAGTTTGTGCGGATCCACCAACCAAAGGTTTCCCATGGCTTGTATGGATCCTTCAGCAACTGTGGACCTCGCTGGTTCATCACTATGGTCACCGATGTCTCCTCCGCTTCTCCTTCTCAATGGGGGGGGGGAAAGTTCTCCCCATTTCTGTTCCCCGGTGTCTGCAACCCCTCAGCCAAGGTGACACCATCTTGGGCTCAGACCTGTGGTCGCAGAGCTTTAGATTAAAAACACCGTTAGCTCCTCTATCAGTCCGTTTCATGGCTGTACGGAGCTGCTGGCAGTAGGACCAGGTGGTTGTGAGAAAGTAGATTTTGGAATATAATTAAAATGTAAGTTTTAAAATCTACTTTCTCATTTGAATCCTTCAGAGCAGTGCTTTGTGTCCACTTCTCCCTTTACAGCACTTCTGGCAATGACACCATTTTATTTTGCCCATAATAATTTCCATCTGATTGCCACCTGATATTATTCAACAGCGTTACAATTTGGAAATCCATCTTGCGAGAAGAATCAACCCAAAGGCAACATCACTGGCGCTCATCTTCACTCTAAATCTTGCAGTGCCCACCAATTTCCATGTCAACCCCAAAAATATTACTTTGGGTTGTAGCCAGATTTGCCATTATGAGTTAAATGAGTATGGTGTAACTAAAGTAAAGTAAAACTGACGTTGCAATCATACTGTTTACTGAGGCATGAACTCAAGAGATTAACAATTATCCCAACCTCTATCAATTGCTTACTGAATATAAGTTCCCATCTGCTATTTAAATACATTTTGAGATTAGTTCAGCATCAGGATATTTCCTGAGGGCAGTGATTTAAATCCAACCATCTCCAACAGCTTCATCAATGACTTTCTTTTCACCTTAAGGTCAGGTGGGGATGTTTGATGTTGATTTCATGAGCTTCAGCAACAAAGTAGCCTGCACTCAGCATAGGCCTTGCATTCAATTGCTAAATCCCCAACGATCAACATCGTTAACTCTCTGGGGCACATGACAAACTCAAAATATAATTGGACCAGCCAATAGCTGTACGGTCAGATCTGAAACCTGATATTCTGCTCAGGATGCAAAAGCTTGTCTCAGTGATGAGTGTAAAAGCAAATGAAGGACCTACCTGTGAATTTTGACATTGACCCAAGCCACAAAACACAAGCGCAGGAGATACAATTTCCATTTCCAGTACATGCACTCATTCATTAAGCTGCTACCAGCCCTATAATAGTTTGTTCAATGCATCCAGGAACCAAGCATCATAACTATCCATGCAGACAAAACATGTGGTTCTCCTTGCAATGGTTAACACAAGCGATAATGAATGAAGACAGACTTCAATTCTCAGTCTGCCATTCTCATTGATATTTCATGGCCATCCTCTGTTAAAAAAAATGGCGGCATTGCTGAAGCTGTTGTAATGGCAGTGCTGCCACTGGTGAGGGCCTGCAGAGAGCAGGGAGTGAAGTCTCAGCGCTCTCAAGTGGGGTCCAGCCGCCCAGTCTGACTGCCGTCGGCTCTGTGCAAGCTGTAAACAGTCTGTTAAAGGAGCTGACGGGGGTTTATTTTGAAATTCCGCGGATCTTGGCCCAGGATGGCAGTGCCAATGATCAGCAACAGTCCCGAGGGGTTGCAGACTCCAGGAAAGCAGGGGACTGGCGCAGGGCACCAGAAAACTGGGAGGCCACCGCCTGTTTGGAAGGAAAAGCAGGGACAGTGACTGTGGTGATGTGCCAGTGAGGGGCTCCGAGGCTGAAGGACACGCATGCGCCAGGCTGTTGGTGACTTGAGGTGAGGATACACATAGGCTGTGGGCGACTGTGGTCAAGGGACTCCCACCAGGATGCGGACTGCTGGACACTGGCTCAGACTGGGTGAAAGGAGTACCAAATATCGGAACTGAGATGTGGAAGGGTGCTGGAGGCTTCCTGATTGTATCAGAGGTGTGCACCTAGAGCTCGGGTTCCTGATGGTTGGACTAAAGTTGGTGCGGCTGTGGAGGCTGCAGGGGCACTGGAGGCAAAACCATAGACATTCAATGACTCTGGGTTGGGGGTGGGGGGCTCTCTTTTGTTTCTCATTCTCTGCTTGTAAGGGCACTGAGCAATTTTTGCTGATAGCGTATCTTTTCCCCCTTCCAATCTACTTTTTTCAATTCCTCTCTCATGCCACTGCAATTCCCTTTACTCCACTGAAATATGGATACATCTGACTTTATTTTTTCCTTGTCAAATCTCAAAAGACCTTCTATTCGGATCCCATTTTTGCTTTGCCATTCTGCATCCCTGTAATCTCCTCCCACTTTATAAACTGCTACAACATCTGCATTCCTCATGATCATTCCCAAATTTTCCTGATCCACCATTCCAGATTTCAGGATTCCCTGAATTCCTTTTCTACAGCCCCTTACATCTCTATCTTTTCTCTCTCCTTGAAGATATTGCAACACAAACCTCTTTGATGAAATCTTTGGTTATTGCTCCCATATGTCACTGTCAATCTTGTGTAAAATTGTATTAACATTCTTATGAAATGTATTCTTTTCAAGAAGTGCTTCCTCAATACAAACAGGTATTTTGTGAGTAGGTTCTTGCATGTGGTCAGATTTCAGATTTATTTTCAGATTACTGAGCTACCAATCAACCACACATTAGGCAAAGATCAATGATTCATAGGCTTTAATCACCTTTAGATGTCAGCACATCTTACACGATGCTGGCCTGGTTCCGAGGCAGATAATGAGGAAGGGGTTTGTGAATAACAGCCTTTATGGGGACATTCGGGTGGGAGTAGTCACAGATTCAGGGGGCGATCCAGCCTATAAGCACATATATAAAATATACATAGTGCTAGCATAGTGTGGTAGCCCTACATTTACCCCTTCTTTTGAAACAAAGTCTGGTGGGGGGGTAACGTGGAACAATGTTATAACAGATTTAGCCTGTCTTGCAGTCTTGACTGTCACTGTGACTGTCACAGGGTCTGCTGTGGCACAGCTGCGGTGTCTTGTGCGACAGACAGTGCCTCCAGTGGCTGGGTGGGGGGGGGGAGTGGGGTAGGTACCGTGGGATTATTTGGGTCAGTTTGTGTGTTCGGGGTGCAGGGTTGTGCGTAAATGGTGGGGCCAGTTGGTCAGGGTCGGGCGCCAATGGCGGGACCGGCTGCTCAGGGATACCAAGGGGTGGTGTGGGCTGGTTGGTCGCAGGGTCCCTGGCATGTGCTAGGTCCCAGATGGAGATAGTGTCATATTGCCCATCCTGATACCCCATGTAGGCGTATTAGCTATTGGCGTGGAGGAGTTGGACCTTCTCAACCAGGGGGTCAGTCTTGTGGTGCCTGACGTGCCTCTGGAGCAGTACAGGCCGAGGGTTCGTCAGCCAGGATGGCAATGTTGTTCCCGATGCCAACTTCCTGGGGAAGAAAAAGAGTCTTTCATGCGGCGTGGCATTTGTAGCAGTGCTGAGGAGGGACCTTGTAGTGTGGATGTCTTGCCACTGGGAGGATTTTAGGGCTAGGAGGACTGCCCTCCAGACGGTGGTGTTCTCCCTTTCTACCTGTCCATTCCCATGGGTGTTACAGCCCATGGTCCTGCTCGTGGCTATGCCCTTGGCCAACAGCTGAATGAGGATCCCCGGATGCTATGAATGTAGCAGGGGTATCCAAACAGAGTGAAGATGCCACGCAGTGTCTTTATGACGGTGGTTGTGGTCATGTCTGAGCAGGGGATTGCAAAGGGGAAATGGGAGTACTCGCCTATGATATTGAGGAAATACACATTACTGTTTATGGATGGGAGGGGTTCCTTAAAATCCAAACTCAGCCGCTTGAAGGAGCGGGTGGCTTCAATGAGGTGGGTTTTGTCCAACCATTAGAACTGGGGTTTACACTCAGCACAGACCGGGCAGTTCCATATCAACTCCTTGATGTTTTTAACAGAGGAGGGGTGGTTAGGGACACTGATGAAATGGTAGAGCCTGGTGACACTGAGGTGGCAGATGTTGGTGTGAAGGGCTTGGAGGCGGACTAACTACACATTGGCACATGTCCCCTGGGACAGTGCATCGGGAGGCTTATGGAGCTTCCCGGGCCAGCACAATGTCTCGAAGTTGTATGTGGACAGTTCAATTCTCTTCCTCAGGATCTTGTCATTTTTGACTTTTCCCCAGTGTTTGTTATTAAACATAAAAGCAACTGCTCATTGGTCAGTAAGCAGGGTAAATGGTTTTCTGGCCAGGTAGTGTCTCAAGTATTAGGTTCCACTATGGCCTGGGCCTCCTTTTCCACAGCTGAGAGCTGAAGTTCGGGGCCCTAGAGTGAATGCCACGGGCCTGTCTGGCTGGTTGAGCGTGCCAGCCAGGACAAAGTCGGACACAACACTCTCCACCTGGAAGGAATGGATTCATCCACGGCATGCATCGCTGCCTTGGCGATGTCACCATTGATGTGTGTGAACACCGCTTGGGCTTCTGCCGACAAGGGAAAAGTGGTCAATTTTACCAGGGGATGGGCTTTGTCCCTGTAATTGGGGACTCACTGGGCATAATAAGAAAAGAAGACCAAGCACCTTTTCAGGGCCTTGAGGGTCTGGGGCAATGGGACCCAACAGGGGGTGCATGCAGTCAGGGTCCGGCCCAATGATGCTATTCTCCACCACTTAGCCTAGGATGGCCAGCCTTGAAGGGCTAAAGATGCAATTCTTTTGGTTATAGGTCAGATGGAGATTGTTGGTCGACTGGAGAAACTTGTGGAGGTTAGTCCCATGGTCCTGCTGGTCATGGACACATATGGTCACATTGTCCAGGTAGGGGAATGTGGCCTTGAGACCATAGTCATTGACTATGTAGTCTATCTCCCTCTGGAAGACAGATCCCTGTTGGTGACTCCGAAAGGGACATGGAGGAAGTGGTAGAGGCAGCCGTCTACCTCGAAGGCAGTGTATGGGCTGTTCTCCGGCCGGATGGACAGTTGATGCTATGCCAACTTGAGATTAATAGTTGAGAAGCCCCAGTACTGAGCGATCTCATTTACCATGTCGGTGATGCAGGGAAGTAGGCATCCAGCTGGGTGAAGCAGTTTATGGTCTGACTATAGTTGATGACCATGCAATGTTTCTCCCCGCCCTTTACAACCACCACTTGGGCTCTCCAGGGACTGGTGCTGGGCTCTATGATCCCCTCTGCCAGAAGCTATTTGACTTCTGCTTTGATGAAGGCTCTGTCCCTGGGGCTGCATCGCCTGTTCTTGTTGGTGACAGGTGGTGAGGTTCTTGAACAGGGGCAGCATCGGGACTCAGAGGGTAGAGAGACTACAAGTCATATTTGGACGGAATGGGTGGCTTAAGAGTTTGGTGTTGCAGACCATGAGGGACGGGTGTGGGCCTGCATCCAGACGCTCTGTAGCTGGCACTGGAAGTCCAGTCCCAGTATGACTGGTGCACAGAGGTGGGGCATGATCAGGAGTTTAAACTTATGTTACTCCGTGCCCTGCACGGACAGCATCACGCTGCAGCAGCCACTGATCTCGACTGAGTGAGATTTGGAGGCAAAGGAGACCTTACATTGTGCCAGTGTTACCCTGAAGGAGTAGCGTTGTACAGAACCCAGGTGGATGAAGCTCTCACTGCTTCCTGTGTCGAATAAGCAGTTTGTGGTGTGGCCGTTTACCTTGATACTCATCATGGCCTTGGGCAGTTGATGTGGGCTGTCTTGATCGAGGATGATGGAGGCCAGCATCTGATCGCTATCTGAATTGCTACTGTATCGGAGTGCCAGCTGGAGCATGTGCGATGCATTCGTGTATCGGAGTGCCGGCTGGAGCATGTGCAGTGCATTCGTGTATTGGAGTGCTGTTTGGAGCATGTGCAGTGTGTTAGTATATTAGAGTGCAGGTTGGAGTATGTGTGGTGCGTTCATGTATTGGAGTGCTGGTTGGAGCATGTGTGGTGCATTCGTGTATTGGAGTGCTGGTTGGAGCATGTGTGGTGCATTCGTGTATCGGAGTGCTGGTTGGAGCATGTGTGGTGCATTCGTGTATCGGAGTGCTGGTTGGAGCATGTGTGGTGCATTCGTGTATCGGAGTGCTGGTTGGAGCATGTGTGGTGCGATCGTATATTAGAGTGCTGTTTGGAGCATGCGCGGTGTGTTAGTATATTAAAGTGCAGGTTGGAGCATGAGCGGTTCGTTCATGTATTAGAGTGCTGTTTGGAGCATGTGTGGTGCATTTGTGTATCGGAGTGCTGGTTGGAGCATGTGTGGTGCGATCGTGTATTGGAGTGCCGGCTGGAGCATGTGTGGTGCGATCGTGTATTAGAGTGCTGTTTGGAGCATGCGCGGTGTGTTAGTATATTAAAGTGCAGCTTGGAACATGTGCGGTCCGTTAGTGTATTGGAGTGCTGTTTGGAGCATGTGCGGTGTGTTAGTATATTAAAGTGAAGCTTGGAACATGTGTGGTGCGATCGTGTATTAGAGTGCTGTTTGGAGCATGTGTGGTGCGTTAGTATATTAGAGTGCAGCTTGGAACATGTGCGGTCCGTTAGTGTATTGGAGTGCTGTTTGGAGCATGTGCGGTGTGTTAGTATATTAAAGTGAAGCTTGGAACATGTGTGGTGCGATCGTGTATTAGAGTGCTGTTTGGAGCATGCGCGGTGTGTTAGTATATTAAAGTGCAGCTTGGAACATGTGCGGTGCGTTCGTGTATTGGAGTGCTGTTTGGAGCATGTGTGGTGCGTTAGTATATTAGAGTGCAGGTTGGAGCATGTGCAGTGTGTTCATGTATCGGAGTGCTGACTGGAGCATGTGCAGTGCGTTCGTGTATTAGAGTGCTGTTTGGAGCATGCGCAGTGTGTTAGTATATTAGAGTGCAGGTTGGAGCATGTGCGGTGCATTGGTGTATTGGAGTGCGGGTTGGAGCATGCGCAGAAGTGTATGATGTGCATTGGGAGCTTCAGATAGTATATTATAAAACCACGACATAGAGAAGGTTGAGTGAAACGCTCATAACTTTCGTTGCCTGTCTTAAAAAATGTTACTCTGTATTCATGGAGCTTTAATACAGATGTTACGTATAGTCACTTCATCCAATGTTAAAGAAGATGGTTATCAGTTTACGTGTTAAATGCAGGATTTAAATATATCTGCATTTGTATTGGAAATAATTGAAACACATCATGAATGAGTGTCTCACTGAGCCTTAAAGTGTTTATTTATTGGATCAAATTCGCTACATTTTAGTCAATGAAAGATTATTGTTTGGGACAGAAAATTGAAGGTTAGAACATAGAAGAGTCCTTCAACGAGTCCCTGACTGAATTTGTTGTTGAAGAGTCTGACGGTCGAGGCGTAGCAGCTGTTCCTGAACCTCGGGGTGCGAGTCTTGTGGGACCTGTAGGAGCCAAAATGTGTAATTGATGTTGAAAATAAGATGGTGGCCATCTTGAAAATGTCTGAAGTCTGGGGTCACTTTCTAATCCACATCCATCCGCCAAGAGTAACAGCCAGAGAAGGATTTAAAACATCTAATCTAATAGCAAAATGTCTTATAATTATGTTGGTGAACCCATTTCTTGAAAATCAGCGATATTATTGATGGTGGTGGAAACTCGTGTGTTAATATCAGCATGTTACAGCCATTAGAAGCGGTAGGCTTAAGGCTGTGGACTCCTGTGTGTTTGTTGAAAGTTTGAACGCAGTTTCGATTTTGCTGCCACTAGTCCACTGGGGACTGTTGATTTGGCTGGTGTTGTGGGTATTCGAAGGGTGGTGGAACAAGGCGAGTAAAGATGGCCGAGACAACTGCTGATTTTGCTAATAAGGACCAACTTATTAAAGACAAGAAGGTTGGAGATCTTAGAGAAGAACTGAGCCAACTGAAACTAGATGCAAGTGGAAATAAACATATTCTCATTGCAAGACTGAATCTGGCAAGGGAAGAAGAAAAGGCTTTGGTTGATGGGAATGAAGACATTACAAAATCATTGCAGAAGACAATGACTGAATATGAAGACAGCAGTGTGGAAATGGCTGAAGACGTGTCACAAGAGGCTGAAGATGCCACAGATGTATAATTTGCATTGGAGAAAATGGAGACAGAGGTAAGTAAGAAGACCTCCTGGACAAAATAAAATCAAGTGACAGTGCGTCAAATGTTGGAGAGAAGAGAAACAAACAAAGTTCTTCTGGTTCAAGCTCCAGAGTTTCTAGTGCAACAACAAAACATTGAAAAGTAAGTGCTGAAAAGGCCACTATTGATGCACAACAACAATAGCTTGAGGATGAATATGCCTTAGAAGAACTAAAGGAAGCACAGGTTGAGCAGCTACGACTAGAGAAGGAGCAGCTAAGAAAAGACAAGGAGCTGAACCGGGAGCAGCTAAGGAGCCAAAAGGAGCAAATGTAATTGAGAACAAGAAGAGTTGTTAATGATTCTTGGTCGAATGCACTAGAAGGTTCAGAGGCAGCTGGTGCTCGAAGTAGATTACCTAAAATGTATGATGGTGTGGAATTGTAGCGGCCCGCTATCTAGAAGGTGGCCCAACACAAAAAATGGTGGCCAAAGGTGGTGATCGCACAAGGCCCACAAGGACTAATCGACTTTCTCCTCGACTGACTGCCCACGTGGTGGGATCATCGACCAATCAGCAACTGGAATGCCACTGATGTCACTTCCGTCAACAACAGCGGGAAAATTGGGCCCAGCGGCGGGAAATTGGGCATATATAAGCAGGGGCAGAGAGTGTAATAAACCAATTTTGCCTATAGCTGCATAGAGTTTGTATCGTTCTTCCACTCTTTGCTGTAGCGACTCGCTACAGAATCATATTTTAAGAAAGCCACTGGAAATTAAACCAATTATTAAGACCAATATCTTAGTACCACAGCCAAATACAAGGCCAAATCCTTCCAGGATTTTTTTTGAATGGTGTAGCCAAGTCACATATACTAGTGGTAACATCCACCAATCAAGCTGGGGCTTGGGTTCAGTCAAATGCTGCAGCTTCATTGGCATTTGAGTCAAGCATCAGAAGCCAGGGTAAACCTACACATGAGGTTTTCAGACACATTACCTGCTACAAGAGGTGGAGAACAGAGCAATGAACTATCATCCATGAGAAGAAACAATGAAATTGCTGCATCATTGATCCAGCTACAGTCTCTATCTTTGCCCAAGAAGGATATTCAAGCTTTTGATGGAGACCCACTTCAATACCAAGCGTTCATGAGATCTGTTAGATGCAATATTGAAAACAAGTGTCAAGACCCTGAAGTTTGTCTTTATTATTTGGAAATGCTCAGAGAAGGACGGGCAAAGGTAAAGAGTTGTCAACATATGTCCTCAGAAAGAAGATTCGACAGAGCTAAGTTTTTCAATAGAACAACATTTTGGCAACAAGCATCAAATTGTTTTAGTTTATATGGATAAAGCTCTTAAATGGTCATCAATAAAACCAAGTAATGCAAAGGCTCTACTAGAATGCACTCTCTTTTTAAGAGGATGTTGTAATGCCATGGAAGATATTGACAACATTAATGAGTTTGACATGCCTAGTAATATGTGATTCATCTCAGATTAAATAACCCTTCCGAATATGGGATAGATGGAGTCATTTGGCTTGGGATTTTCAGACAAAATTTGATCAAAGATCTCTCTTTAAAGATTTGGTGGATTTTCTTGAAGGGCAAGTGTACATTGAAACAATATCTGGATAAACCAGAGACACTTCAAAGATGTAAGGAGGTTTAATTCACAGTCTAGTCTGAAACTGAAAAGGAGTACTTTTGTTGTAAATTAAAAAAAAAGAAAAGGAGAGTTTGCCTGCTGACGAGAGTTGTTTGTTCTGTAAAGGTGGACATGCTTTGGAAATGTGTTTACGGTTGGAAAAGAAGGAACACACAGAGAAAATTGCTATTTTAAAGGAAAATGGAATGTGCCTTGGCTGTCTGTATAAAGGGAACATCAGTGAAAACTGCAGAAAGCGACTTAGTTGTAATATATACAATTTTTAGCATCCTAAAATACTGCACATCCATCAAAGGAACAAGGAATTGGAAAAGGAACAAACAGAAAAAAAGGAAACTTCAGAAAAAAGTGTTATAGCCTTGTTTCAGACAAGTGGTCTTGCTGGGGCCGGTGTGCATAACTGTAAACCTCTCAACAGTACCCGTACGAGTCAAGAGCAAGAATGGGAATGCAATAATGTGCACTTGTACATTTCTTGACCCAGGCAGTTCTGCATCTTTTGAACAAACTTAATCTTCAAGGAAGAAAGTTGAGGATTAGGTTGAAAACCATGGGACAAGAAAAGATCATTGAAACCAGCGTTGTTTCAGGTTTAGAGGTTGTTGGACTGCATGACAGAGATTTTTGTGTTCTTCCAATGTTATACACTCACAAGACTATGTCTGTGCACGAAGGAAAAAGTCCACATCAGAATGATATTTTTTCTGTGGAAGGTTTATCTTCCTCAAGAAGCTGGTTGGTTGAGATGTACCAAAGGCTTTGGAACCACTAGACGTAGTACAAAGTAGGGGAGATGGACCATGTGCTGTCAAAACGAGGCTTGGATGGACAATTAATGCACCATTAGGAGGAAAATAATTATATTACTCAGGAGCAGTTAGAGACAAGGGTCAACAGGAGTCGACCTTGTGCATTTTGATGAGTGTGTGAACAGCAAAAGACTAACCATGAAATTCACTTCTGAAGAAATGAAAACAGATCAATGTGAAAATAAATCAAAGGCATCTAAACCAATGTGGTGACCTGCTGTTCATTCATTAAGCTGGCTCCACCCCATCCTATGACTGTACCCGTGGCTCCTCCCTCTTGACCCTGTATAAAGGCCGCAACACCGTAACCCCTGCCCAGAAAGCCTGGGTCACGGCACAGGATGACCTTCAAGTTTATTGTAAATAAAAGCCTATAGTTCCATAACTCTAGTCAATTGAGTTATTGATATTGATAGGGTATCAGTTTTATTTACAATAATTTTTTCCTAATGATGGAATAGCTCTTGAAGTCTGAGAAGCTGGAGATTGACTCACAATCACCAGAAACCTCTGACTCTATGAATTCTGGCTATGCTGCTTTGAGGTCTTTCTGCAGAATTCCATTGGAGTCATGTTCACAGAGGCAAACAAGCTGCACCTCCTCTTCTCCAGGTCGGACATCGTACACGGAGGCAATGAACACACTCAAGGGTCAGTACAGGGGGAAAGTCACGCTGGCTACCCGCAGACAGCGACTGGGTGAATTGAGTGATGATTTCCTCTGCATCCTGTGTGGACTCGCAAGAGCATACAACTTCCAGTCTGTGTCGGCTGCCCAAAACATGATCTATGTTGCAGGCATCAGGTTGGACTATGTGTGCCAGAGGCTGTTCAAGCAGAGTTATTTGGTCTTAAAAGGGGCGATTGACCTTGTGAAATCACTTGAGATCGCCCTCCATAAAATAGATGTATACTTGGCCAATGACACGGGGTTTGCTCAGGGGCCATCATCTTGGGACTCGGGTCCACAGGCCAGCAGCCTGCTACCGCATTTGATGAATAAACCCACCACAGCCACAGTTTCCCAGAAGCACCCTAAATGCTACTTATGTAGCCAACCAAAGCACCCCGAAAATGTTGCCCAGCAAAAGACGCCATGTGCTCAAAATACAGAAAGAAGGGACACTATGTGTATGTTTGTCGATCGCAACCACCTGCCAGTTCCAGTGCCACCGTGTGTGCAGCAAGGGAGCTGCCATCTTAGTCGCCATCAGCTTCTGGGGATGACCATGCCGTAACATGGTGCTGCCACCTTGGATGCCGCCAATTTCTGACGATAGCCACATGGTTGTTTGAATGTCTGAGTATAGATTTCAAGGGCTCCCTACCCTCCACTAGTTGCAATGTATATTTCCTCACGGTCGTCGATGAGTATTCACATTTCCCCTTTGACATCCTTTGTCCAGATATGACTACTTTTACAGTCATCAGGACACTGCACAACTTGCTCACCCTATTTGGGTACCCATCATATGTCCACAGCGACTGTGGGTTCTCATTGATGAACGACGAGCTGCGGCTTATTGGCCAGAGGTATTGCCACCAGCAGGACCACTAGTTATAACCCCTGAGGGAAAGGCCAAGTAGAGAGAGAGATCACCACTGTGTGGAAGGCCATCATCCTTGCCCTTAGGTCCAGGGGGCTGCCAGTCTCTTACTAGCAGGAGGTCCTTCCTGAGGCACTCCACACAATCAGGTCGCTGCTATGTACTGCCAGCAATGCCACCCCTCACAAACAAATTTTCTCCTTCTCCAGGAAGTTCACATCGGGGACCAACCTGCCAACCTGGTTGACATCCCCAAGGCCAGTCCTGCTATGGAAGCATGTGAGGACCATAAAATTAACCCACTGTTTGAAAGGGTCCTGCTCCTCCATGCGAAACCCCAATGCACTTATGTGGCCTACCTGGATGGACTGTCTCCATCTAGGCACCTGAAGAGAATGCCTACTAACTGCACCCTGTCCTCCCATGGATACACACTACATGCCATGGCACCCTGGGACTACACCTGCCCCAGTCACTCTGGTCAAACTGCCATGCCCCCAGCAATTCGACACAGAGCTGGTGGTCCAGGATGAAACAATAGCAGAGCAAACAACTTTCCACCAGTCACAGCGGAATACCAGGCCGCCAGACAGGCCTTTGTAAGAATTTGTGCACCACATCACCCTGCTGGACAAAATTTTAAAAATGGGGTGAATGTGGTGAACGGCTGTACATTCATTAATTTAGCTCCGCCCTGTTCTGTGACTGTACCCATGCCTCCTCCCTCTTGACCCTGTATAAAGGCTCCAACACCATCACCCCTCCTCAGAAAGCCTGGGTCACAGCACAGGATGACCTTCAAGTTTATTGTAAATAAAAGCATATATTTCTGTAACTCTAGTCTTTTGATTTATTGATAGAGAATCAACCAATATTGAAGGAATTATTTTCATCAGAAAATTGATGAAATTGAAGTATTAGAAGATGTTGCAAATACTGCTGGAGATTACTCCTGTGTAATTGAATCAGAGGCAGGACTGAAACAAAAGACTAAGAACAAATTTGAAAGTAATTTTTGTCGCTGGGAAGTTACAGCAGACAAGGTCAGTGAAGAAATCTCACTGCAAGACTGGCGAATGCAGAAAATTGCATTGATGGAATTAGAAACATGTGACTGACAATTTGGTCCATCTGCATTCAGAGAACAAAATGTTAAAAAAAGGGCTTGGAAATATTAGATAATCACGAAAACAGTGGACAGAAAGATTTTGACTTTGAACTTGGAAACAAAACTGGATTTCAAAAGGCTATGAATGAAGCCAAATGATTCTTTAGTTTGGAAAGTGACCAAGGAAAGGCCTAGAGAAAGGATGACAAGAATAAAGACTTAATTGTAATTAAAATTCGCAAGGTCAGAAAGCAAAAGTAAAGAATAACTGCTGCTGTGAATGCAGTTATTAAGGTAAGATATTCAGCCTTATCAAAATGTAAAAGATTGGAGAAAGAGATTAATCTTTCGAAAGAGAACAAATCAGCGATTAATAACACAAAACAGTTGACTGCAGAAAATAAACAAGATTGTAACTTGAAGGATCAGTTACTAACAATGCAGAAAGAAAGAGAAATTGCATTTCACCAATGTGTGACAAACGAGATGAAGAAATAATGTCATTTGAATCTCGTCTTATTTATGACCAACTATGGTAAAGAAAGATAAAGATGAGCAAATCTGTTGCAGGGAATGTTAAAGAGATGTGTCCATTGAAATCAAGAGAAAGAAAAACATTTTCAAGATTTGGTGTTAAGAGTTCAAATTCTTCCTATGAGAAGCAGATTGTTGACGAAAAGAAGAAGCCAAACGACATGCTGAAGAAGTTCCTCATTAAACTTGAAGGAAAACTGGGTCTACTTTGTCTGAGGAAGATTTGAGATTTACTGATCAACATTTTAACTCAAATATTCTGGGGACAAAACAACTTTGATAAGTACAAACTGACTTTAGTTGGTTGTTTACATATTGTACAGGTTACAGATTTTATTGATCAGTGGTGGTAAAGATCAGACTTTATCAAGGCTATGTGCTGGTAACCTCTGGCCTTATGAAGAAAGAAGAAAGAAGATCTGTATATTGATTGAATGGTTATATGTTTGATTTTTACTAATAATTGATTGTGTAATTATTATTTAAGGCATTATTATAATAATTAGTCGCCAGTAATGTAGCAGCAGAAGTGTAATTTGCTTACCTTGTTTGGTAGGCATCCTGTTGGCCCCTGCGTGGTTGTGGGAAGTGTCACAAGTTTGTTTGGCTTTCCATGGCCACATTTGTAATTGTATACATGCACAAGTGCCTGGAGCATGCACAGTGCATTAGTATATTAGGGTGCCGGCTTGAGCATGCGCGGTGTATTAATGTATTAGAGTGCCGGCTGTAGGATGGCAGTGCATTAGTCTATTAGAGTGCAGGCTGGAGCATTCATGGTGCATTAGTATATTAGAGTGCCGGCTATAGGATGTGCTGTGTATTAGTATATTAGAGTGCAGGCTGGAGCTTGCGCGGTGCATTAGAATATTAGAGTTCAGGCTGGAGGATGTAGAGTGCATTAGTATATTAGAGTGATGGCTGTATAATGTGCTGTGTATTAGTATATTAGAGTGCAGGCTATAGGATGTGCTGTGTATTAGTATATTAGAGTGCCGGCTGGAGCTTGCGCGGTGCATTAGAATATTAGAGTGCAGGCTGGAGGATGCGTGGTGCATTAGTATATTAGAGTGCCGGCTGGAGGATGTGCTGTGTATTAGTATATTAGAGTGCCGGCTGGAGGATGTGCTGTGTATTAGTATATTAGAGTGCAGGCTATAGGATGTGCTGTGTATTAGTATATTAGAGTGCAGGCTATAGGATGCGTGGTGCATTAGTATATTAGAGGGCAGGCTATAGGATGTGCTGTGTATTAGTATATTAGAGTGCAGGCTATAGGATGTGCTGTGTATTAGTATATTAGAGTGCAGGCTATAGGATGTGCTGTGTATTAGTATATTAGAGTGCCGGCTGGAGCTTGCGCGGTGCATTAGAATATTAGAGTGCAGGCTGGAGGATGCGTGGTGCATTAGTATATTAGAGTGCCGGCTGGAGGATGTGCTGTGTATTAGTATATTAGAGTGCCGGCTATAGGATGTGCTGTGTATTAGTATATTAGAGTGCCGGCTGGAGGATGTGCTGTGTATTTGTATATTAGAGTGCAGGCTATAGGATGTGCTGTGTATTAGTATATTAGAGTGCAGGCTATAGGATGCGTGGTGCATTAGTATATTAGAGTGCAGGCTATAGGATGTGCTGTGTAGTAGTATATTAGAGTGCAGGCTATAGGATGTGCTGTGTATTAGTATATTAGAGTGCAGGCTATAGGATGTGCTGTGTATTAGTATATTAGAGTGCAGGCTATAGGATGTGCTGTGTATTAGTATATTAGAGTGCAGGCTATAGGATGTGCTGTGTATTAGTATATTAGAGAGCAGGCTATAGCATGTGCTGTGTATTAGTATATTAGAGTGCCGGCTGGAGGATGTGCTGTGTATTAGTATATTAGAGTGCCGGTTGGAGGATGTGCTGTGTATTAGTATATTAGAGTGCCGGCTGGAGGATGTGCTGTGTATTAGTATATTAGAGTGCCGGCTGGAGGATGTGCTGTGTATTATTATATTAGAGTGCCGGCTGGAGGATGTGCTGTGTATTAGTATATTAGAGAGCCAGCTGGAGGATGTGCTGTGTATTAGTATATTAGAGTGCAGGCTGGAGGATGTGCTGTGTATTAGTATATTAGAGTGCAGGCTGTAGGATGTGCTGTGTATTAGTATATTAGAGTGCAGGCTGGAGGATGTGCTGTGTATTAGTATATTAGATTGCAGGCTGGATGATGTGCTGTGTATTAGTATATTAGAGTGCAGGCTGGAGGATGTGCTGTGTATTAGTATATTAGAGTGCAGGCTGGAGGATGTGCTGTGTATTAGTATGTTATAGTGAAGGCTGGAGGATGCGTGGTGCATTAGTATATTAGAGTGCCGGCTGGAGGATGTGCTGTGTATTAGTATATTAGAGTGCATTCTATAGGATGTGCTGTGTATTAGTATATTAGAGTGCAGGCTATAGGATGTGCTGTGTATTAGTATATTAGAGTGCAGGCTGGAGGATGTGCTGTGTATTAGTATATTAGAGTGCAGGCTGGAGGATGTGCTGTGTATTAGTATATTAGAGTGCAGGCTATAGGATGTGCTGTGTATTAGTATATTAGATTGCAGGCTATAGGATGTGTTGTGTATTAGTATATTAGAGTGCAGGCTATAGGATGTGCTGTGTATTAGTATATTAGAGTGAAGGCTATAGGATGTGCTGTGTATTAGTATATTAGAGTGCAGGCTATAGGATGTGCTGTGTATTAGTATATTAGAGTGCAGGCTATAGGATGTGCTGTGTATTAGTATATTAGAGTGCAGGCTATAGGATGTGCTGTGTATTAGTATATTAGAGTGCAGGCTATAGGATGTGCTGTGTATTAGTATATTAGAGTGCAGGCTATAGGATGTGCTGTGTATTAGTATATTAGAGTGCCGGCTGGAGGATGTGCTGTGTATTAGTATATTAGAGTGCAGGCTGGAGGATGTGCTGTGTATTAGTATATTAGAGTGCCGGCTGGAAGATGTGCTGTGTATTAGTATATTAGAGTGCCAGCTGGAGGATGTGCTGTGTATTAGTATATTAGAGTGCCGGCTGGAGGATGTGCTGTGTATTAGTATATTAGATTGCCGGCTGTAGGGTGTGCTGTGTATTAGTATATTAGAGTGCAGGCTATAGGATGTGCTGTGTATTAGTATATTAGAGTGCAGGCTGGAGCTTGCGCGGTGCATTAGTATATTAGAGTGCCGGCTATAGGATGTGCTGTGTATTAGTATGTTATAGTGCAGGCTGGAGGATGCGTGGTGCATTAGTATATTAGAGTGCCGGCTATAGGATGTGCTGTGTATTAGTATATTAGAGTGCATTCTATAGGATGTGCTGTGTATTAGTATATTAGAGTGCAGGCTATAGGATGTGCTGTGTATTAGTATATTAGAGTGCAGGCTATAGGATGTGCTGTGTATTAGTATATTAGCGTGCAGGCTATAGGATGTGCTGTGTATTAGTATATTAGAGTGCAGGCTATAGGATGTGCTGTGTATTAGTATATTAGAGTGCAGGCTATAGGATGTGCTGTGTATTAGTATATTAGAGTGCAGGCTATAGGATGTGCTATGTATTAGTATATTAGAGTGCAGGCTATAGGATACGCTGTGTATTAGTATATTAGAGTGCAGGTCATAGGATATGCTGTATATTAGTATATTAGAGTGCAGGCTATAGGATGTGCTGTGTATTAGTATATTAGAGTGCAGGCTATAGGATGTACTGTGTATTAGTATATTAGAGTGCAGGCTATAGGATGTGCTGTGTATTAGTATATTAGAGTGCAGGCTATAGGATGTGCTGTGTATTAGTATATTAGAGTGCAGGCTATAGGATGTGCTGTGTATTAGTATATTAGATGGCAGGCTATAGGATGTGCTGTGTATTAGTATATTAGAGTGCAGGCTATAGGATGTGGTGTGTATTAGTATATTAGAGTGCAGGCTATAGGATGTGCTATGTATTAGTATATTAGATTGCAGGCTATAGGATGTGTTGTGTATTAGTATATTAGAGTGCAGGCTATAGGATGTGCTGTGTATTAGTATATTAGAGTGCAGGCTATAGGATGTGCTGAGTATTAGTATATTAGAGTGCAGGCTGGAGCTTGCGCGGTGCATTAGTATATTAGAGTGCAGGCTATAGGATGTGCTGTGTATTAGTATATTAGAGTGCAGGCTATAGGATGTGCTGTGTATTAGTATATTAGAGTGCAGGCTATAGGATGAGCTGTGTATTAGTATATTAGAGTGCAGGCTATAGGATGTGCTGTGTATTAGTATATTAGAGTGCAGGCTATAGGATGTGCTGTGTATTAGTATATTAGAGTGCAGGCTATAGGATGTGCTGTGTATTGGAATATTAGAGTGTAGGCTATAGGATGTGCTGTGTATTAGTATATTAGAGTGCAGGCTATAGGATGTGCTGTGTATTAGTATGTTATAGTGGAGGCTGGAGGATGCGTGGTGCATTAGTATATTAGAGTGCCGGCTATAGGATGTGCTGTGTATTAGTATATTAGAGTGCATTCTATAGGATGTGCTGTGTATTAGTATATTAGAGTGCAGGCTATAGGATGTGCTGTGTATTAGTATATTAGAGTGCAGGCTGGAGGATGTGCTG
Source organism: Narcine bancroftii (assembly GCF_036971445.1). NCBI lineage: Eukaryota > Metazoa > Chordata > Chondrichthyes > Torpediniformes > Narcinidae > Narcine > Narcine bancroftii. The sequence goes on from NC_091472.1 coordinate 28,294,753, forward strand.
TGTATTATTATATTAGAGTGCCGGCTGGAGGATGTGCTGTGTATTAGTATATTAGAGTGCCGGCTGGAGGATGTGCTGTGTATTAGTATATTAGAGTGCCGGCTGGAGGATGTGCTGTGTATTAGTATATTAAAGTGCAGGCTGGAGGATGCGCGGTGCATTAGTATATTAGAGTGCAGGCAGGAGGATGTGCTGTGTATTAGTATATTAGAGTGCCGGCTGGAGGATGTGCTGTGTATTAGTATATTAGAGTGCAGGCTGGAGGATGTGCTGTGTATTAGTATATTAGAGTGCCGGCTGGAGGATGTGCTGTGTATTAGTATATTAGAGTGCCGGCTGGAAGATGTGCTGTGTATTACTATATTAGAGTGCCGGCTGGAGGATGTGCTGTGTATTAGTATATTAGAGTGCCGGCTGGAGGATGTGCTGTGTATTAGTATATTAGAGCGCCGGCTGGAGGATGTGCTGTGTATTAGTATATTAGAGTGCCAGCTATAGAATGTGCTGTGTATTAGTATATTAGATTGCAGGCTATAGGATGTGCTGTGTATTATTATATTAGAGTGCAGGCTATAGGATGTGCTGAGTATTAGTATGTTATAGTGCAGGCTGGAGGATGCGTGGTGCATTAGTATATTAGAGTGCAGGCTATAGGATGTGCTGTGTATTAGTATATTAGAGTGCATTCTATAGGATGTGCTGTGTATTAGTATATTAGAGTGCAGGCTATAGGAAGTGCTGTGTATTAGTATATTAGAGTGCAGGCTGGAGGATGTGCTGTGTATTAGTATATTAGAGTGCCGGCTGGAGGATATGCTGTGTATTAGTATATTAGAGTGCCGGCTGGAGGATGTGCTGTGTATTAGTATATTATAGTGCCGGCTGGAGGATGTGCTGTGTATTAGTATATTAGAGTGCAGGCTGGGGGATGCGCGGTGCATTAGTATATTAGAGTGCAGGCTGGAAGATGTGCTGTGTATTAGTATATTAGAGTGCCGGCTGGAAGATGTGCTGTGTATTAGTATATTAGAGTGCCGGCTGGAGGATGTGCTGTGTATTAGTATATTAGAGTGCCGGCTGGAGGATGTGCTGTGTATTAGTATATTAGATTGCCGGATGTAGGGTGTGCTGTGTATTAGTATATTAGAGTGCAGGCTATAGGATGTGCTGTGTATTAGTATATTAGAGTGCAGGCTGGAGCTTGCGCGGTGCATTAGTATATTAGAGTGCCGGCTATAGGATGTGCTGTGTATTAGTATGTTATAGTGCAGGCTGGAGGATGCGTGGTGCATTAGTATATTAGAGTGCCGGCTATAGGATGTGCAGTGTATTAGTATATTAGAGTGCATTCTATAGGATGTGTTGTGTATTAGTATATTAGAGTGCAGGCTATAGGATGTGCTGTGTATTAGTATATTAGAGTGCAGGCTATAGGATGTTCTGTGTATTAGTATATTAGACTGCAGGCTATAGGATGTGCTGTGTATTAGTATATTAGAGTGCAGGCTATAGGATGTGCTGTGTATTAGTATATTAGAGTGCAAGCTATAGGATGTGCTGTGTATTAGTATATTAGAGTGCAGGCTATAGGATGTGCTGTGTATTAGTATATTAGAGTGCAGGCTATAGGATGTGCTGTGTATTAGTATATTAGAGTGCAGGCTATAGGATACGCTGTGTATTAGTATATTAGAGTGCAGGTCATAGGATATGCTGTGTATTAGTATATTAGAGTGCAGGCTATAGGATGTGCTGTGTATTAGTATATTAGAGTGCAGGCTATAGGATGTGCTGTGTATTAGTATATTAGAGGCAGGCTATAGGATGTGCTGTGTATTAGTATATTAGAGTGCAGGCTATAGGATGTGCTGTGTATTAGTATATTAGAGTGCAGGCTATAGGATGTGCTGTGTATTAGTATATTAGATTGCAGTCTATAGGATGTGCTGTGTATTAGTATATTAGAGTGCAGGGTATAGGATGTGCTGTGTATTAGTATATTAGAGTGCAGGCTATAGGATGTGCTGTGTATTAGTATATTAGATTGCAGGCTATAGGATGTGTTGTGTATTAGTATATTAGAGTGCAGGCTATAGGATGTGCTGTGTATTAGTATATTAGAGTGCAGGCTATAGGATGTGCTGTGTATTAGTATATTAGAATGCAGGCTATAGGATGTGCTGTGTATTAGTATATTAGAGAGCAGGCTATAGGATGTGCTGTGTATTAGTATATTAGAGTGCAGGCTATAGGATGTGCTTTGTATTAGTATATTAGAGTGCAGGCTATAGGATGTACTGTGTATTAGTATATTAGAGTGTAGGCTATAGGATGTGCTGTGTATTAGTATATTAGAGTGCAGGCTATAGGATGTGCTGTGTATTAGTATATTAGAGTGCTGGCTATAGGATGTGCTGTGTATTAGTATATTAGTGTGCAGACTATAGGATGTGCTGTGTATTAGTATATTAGAGTGCAGGCTATAGGATGTGCTGTGTATTAGTATATTAGAGTGCAGGCTATAGAATGTGCTGTGTATTAGTATATTAGAGTGCAGGCTATAGGATGTGCTGTGTATTAGTATATTAGAGTGCAGGCTATAGGATGTGCTGTGTATTAGTATATTAGAGTGCAGGCTATAGGATGTGCTGTGTATTAGTATATTAGAGTGCAGGCTATAGGATGCGTGGTGCATTAGTATATTAGAGTGCAGGCTGGAGCTTGCGCGGTGCATTAGTATATTAGAGTGCCGGCTATAGGATGTGCTGTGTATTAGTATGTTATAGTGCAGGCTGGAGGATGCGTGGTGCATTAGTATATTAGAGTGCCGGCTATAGGATGTGCTGTGTATTAGTATATTAGAGTGCATTCTATAGGATGTGCTGTGTATTAGTATATTAGAGTGCAGGCTATAGGATGTGCTGTGTATTAGTATATTAGAGTGCAGGCTATAGGATGTGCTGTGTATTAGTATATTAGCGTGCAGGCTATAGGATGTGCTGTGTATTAGTATATTAGAGTGCAGGCTATAGGATGTGCTGTGTATTAGTATATTAGAGTGCAGGCTATAGGATGTGCTGTGTATTAGTATATTAGAGTGCAGGCTATAGGATGTGCTATGTATTAGTATATTAGAGTGCAGGCTATAGGATACGCTGTGTATTAGTATATTAGAGTGCAGGTCATAGGATATGCTGTATATTAGTATATTAGAGTGCAGGCTATAGGATGTGCTGTGTATTAGTATATTAGAGTGCAGGCTATAGGATATGCTGTGTATTAGTATATTAGAGTGCAGGCTATAGGATGTGCTGTGTATTAGTATATTAGATGGCAGGCTATAGGATGTGCTGTGTATTAGTATATTAGAGTGCAGGCTATAGGATGTGGTGTGTATTAGTATATTAGAGTGCAGGCTATAGGATGTGCTATGTATTAGTATATTAGATTGCAGGCTATAGGATGTGTTGTGTATTAGTATATTAGAGTGCAGGCTATAGGATGTGCTGTGTATTAGTATATTAGAGTGCAGGCTATAGGATGTGCTGAGTATTAGTATATTAGAGTGCAGGCTGGAGCTTGCGCGGTGCATTAGTATATTAGAGTGCAGGCTATAGGATGTGCTGTGTATTAGTATATTAGAGTGCAGGCTATAGGATGTGCTGTGTATTAGTATATTAGAGTGCAGGCTATAGGATGAGCTGTGTATTAGTATATTAGAGTGCAGGCTATAGGATGTGCTGTGTATTAGTATATTAGAGTGCAGGCTATAGGATGTGCTGTGTATTAGTATATTAGAGTGCAGGCTATAGGATGTGCTGTGTATTGGAATATTAGAGTGTAGTCTATAGGATGTGCTGTGTATTAGTATATTAGAGTGCAGGCTATAGGATGTGCTGTGTATTAGTATGTTATAGTGGAGGCTGGAGGATGCGTGGTGCATTAGTATATTAGAGTGCCGGCTATAGGATGTGCTGTGTATTAGTATATTAGAGTGCATTCTATAGGATGTGCTGTGTATTAGTATATTAGAGTGCAGGCTATAGGATGTGCTGTGTATTAGTATATTAGAGTGCAGGCTGGAGGATGTGCTGTGTATTATTATATTAGAGTGCCGGCTGGAGGATGTGCTGTGTATTAGTATATTAGAGTGCCGGCTGGAGGATGTGCTGTGTATTAGTATATTAGAGTGCCGGCTGGAGGATGTGCTGTGTATTAGTATATTAGAGTGCAGGCTGGAGGATGCGCGGTGCATTAGTATATTAGAGTGCAGGCAGGAGGATGTGCTGTGTATTAGTATATTAGAGTGCCGGCTGGAGGATGTGCTGTGTATTAGTATATTAGAGTGCAGGCTGGAGGATGTGCTGTGTATTAGTATATTAGAGTGCCGGCTGGAGGATGTGCTGTGTATTAGTATATTAGAGTGCCGGCTGGAAGATGTGCTGTGTATTACTATATTAGAGTGCCGGCTGGAGGATGTGCTGTGTATTAGTATATTAGAGTGCCGGCTGGAGGATGTGCTGTGTATTAGTATATTAGAGCGCCGGCTGGAGGATGTGCTGTGTATTAGTATATTAGAGTGCCAGCTATAGAATGTGCTGTGTATTAGTATATTAGAATGCAGGCTATAGGATGTGCTGTGTATTATTATATTAGAGTGCAGGCTATAGGATGTGCTGAGTATTAGTATGTTATAGTGCAGGCTGGAGGATGCGTGGTGCATTAGTATATTAGAGTGCAGGCTATAGCATGTGCTGTGTATTAGTATATTAGAGTGCATTCTATAGGATGTGCTGTGTATTAGTATATTAGAGTGCAGGCTATAGGAAGTGCTGTGTATTAGTATATTAGAGTGCAGGCTGGAGGATGTGCTGTGTATTAGTATATTAGAGTGCCGGCTGGAGGATATGCTGTGTATTAGTATATTAGAGTGCCGGCTGGAGGATGTGCTGTGTATTAGTATATTAGAGTGCCGGCTGGAGGATGTGCTGTGTATTAGTATATTAGAGTGCAGGCTGGGGGATGCGCGGTGCATTAGTATATTAGAGTGCAGGCTGGAGGATGTGCTGTGTATTAGTATATTAGAGTGCCGGCTGGAAGATGTGCTGTGTATTAGTATATTAGAGTGCCGGCTGGAGGATGTGCTGTGTATTAGTATATTAGAGTGCCGGCTGGAGGATGTGCTGTGTATTAGTATATTAGATTGCCGGCTGTAGGGTGTGCTGTGTATTAGTATATTAGAGTGCAGGCTATAGGATGTGCTGTGTATTAGTATATTAGAGTGCAGGCTGGAGCTTGCGCGGTGCATTAGTATATTAGAGTGCCGGCTATAGGATGTGCTGTGTATTAGTATGTTATAGTGCAGGCTGGAGGATGCGTGGTGCATTAGTATATTAGAGTGCCGGCTATAGGATGTGCAGTGTATTAGTATATTAGAGTGCATTCTATAGGATGTGTTGTGTATTAGTATATTAGAGTGCAGGCTATAGGATGTGCTGTGTATTAGTATATTAGAGTGCAGGCTATAGGATGTTCTGTGTATTAGTATATTAGACTGCAGGCTATAGGATGTGCTGTGTATTAGTATATTAGAGTGCAGGCTATAGGATGTGCTGTGTATTAGTATATTAGAGTGCAAGCTATAGGATGTGCTGTGTATTAGTATATTAGAGTGCAGGCTATAGGATGTGCTGTGTATTAGTATATTAGAGTGCAGGCTATAGGATGTGCTGTGTATTAGTATATTAGAGTGCAGGCTATAGGATACGCTATGTATTAGTATATTAGAGTGCAGGTCATAGGATATGCTGTGTATTAGTATATTAGAGTGCAGGCTATAGGATGTGCTGTGTATTAGTATATTAGAGTGCAGGCTATAGGATGTGCTGTGTATTAGTATATTAGAGTGCAGGCTATAGGATGTGCTGTGTATTAGTATATTAGAGTGCAGGCTATAGGATGTGCTGTGTATTAGTATATTAGAGTGCAGGCTATAGGATGTGCTGTGTATTAGTATATTAGATTGCAGTCTATAGGATGTGCTGTGTATTAGTATATTAGAGTGCAGGGTATAGGATGTGCTGTGTATTAGTATATTAGAGTGCAGGCTATAGGATGTGCTGTGTATTAGTATATTAGATTGCAGGCTATAGGATGTGTTGTGTATTAGCATATTAGAGTGCAGGCTATAGGATGTGCTGTGTATTAGTATATTAGAGTGCAGGCTATAGGATGTGCTGTGTATTAGTATATTAGAATGCAGGCTATAGGATGTGCTGTGTATTAGTATATTAGAGAGCAGGCTATAGGATGTGCTGTGTATTAGTATATTAGAGTGCAGGCTATAGGATGTGCTTTGTATTAGTATATTAGAGTGCAGGCTATAGGATGTACTGTGTATTAGTATATTAGAGTGTAGGCTATAGGATGTGCTGTGTATTAGTATATTAGAGTGCAGGCTATAGGATGTGCTGTGCATTAGTATATTAGAGTGCAGGCTATAGGATGTGCTGTGTATTAGTATATTAGAGTGCAGGCTGGAGCTTGCGCGGTGCATTAGTATATTAGAGTGCCGGCTATAGGATGTGCTGTGTATTAGTATGTTATAGTGCAGGCTGGAGGATGCGTGGTGCATTAGTATATTAGAGTGCCGGCTATAGGATGTGCAGTGTATTAGTATATTAGAGTGCATTCTATAGGATGTGCTGTGTATTAGTATATTAGAGTGCAGGCTATAGGATGTGCTGTGTATTAGTATATTAGAGTGCAGGCTATAGGATGCGTGGTGCATTAGTATATTAGAGTGCAGGCTATAGGATATGCTGTGTATTAGTATATTAGAGTGCAGGCAGGAGGATGTGCTGTGTATTAGTATATTAGATTGCCGGCTGGAGGATGTGCTGTGTATTAGTATATTAGAGTGCAGGCTGTAGCTTGCGCGGTGCATTAATATATTAGAGTGCCGGCTATAGGATGTGCTGTGTATTAGTCTATTAGAGTGCAGGCTGGAGCATTCATGGTGCATTAGTATATTAGAGTGCCGGCTGGAGGATGTGCTGTGTATTAGTATATTAGAGTGCAGGCTATAGGATGTGCTGTGTATTAGTATATTAGAGTGCAGGCTATAGGATGTGCTGTGTATTAGTATATTAGAGTTAAGGCTATAGGATGTGCTGTGTATTAGTATATTAGAGTGCAGGCTATAGGATGCGTGGTGCATTAGTATATTAGAGTGCAGGCTATAGGATGTGCTGTGTATTAGTATATTAGAGTGCAGGCTGGAGGATGTGCTGTGTATTAGTATATTAGATTGCCGGCTGGAGGTTGTGCTGTGTATTAGTATATTAGAGTGCAGGCTGTAGCTTGCGCGGTGCATTAATATATTAGAGTGCCGGCTATAGGATGTGCTGTGTATTAGTCTATTAGAGTGCAGGCTGGAGCATTCATGGTGCATTAGTATATTAGAGTGCCGGCTGGAGGATGTGCTGTGTATTAGTATATTAGAGTGCAGACTATAGGATGTGCTGTGTATTAGTATATTAGAGTGCACTCTATAGGATGTGCTGTGTATTAGTATATTAGAGTACTGGCTATAGGATGTGCTGTGTATTAGTATATTAGAGTGCAGGCTGGAGCTTGCGTGGTTCATTAGTATAATAGAGTGCTGACAGGGGCATGCAGGATCCAATAGCATATTAGAGGGTTGACTGGAGCATGCGCTGTCTATTGGTATATTAGAGTGCTGACTGGAGTATGCCCAGTGTATAGTATAGTAGAATGCTGGCTGGAGAATGCACGGTGCATTAGTGTATTAGAGTGCTGGCTGGAGCTTGCGGAGTGTGTTACTATATTAGAGTGCTGGCTGGAGCATTCCCGCCTACGTTAGTGTTTTGAAGGCTAGTTGGAGCATAATCAGTAGTGTATGAAACACATCAGGAGCTTCAGATAGTATATCTGTATTCATCGACCTTTAATGGAGAAGTTATTTATAGTCATTTCATTGAATGTTAAAGAAAATAGTTACCTGTTAAATAAAGGATATAATACATCTGGATTTTTGTTGGAAATATTTGATACGTGTCATGAACAAGTGTATCACCTAGCCTTCAAGTGACTATTTATTTGGATCAAAGTCGCTCTAGCATCTTTTCTGAAGGCCAAAGCGAGAACAGGATGTGTGCTGGGTAATGTGAGTTGTTGATGCCCTCCATCGGCAGAGTTTCCTGTAGATGTACTCAACAGTGGGGAAGGTTTTGCATGTGTCAACTACCTTTTGGAGGGCTTGACATGCAGGGGTATTGGTGTACCCATCCCAGTTCAGTATTTCACACCATGAACTGCCCTTGAAAGGTGACCCCTAAATTGCAAGAATCTGAAGAATAAAGTGGTGAATGTTTAACATAAATATTGACTCCATTAGGTCTTCCCTAAATGGAACTGTGAGCGAATTGATCTTGGTGGGCAGTGGGTTTCATACTTTGCATTTGTTGCTGCAGTAGCTGTTTTGGAGAAGAGAGTACAGCCCACAGCACAATATTTGAAATCAGTTGCTACTCATCCTGAATAATTTCACGTATTTTTTTTTCCCATTGAGATCCTTCACATATCGTTGTATTCTCATTTTCCAATAAAATTTAAGAACCATTTAAAATTATTTAAGTTCAGGACTTTGAAGAGCTGTTTGGTAATTGATTCTCTCTTCCGGATGACTTTAAGGATTAAATTCAATTGCACTTGAAAATAAGCACAGGGATCATGGCACACCATAACATGTAATGTTCAGTGAATTGCAAGGGCACCTCAATTGCTGCTATTAACAATAATTGAATGGTTTTAATTCATTTGATTGAAGTTTCACAGGGAGCCAATGTGAAGTACGGCTTTCAAAAGCTAACCCTGTCCCTCTAAACATTGTACCCTATGGCAGGAAGAGATGCTGGCTGACATTATATGCTCAAAACACTGAAGAACTATGATTATCACAGCACTAGAGAGTAGACTCTTCAGGTTTCACAAGTTTAAGTGGGGAAAGAATGGACTAGATGGGCCAAAGGGCCTGTTTCTGTGCTGAAGTGTTCTATGGCATAGAAAGGAGCAAAGAGGTCCTGTTTCCGTGGGGTGGGGGTGGGGGGATGGATCCACAGCAGTGTTTGAGCAGCAGGAATCCAGGTGTTGAGTCCTAGAGACATGGATGCAGTGCTGCAGCCAATTTACCAGCCTCACATCTTTAAAGACCAAATCACCTGATCCACTCACCTCAGATCCCACTCAATCCCCTTGCGTACCCCACCAGATATCAGTGTTAGGATTTGTACCGAGCATTTCTCAATCCGCTGCCTCGTCATACTTCTGACATTTTAGGAAGCCTCACATGTTCAGCTGTTGAACCATGACAGCTGTACCACCCCCAAAAAATGCACAAACTACATTAACATATTTGACTTTCTCTCACAGGACAAAATGACAGGTTACTAACTGGTCGAGGGGAGGGCGATGAGTAATAAAGGGTGGAGGCAGGTGCATGTTATAATCCCCATACCTGGGACATAACTGGCAGCCGCTGGGATAACTGCTGCTGTGAAATGACCAAGGATAGGCCTGAAACTAAAAGGCGTTGATGGAAGCTTTGTTATTGTGGTGCGCTGTTAGCCAGAATCAGACACATACAAGGTAAAGACTGTACAACAAACTTTAATCCACAAAGACTTCCACAGAGCCAGGCTGGCTGTAGCTGCAGTAACTTTGAGTGAGCTTATAGCCCAGAGGGTGATTGACACCCAACTGGGTGGGACTTGATCCCTTCAGGCCAATTGATTGACAGCCACCCAGGTGTTGACCTGTCCCCTTACACTCCTGCAGGGACAGAGGTTGCCCCCTGCAGTAGGCTGGTGGTACACTCCTGCAGGTACAGGTGTTGTCCCCTGCAGTAGGCTGGTGGTGTACCACCACATTCACCCCCCTTCCTTAAAATTGTCCAGTGGTGGGGGGCAGTAATAAGGAATCGTACCCCCTATACACATACAATATTTACAGGTTGAGACGGTCCAGCAGCCGCCAGGGTCTCTGTGACCGTCGTAGGACTGGCTCCTGGTCACTGGTCGGAGGGGAAGTGGGTGGACTGGCAGCAGGGGTGTGTGTGACTGGTGTGGTGCCACGCGGAGGGGTGGCTGGGGGGTGGGGGTCCAGGGTGGATGTATGAGTGTCGTATTGGATGGGTGGGAGGGGCAGGTTCATTTTCCAGGGCTGAAGCGGGCCCTTGGTGGTCAAGGAGGTCTTGCGTGCCCCATAGCTGCCTGGGGACAGGGATGTATGCCTGGTCAGCGTCGTCCTGGGCTGGAGGATGGCGTGGTGTGGTGGGTGCTTCTGCTGGTGCCAAGTCCCTGGTTGAGACGATGTCCTCCCTGCCACTGCCGAATCTAACGTAGGGGTAGTTGTGGTTTGCATGTAGGAGGATGACCTGCTCAACCAGGGCTTCGGCCTTGTGTGTCCATACGTGCTTACGCAGGAGCACCGGTCCCGGGGATGTGAGCCATGCTGAGAGGGACATTCCAGTCGCCGACTTCCTGGGGAATGAGAACAACATTTGTGAGGGGTCTCGTTGTTAGCCGTGCACAGCAGCGACCGAATGGTATGGAGTGCCTCGGGCAGGGCGTCCTGCCAGTATTCCACCGCCCACCCTTTTGACCTGAGAGCAAGAAGGACTGCCTTCCAGACCACCCTGTTTTCGCGTTCCACTTGCCCATTGCCTCTCGGGTTACAGCTCGTCGCGCGACTGGTCGCAATTCCCCTCGCCTTCAGTTACTGGGGCAGCTCGTCACTCATGAAACTAGACCCCCGGTTGCTGTGGATTAAGGTGGGGTAGCAAAAAATGGTGAAGATCTGCCCCAGGGCCCTGATGACAGTGGCAGTGGAGGTGTCTGGGCAAGGGATAGTGAAAGGGAAGCGTGAATACTCGTCCGCTACCGTGAGGAAGTAGACGTTTCGGTTCATGAAAGGCAGGGCCCCTTTGAAGTCCATGCCGAGATGCTCAAAAGGCTGAGTAGCCTTTGCAATATGAGCCTGGGGCTGGCGGAAGAAATGGGGTTTACACTCTGCGCAGACCCGACAGGCGTCGGTCTTGTCCCTGACGTCCATGATGGTGTACGGCAGGTTCCGAGACTTAATGAAGTGGTACAAACTGGTGACACCCGGATGGTAGAGGTACTCATGCAACGCCTGCAGCCTGTCATCATACATAGACATGCAGGTGTAAGAGAGGGTATCGGGGGATTTGTTAAACTTCCCTGCGTGGTACTGGATGTCGTAGCTGTAGGTTGCCAGCTCGACTCTCCAGTGCAGGGTCTTGTCGTTCTTGATCTTGCTCTTGTGGATAGTGTTAAACATGAACACCACGGCCCTCTGCTCCGTGAGGAGGATGAATCTCCTGCCGGCCAGGTAGTGGTGCCAGTGGTGGACCGCTTCCACAATCGTCTGGGCCTCCTTTTCAATGGTAGTATGCCCTAGCTCAGAGCCATGGAGGGTCCTGGAGAATAAAACGACAGGACACCCCCCCCCACACCTTGGTTGAGGCATCGCTCTCCATCTGGAAGGGGGAATACTCATCTACGGCCAGCATCATGGTGTCTGCGATGTCTTGCCTGATGCGGATGAAGGCTGCCTGCACCTCAGGTGGGAGGGGAAAAGTTGTAGCTTGGGCCAGTGGGCAGACCTTGTCCGAGAAGCGAGGGACCCACTGCGAGTAATAAGAGAAAAGGCCAAGGCACCTGCGGAGGGCCTTTAACGTGGGGGGTGGGGAAGGTAACTCCATTAATGGGCGCATCCTTTCTGGATCTGATCCAATGACTCCATGGGCCAAAATGTACCCCAGGATGGCAAGGCGGGTAGTGCTGAACACATACTTCTCCTTGTTGTAAGTGAGGTTTATCTCCCCGGCCGTCTGGAAGAATTTCTCCAGGTTAACATTTTGGTCCTGCTGGTCACGGCTGCAGATAGTGACGTTATCTAGATACGGGAATGTCGCCTTCAGCTTGTGCTGGTCTACCATGCGATCCATCTCCCGCTGGAAAATGGAGACCCCGTTCATGACCCATAAGGAACTTGGCAGAACTGGTACAGGCGCCCGTCCACTTCAAAGGCAGTGTAGGACTTGTCCTTCGGGTGGATGGGGATTTGGTGATATGCCAACTTCAGGTCAATCATGGAGAAAACCTGGTAGCGGCTATCTCATTGATCATATCGGCGATCCTTGGCAGGGGGGTGGGGGTAGGCATCCAGCTGGGTGTACCAGTTAATGGTCCTGGTGTAATCCACGACCATCCTCTGCTTACTTCCCCGTTTGACCATCAGGACTTGGGCTTGCCAAGTGCTATTACTGGGCTCTATGAAACCTTCTGCCAGGAGGCGCCACACCTCTGCCTTGATGAAGTCTCTGTTTGCGGCGCAATAGTGTCTACTTCTGGCGGCGATTGGCTTGCAGCCTAGTGCAAGATGTGGGAAGAGCACCGGTGGTGTGATGCACAATGTGGAGAGGCAGCAGGTTGGCTGGGGCTGGTAAGTTGGCATGCTGTGTAACGTGAGTGGAGGTTGGGGCCCCCCGAAGGTAAGGGTGACACTCTGCAGGTGGCACTGAAAATCTAGGCCCAGGAGGACTGGGGTGCAGAGTTTGGGCATGACCAGGAGCCTGAACCCTTTGTAAGACTCCCCTCCCACAATTATATCAGCCGAGTAGCACCTGAGGGTACCAACAGTCTTATCCTTGGTGGCGAGGGCGATCAAGCAGGTGGTGGGGTGGACTTTTAATCTCAGGGAGTGGGCCACGCTCGGGTGAATGAAGCTCTCGGTGCTGTCACTGTTGAACAGGCACTTTGTTTCCTGCCCGTTGACGTGCACGTCCATCATAGAGCGCCCGAGGTCGTGACGGATGTCCCGGGTCAGTGAGATGGCGGCCAGGACCATCACAGAGTCAGAGTCATCACTCTCTGGTTGTGCGCAGTGATTTATGGCATCCAGAGGCGTGGGTAGCGTTGGTACGGTGGCCTGGTCATCGCCCATGTTGACCACATCGACATCGGTCATAGGGTGCGTCGTGTGGTAGCCAATGGCATTTGGAGGTGTGGGGAGCATCAGTAGGACAGCCTGGTTGTCGCCCGTGTTGATCGACGTTGGTCATGGAGTGCGGTGTGCAGCAGCTGTTGGCACCAGGAGGCATTGGGAGCATCGGTAGGGCGGCCTGGTCACCGCTCATGTTGACCACATAATTCTCAACATCATTGGGGGCCCTCCGTGCCAGCCGCTGCCTGGCCCAAGATGGCAGCGGCACATGGGGGCCCGCTGCGTGGCTGGCCTCCTTCCCCAGCTGTGTTCGTCGTGCTGGGGAAGTGACATCATCGTGGCTGGCGGTAGTGACATCATTACGTCAGCCGGAAGTGATGTCACTGTAGTTCTCGGTGAGCAGCGCTGGTGAGGGTGGGGGCTGATCCAGGTGCTCACAGCACACACTGTGAGGTCGAGGTTGGGGAAGACAGAAATCATAGCGGGGACAATGGCACCACCCAGCACGCACACGTGGAGGGGTCTGTGGGGGAGGTCATAGAGTGCCGCTGAGCTTCTGGCTGGTTTTGAGAGGAATCGGAGGCTTCGATGTGCAGGACTGCGGCTTCCAGGGTTTGGACCACTTCCACTGTCTTGGTTAGGGCATAGATATGGTCTTCCAGCAGCTTCTGCTGCATGGCCCTCAAGCATAGCCCTTGGACGAAGGCGTCCTGGATCAGCCTTTCGACCTCCTCTGCACCTACCCCGAGTTCAGCCAGACACAGTCGGGCAACACTCGCACGTGTCCCAGGTAAGACTCAGCCGTCTCCCCAGGTTGCTGGGATCGGGTGTTGAGGAGGTATCTTGCACAGGCCGCATTCATAGGGGGCTTGTACAAGTTCTCAAGTGTGTCCATTGTACTCTTGTATGTGGAGCAGCCTTTGGTTGCCTGGAAGGCATGGGGACCCAGCTTTGACCGGAGTAGGACCAACCTCTTCTGATCTGAGTCCAGGATGCCACCTTGGTGTGCCTTGAACGCGTGCTGCCAGATCTTGAAGCGTGTCTGGGCTTCCGGGTGGCATGGATTGACTTCGAGGCTCCCCGCGCTCAGGAGTTTTTCCATGGCAGCCGTGGGAAAATTTTGTTGATTAAATTGTGGTGCACTGTTAGCCAGAATCAGACACACACAAGGAAATGACTGTACAACAGGCTTTAATCCACTAAGACTTTCACAGAGCCAGACTGGCTGTAGCTGCAGTAACTCTGAGTGAGCTTTAATATCCTGGGGGGTGATTGACACCCGACTGGGTGGGACTTAATCCCTTCGGGCCGACTGATTGACAGCCGGCCAGGTGTTGTCCTGCCTCCTTACACTCCTACAGGTATAGAGGCTGCCCCCTGCAGTAGGCCAGTAGTGTACCACCACAGTTCTTCAGCAGACAATTAACTGCTGGAGGAACCCAGGAGATCAGATCGCACCATGGGTAGAAATGGTCCGTCAACACTTTGGGACTGGTCCCTTAATCAAGCATCTTGATAGCAGGTTCAGACTTGAATTACTAACTAACCATTTCCACCTGTCTGACCTGCTGAGTTTCTCCAGCATTGTTTTTTTAAAAATATTTTTTATTTAAATATTCTTTCTTTTTTTTTTAAATTTTCCATTTGCATCAAACATGAACAGTTGTTTCTTCATCTTGAACAATTCATTACAATAGAAGCAATGCAAAATGATACATAATTTTATTTTTATCCCCCCTCCCCCCAAACAGGAAAGAAACAAAAGGAAGAAAGAAAGCACAAAAGAAAAAAATTGAATGGATTTTTTTAAGATATTACATAAACCAACATATTTATAACATATCTAAATACATAGATCTTATGTTTTAATTAATTCTAAATGTTAAATTTCAATATATCTAATATTACTCCTAATTAATCATATATTTATTAAGAATCTCATATCTCTTACATCATCCAATTTAAATTCCATGTTAAATCAATTCTCTAAAGTAAAATAAAACATCAATTTAATCAATATAACTCCATTCATAAACACATTTAATAATAATAGATCTCCTTCCATGCCCACTGTTTAAAGGCTTGTTTGTGGCAATGAGTCACATCTCGTATGATAGGTGGGGGGGCAGGGGGGGTGTACTATATTCCTGAAATTTTAACGTCTGTAGAAAGGGACGAACAGAGTTGAAGTTTTAGCTCATTCATCACAGACGTGATGGAAAGTTTTTGATGTTTTTATCTCTCTATAGGTCCTGCCTAAACAGTTGGGCAGTTCCAACATTTTCTATTTTATTTCCTATAAATGCTTACAAGTAAAAAGATTCATGAATATTATGTTGCAAATTGACCTGCATGATCGCCATGCCTGTTCTCAATTTAGCTCAATGTTCAGTAAATGCAATTCTTTTGTTCAGGTTAACATGCAATCTGTCTTCACCCAGAGGCACACCGCCATGTGGAAATCTTCACTCCTATTGGTTATAACCAAACAAAGCTATATGCCATTTGTTTTCCTGCAAGAATAAGTCTGAGCAACAGTGGAGAACAAATTTTGCAAATAATTCTCACTCCATCCAAGAAAGGACTGTCAGTAAAATTCCCGACTCTAATCACCTGGGCACGAAGTGACAATTCAGTTCCTGCCATCCCCTTACCTTGCAGAGATTGTGGCAACAAGTGGCATGCTCCAATAAGAAACTGCATCAGTTATCGCCTCAATCATTTAAAGCCTGCGTGTCTCACCATTCATCTAAGGCCTGCGGGCCTCATCCATCTAAAGCCCAAGCCCATGTGTCATCGCCAAATTTCTGAACTTTGAACTGCCTTCCCAGAATTGAGCCTTGAGTTGTAGTGGCTTGGGGTATTCCACCACACCCCAATATATTCACGCATTGATAAAAGTGTACATTGAATAATTGTTTATAAATTTAGTTAATTTTAGTTAAGTTAGTTAAATTAGAGTAGGGGTTATATAATTGTAAATTAATAATTAAAAAGATTATTACTAATCTTTATCGCTGCTGTCGTGTATGTAACATAGCAGCATTGTGTTTTGAAGTTTAGTATTGGAAGGTGCTGTCCTCTGCTACGTTATTACCGAGTTAAGTGAAGAATTGCTAACAAAGACATTTTCAATGACAGTAGGTTGACCCCCATAAAAATTGAAGAATTATCCCAGTTGAACGACAACTTGTGATATTTCATTCTCAATTTGAGCTCAGTTCTTCATAAAGTCAATTCTTTTCTCTTGACTTGACCTGACAGCTCCTACTCCATAATTCAAAGTATCAGGCACAAGGTTCAACATTTCTTTTTTTGTACCTCAGTGACAAACTTAACAATGCAAGTATTGTAGGAGGATGAGAGGACTTTTTTTTTAAATGCCTTGACATCCACTTGAAGAGCATTGAGTTACTGACTACAGATCCAGTGCTGGGTTAACTATTTGACAACAGCACCACTGTGATGGATCAGGTGGCCTGCTTTGGCATCACCCAGCACATGCTCCGTTCTCACTGCTACCATCAGGAAACGGGTACGGGCACACCATCAGGTTCAGTAGCAGCTGCTAACCCTTCCACCGTCAGACTCCTCAGTGACGAACTCAGTCATGGATCCATTTAACGACTCATACTTTTGCACTTCATTGATTATTTTCTCTCTGTATTGCAGTTTGTTTATGTTTCTTTATCTGTTGACATGAGGCGAGTACAATTTTTTTTTTCACACTGCCTCGCCCGTATGTGAAATCAAGTTTGTACTCTGACAATAAACCTGAAATCTGATTCTGATGTAGTATAACAGAATTGTCTATTTTGCCAGCAGATTGATAGGAATTAATGAATACATTATATTTGATGACATAGTTGCTCACAGTTTGTTTTCGAGTTTCTATTTTCACAGAATAGAATTTGAGAATCATTATTACCAATAGATATTTGCCTTAGATTCTCCTGTCTAAATGTTGGGTGATGCAGCTTCACAGCACTTTACCAAAGTTACCATGGTCACCTATAAAGTAAGATTTAATCTCTTTCTTTTCAGCAATAATTTTATCCACATCTTTGCTCTTGAAGTGCAACATAATTCAGCACACTCTCCAACACTGCTGTCTGCTGGCAATAACAAGGTGTTTGAAATAGTCTGAGTCAGCCTTCATTATGTGAGGATAAAGTGGAAGGACAAAAGAGATGATACTGCAGATTTTAAATCTGGAACAAAAAAAAGAATCGGGGCACTGGAAGAAATCAACTGGTCAAGCAGCGTATGAGGAGGCAAAAGGGGTACGTCGATGTTTTGGGTTGAAGGTCTGTATCATGATTGGGGAGAAGGGGGAATAAATTCCATTTGTTTCTAGCCTCACATCGCAGGTCAGTTTACATGGAATGAAATACATCACAATTATGGTCACTCTTCCAATGTAGGGAACATGGCATGTTGTCCAGAATCAACCAGATTTGAACACACCTTGCAAATCAAATTTAACCCATTATTAATAAAAAAATAGCTCCAATAATAGCAGATAGATTAAAATCAAGAAAATTGAGCCAGCTATTTAATAAATGTTCCATTTTAAACTAATCTTCTATACAGCACTTTCTGTCCAAATATGTAATTGGGGAAATGACAGTGTTCCCTGATGTCTTTGACAAACACTGATTTTTGTTATATTCTGAATTCACTATTAGTGTCTTGTATTCATATTGACAGGATTCAGTGATCAACATAAACATAAACATCCCACAAGAAATCTGAAACAAACATGGAAAAATCTAATTTGCCAACTTTCTTGAAATGTTTTGGTTCTTCATGCTGCAATCACACTGATTCTTGCGACAGATTATGTTATACTTTACATTGCATATAGATATGTTTTAAAGGAGATAAATTGTGGCAGGTTTTTTTTAGTGTAGGTCACAAACAAGCATTTCAGCACAGATCTCATTTAAAATGCCAGAGCTCTGCTGAAGCCAGACAGTCCAGGCTCTGGGTGCCTTGGCAAAAACATTGAAGGATGCCTACAAGGACTTCACAAGTAGTTGTTAATAGGGCATGCTTTGGAGTAAGGGATTATTGCTTTGGAAAGAAAACTCATAAGAATAGGTCTGGTTCTGCAGTGTGTCTGAATGCAGAGTGCTGTTCTAGGAAGGTCATGTGATTTTTTTCTGAGTGAGAGAGAGAGAGAGAGATAGGAATAATTCAGTTCTACAGTTCAGAAAGAGCAGCTGGGACTGGAACAGGACAAGCTGACAAGCTTGTGGAAAAACCCCATTTTGAAAACAAGTTGTGAGTTCTTTTTGGTCCATACAAGAAGAGATGGCTGGCTGTATAATATTTCACTTGAAATAAAGGAAACAGAAAGGAACTCTGTGGTGACCTGAAAGAAAGAGTGGAAAACCTGATGGGGCAAGTTTAATCGGCAAGACACTGAAGTGGCTGATCGGAAGGAATCAGTTGTGGGTGTTCAATGAGCAACAAATCTCTCTCTGAAAACTGACAAGAACCTTCCTGAGCAGTAACCATTTACCCTTCAAGCACCAAAGCCTGGTGAAATTCATAAATGTTAAATTCTGTATGCACAGTATAAGAATTGCCTGCAACCAGTGAACTTGGAGGAGTGAGAAGTGAATTAAAGAACTTTTCTGAACTTACACACACGTTATAAACATGTGCACCTAGAATTAGAAAGGCGTTAAGTTAGGTTAAGTTAAATTAAATAGTAACAAGTTAAAGTTTTATCCTGTTTTCATGTTTAAAGATCACTTTTGTTTAAGTAGCCATTTGTCTTTGTAAATTACTATTGCTGCTGGGTTTTGGGATACTCTGGGCCCATAGCACTATTCACTTCTGTAATGAGTTGAAAAAAATCAAGGTTTTCCCATTAGTATGGAGAATACAATTGTGATGCAGTTCAACTATTCAAAAATGTTTCCTTCCTTCTGTTAGTTTCTTTCATGTCTCAGTTAGTATACATGAGATCAATAGGTATTGGATTAAATGAAGATGACCAAGCTAAAGTGCTATTAATAAATTTTAAAGGTCAACTAGCTTCCTAATTGTGGGAAGAGAAACAGTGATAATGTTTCAAATTGAATAAACTTTGTCAGAACAGGCAAATGGAATGGAATTAAACTTGGAAAATTGTGGGTGTTTCATTTTGGTAGGTTAAACAATGGCATGATTTATGTGCAATTTGTGGGCTGTGGGTTGTAGAACATGGAGTCTTGTGGGTACAGGTTCATAATTCCATGAAATTGGAGACATAGGTAGACAGGGTGGTGAATAAGTATTTGGCGTGCTTGCCTTCAATGGTCAGTGATTTGAGTACAAGAGTAAGGATTTCATGGTACAACTGTACAAGGCATTGATAAGACTGCCCTTGGAATATTGGGTGCAATTCTAATTACCCAGCTGAAGGAAAGATATTATTAGGTTGGAAAGACTACAGAAAAGATTCATGAGAATGTTACTGGGACTGGTAGCCTTGAATGAAAGGAGAAGTTGGATGGGCTGGGATTTTTCTCCTTTGAATGTTCAGGGAGGACCTAATAGAAGTTTATAAAATCAGGAAGGGCATGACCTCCAACACCCTGGTCACAAGCTTTGGGCAGAAGCTATAGAAGCCTGGAAACCAGCACATCTAGGTTCAAGAACAGTTCTTTTGGAACAATTATCAGATCATTTTTAAAATATTTTATTTAAAAAATTTAAAACCATAGTAGCATCAATTATATAAAATTCATATACAGAATATATATAAATAATAACAACCCCCCACCCCCCCACCTTTCTCTCTCCTTCCCTACTAATACCCACCCTCCTCCCCCTATAACTACCTACTAAGATCCTTGAACCTTCCCTTGGTACTGTCATCATATTTTGTCACATGTGGCTGACTGTGAATACTTATATTGATCTCATGTACTTATTGTCTTTTTAATTCAATTTGATGAGTTTACTGTTGTAGCTTGTCTTTACAAATACTTGTTTGGATGCAGCAAGTAAGAATTTTGGCACAAATTTATATTGTACCATGTCTATGGCCAAAAAAAAAGTTATAATTATCGTCAAGACTTTTAAAAAAAATTATTTATTCGTTCAAAAAAACAATTAATATATGACATATACAGCAATTAAACATGAACATGAACTTTTATATATATATAAAAAAGAAAAGAAAATAACTCCCCCCCCTTCAGCCAAATCTCTTAAGGAGAGCCATAAAAAAGAAAAAAATAAGAATATTAAAAAAAGAGTTAAATATACATATTGAAATCTAATCAATATAAATTGAAATGTAAATATTCTGAGTATAACAGCCACTTATTAATAAAAAAATTATAATTATCATGCGAAACATACATAATTTTTTTCCATTATTAAACAATATTTCATCTCATTATGCCATCTATTAATATCATTTAAGACTTTTCATTCTATCTTGGTATAGGTGATAATAGACAATTCAATTCAATCCAATGTGGCTGTTTCGTGTCCTTATAAAGGGTGACAGGATTAGTCCCACACATAGAATTAAAAAGAAAGCTCATTCGAGAACAAGTCACGCCAGAGGAGTTCACCTGAACTGCTCAGAGACGAATAGTAATTAAGCATTTAAAGAGTTCTAAAATCTTTTTGAATTTTAAAGGTGAATCTTAATTAACAATCTGTCAAAGAGATTTCAATGATGCTTGGAATGACTTTCAAGAACGCTTTTAAAATGTACAATCCATCTAGAAGATCTTAAACCAAGCATCCAAATTAACAACCTGATGATAAGATTTTAAAAATTGCCTTCCTAAATTAGTATTTAAAACCTATTGCTTGGTTTAGTGACATGATAACATTTTTTCTGCCTCTCAGAACTGCAAGTGAAATTATCTACATAAGTAGCAGGCAATTAGCTCTGGTTCCTGCTGCCTTGTTGATCTAAGTGTTAATTTGAAGACCGGAAATTGAGATCAGTAGAACGTACAGAGGGGGGGGCTGAATTACTCATAGCCACATCAGCATTTCAACATCAAATAGGAAATGAAAATCTTGCCGTTTTCATGGATCACAAAGGCATTCTTCCACAGTTTCACCATCACTGACACCATTGAATCTACAGTACATATTTTTACAAATTCAAATAGCTTATTCCTTTTTTCCATTAAAAAAAACTAATGTTTTCTGTGAATGATGCTTTTTAAACAAAAAGTAAATGCAATCATGTAACATTGATTAGTGTTTTTTTCCAGAGATCATTTGCGTTTGGTGACATAATTACCATCTGTTTAATACTTGCTGTTGACTTTAAAAATTTCTGGCAAAAGAGTGTCTGATTTTTTATCATAGAATTAAGACCATAAGATATAGGAGCAGAATAGGCCATAAAGCCATTTATTCCGCATTCCAAATTATTAACATACAAGATAAAAAGAAGTGGTCCCAACACTGACCTCTGTGATACACCACTTCTATCTGGGAACCAAACAGAACAGGATCCCTTTATTCCTACTTTCATGCCTTCAATTTAGTGAAGAGCTTTCTTGTATAACATAACATATAACAATTATAGTATGGAAACAGGTCATATCGGCTCTTCTAGTCTGCACTGATTTACGTGAAACTCCAACTAGTTCCACCTACTTACCTACTCCCTGCCCATAACCCTCCAACCCCCTCACATCCATGTACTCATCTAACCTCTTCTTAAATGACAGAATTGACCCTGCCACAACTACCTCTTCTGGAAGGTAATTCCACTCAGCCACCACTCTCTGGGTGATGAAGCTTCCTCTTATATTACTTCTAACATTTTTCCCCCTAACCCTTGTTCCAATCTCCCATACCCTCACGGGAAAGAATCTATTCACATCTATTCCTTTCGTAATTTTAAATAACTTTATCAAATCCTCTCTCAACCTTCTACACTCCAATAAATAAAGTCTCAGTCTACTCATTCTTTCCCCATATTCCAGATACTGCAATCCAGACAGCATTTTAGTAAACCTTTTTTGCACCCTCTCTACATTATTTATATCCTTCCTATAATTTGGTGACCAGAACTGCACACAATATTCCAAACTTAGCCTCTCCGATGCCTTATACAGTCGCAACATCACCTCCCAGCTCCTATATTCTATGTTATGGTTTATAAAGTCCAGCATACCAAAAGCCTTCTTCACCACCCTATCTACATGGGAATCCACCTTCAAGGAATGATAATTTATTCCAAGATCTCGCTGTTGCTGTGTAGTTTTCAATGCCCTCCCCTTCGCTGCATACGCCCTATTTTGGTATTCTTCCCAAAATGAAGCACCTCACACTTATCTACATGAAACTCTATCTGCCACCTTTCAGCCCACCTTTCCAAACAGTCCAAATCCTTCTGTAGTCCATGAAAACACTCCTCACTATCCATAACTCCCCCTATTTTTGTAACATCTATATATTTACTCACTCAATTTACCACCCTGTCATACAAATCATTAATGTAAATGACGAACAACAAAAGACCCAACACCAATCCTTGAGGCACACCGCTCGTCACTGACCTCCATCCTGACAGTTGTCCACCATAACTCTCTGGTGTCTATCTTCTGGCCACCATTGAACCCATCTGACTATCTCTATATTAATCCCTAGTGACCGAACCTTCTTCACTAACCATTCATGTGGAACCTTATCAAAAGCCTTACAGAAATCTAAATAGACCACATCACTTCTTCAAAAATTCAACAAGATCATTCAAACACGACTTTCCCCTCACAAACCCATGTTGAGTGTTCCTGATCAATCACTGCTTCTCCAGATATTTATACATATTATCCCTAAGAATTCCATCCATTAGTTTCCCCATCACTGATGTCAAACTTACTGGCTTATAGTTGCTTGGCTGACACCTTGCGCCCTTTTTAAAAGGTGGAACCACATTTGCAACCCGCCAATCCCGCAGCACCACACCCTCCTCCTCCAGTGACCATTGAAAAATCACTGTCAGTGCCTCCGCTATTTCCTCCCTAACCTCCCTTAAGGTCCTGGGAAAAATCCCATCAGGACCAGGAGACTTATTTACTTTTATATACCCCAGAAGTTCTAAAACCCTCTCTTTACTAATCCCTATCTCTTCCATAACTAACCCTTTTGCCTCACTTATCCTACACAGTTCATTATCACTTTCCCTCGTGAATATCGATGAGAAGAATTCATTTAATATCACCTCCATCTCGTATGGTTCCTCACACATTCCTCCGTTCCAATTTTCCAGTGGACCTATTCTATCCTTCACTCTCCTTTTGCTATTCACATACTTGTAAAAACCCTTTGGATTTACTTTCACCATATTTGTTATAGCCTCCTCGTACCTTCTTTTTGCTTTTCTAATTTCCCTCTTAAGGTTCTTTCGACAATCTATGTATCGTTCAAGCATCTCATCCATCCTTTGCTTCTTGTATTTAATGTAGGCCTCCCTCTTATCCTGAACCAACTTCCTAATCTTTCTAGAAAACCACGGCTCCCTTGAACATTTGGCCTTGCCTTTTATCCCTTTTAATCTTTTGTATAAAGATTCTGCACTCTCAAAATCTCTCCTTTAAATGCTCTCCAAGTCTCCTCTACTTCCTTCCCAGAAAAAAAGAGCCTCCCAAACTACTCCCTGCAAATCCCTTCTCATCTCTTCAAATCTGGCTTTCCCCCACTTAAAGACCTTCATCTTCAGACCAGACCTATCCCTTTCCATAATTAAGCTGAAACTAATGGTACCATGACCACTGGATCCAAACTGCTCCCCAATGCACACCTCCATCACCTGCCCTATTTCATTCCCCAACAGTAGATCTAACCCTGCCCCCTCTCTAGTGGGTACCTCAACATACTGATGCAAAAAGCAATCCTGCTCACATTTTACAAGCTCTAAGCCATCCAGCTCTCTCACTGACTGCGTCTCCCAATCTAGGTTAGGAAAATTAAAATCCCCAACTAACAGAACCCTGTGCTTATTGCACATCTCAGCTATTTCCCTATACATTTGCTCTTCTAGTTCCCTCTCCCCATTTGATGGTCTGTAATACACCCCTACAATCGTAACCTCACCTCTTTTATTTTTTAATTCCACCCACACCGCCTCTCTTGACGAGCCCTCCAATCTATCACGCCTCAGTACCGCTGTAATACCATCCTTGACAAGTAATGCCACACCCCCTTCACTTACCCCTCCAATTCTATCACACTTAAAGCAGAAAAATCCCGGAATATTCAACTGCCGGTCACAACCCTCCTTCAACCACGTCTCACTAATCGCCACCACATCATACTGCCAAGTGTCTGTCCACGCCTTCAGCTGTCCACCTTCCTTACAACACTCCTTGCATTGAAGTAAATGTTTTCCCACATCTTACCTTTGGCCTATCCCCCTCTCTACCATCCACACTATTATTTGTTGCCATCCTCCCTCCCCCCCATCATGACATCAATCCCTTTCCTCCTCAATCAACTGCTGTTCCACCCTCAAAGTTTGTGTATAAGCCTTTTCACTTTGCCGACAAAATCTCTCTCTGCTGTCCTTCCTTACCCCAAACCATACTAGTTTAAAATCCCCCTGGTAGCCCTAGCAAATGGCTCTGCCAGGAGACTGGTCCCTCTGGGATTCTGATGTAACCCGTCCTTTCGGTACAGGTCCCACCTTCCCCCAAAATAGATCCCAGTGATCCAAGAACTTGAATCCCTGTCTCCTGTCCCACATGGTGATCGAAGTTTACAAACCTGCTTTTAGACAATCTAGGAATTTGACAAAAATTTAATATTTTAATGCAATACAAATTTTTGATTGCACTTGCCAAAATATTCACAATTTGAATTTTGAAATGTGTATTGCAGTATGTACTAACATACAGTAAAAAAGCTTTATTTTGCAGGCAAGTCAACTTAAGGGTATGAAGTAGTACAATAATAAAACAAAATTACAGGGTGCAGTAATGTAAGTCAGTTTTCCAAAGAACAAGAGCAGGGTATGAAGAAAAGTGCAGCTATGAAGGGCATCATCGTTTATCAATTAGAGGGCCAATTAAGAGCCTGATAGAAGGAGAGAAACTGTATTTGAATCTGCAGTTTTCAAGTACATGCATCTTCTGCCTCATGGAAGGAGAAAGAGAAGAATGAGACTGGGATAGGTCTATTAATATGTTGGAAACCTTCTAGAGACAGCAGGAAGTATCGGCTGGGTTGTTGGAGGGTTGGTTTGTTTGCATTGTGGCCTGACCTGCATTCACAAGAGCTTTTGTGTTTCAAATATATCGCTGAAATGTAATTTCAAATAGTTTAATTATGCTAAGTATCACAGGTTAGCTTCCTCCTGTTTGGATGTTAGGTCATAGGCTTTATTATCTGCAGGTCACTGTTTTGCACAGGAATACACTGTGAATGACACTGTCTCTCTTGAAGATTTCCTTTCTATTATGAATAATAGAGAAAATGTAATGCTACATGAAATTTCTCTCTGCCTGCTGTAAAGCAAAAAGTCACTATTAGTATTGCCCAGCACCCCTTACAATCAGAGAGAAGGAGTAGCAATAGAGAGTCCATTCAAAGATATTGAGAGTCTGTGGAACTCCTCCAGCTCCTCCGCAGTTTCTGCAACTGCACAGATTCCTGTTTGAGGCATCGGCAACCCAAGCTCCATTTCCAAAGCTTTAACGCGATCATGAACACTTCAGCTCCAAAACCCTACGGGAGTCCTTCTTGCCCTCTGCACCCTCACAAGCCATGGTACCCTGAGCCCCTTGACCCGCAAGTCACTGACCACCTGCAGCCTCTGTGGGTCTTTCAGCCGCTGAGCCCCTTACTGGTTACCACCATGTAGGGTTGTCAACTCTGCTTCTTCTCAACTCGGGGTGTTCTCCCCATTTCTGGTGCCCTGCTGCGATCTGCTACTCGCCCCCAGAGTCTGAAACCCCTCTGGCTACTGCCAAGCATAGGGCCCGCCATCTCAGGCACAGAGCGCAAATTGCAGGATTTTAATTAAAAATTGTCATCTCCTTTAACAGGCCATTTAAAGCCACTGGCATTAAGACCAGGCAGTTGAACCCTGCGCAGCAGGGCCATTCTCTGCTCCCGGGTCTACACCAGCGGCAATGCTGCCATTACAGCTGCTGGGCAGCCACTGCCATATTTACTTCTGTATTTATTGTTGTTTTTAATTTAATTCAATTAGTTTTACAAGCACCTGTTCAGCTGCAGCAAGTATGTGCCTTGTACAATGTACAGCACATGACAATTCTCATGATCATATAAAGAGTGGATTGCCAAGGAAGACAGAAGGGTGAATTATATCAACAAATTCAAGAGAAAGTGAGCTACACTGGAAGACGATTTTGACAGAAGTATCATGGGAATTGTTTGCTTTTCAACTGAAGTACCAATTAAATGGGATTATTCAGTCCAACATGTTACTCAGGCAATACGACAAATTAGCTAATATAACAGAAATGTTAAAGAGACTAAAATGTTGAAAACAAAATCACAAAATAATATTTTGCTCTTGAATTGTCTTTCTCAAAAATGGAGAAGGAAAATTAATGCTCTCCTCTTTTTTTCTGAGTGAATAGTTTTGTAGCTAACAGACAACAGCCCAGCTCCTGCAACTAAAAATAATATCCCTCTATTTTGAAATGTCATTATGAATGCATTTTTCTTCATTTCATGAATGAGGTAAATTTTTGAGGACATTGGATGGCTTGGATAATCCAATAGATTCAGCAAATGTAAGGCAGAGATTGATAGGTTTTTTTTATTAGCATCAAAGGTTAGATGGAGAGAAGGGAGAAGGCTGGGCAGTGGAGCTGAGTGGGGAAAGTGGATCAGCTCATAATTGAATGGTGGGTTAGATTTGATGGGCTGAATAGGCTATTTCAGCTCCTATGTCTTATGGTCTTATTGAAATCTTATGATATTGATCAGCTGGTAAATTGTGCAGAGTAATGAAAAAAGGAATTTAATCTTGATTAGTCCATGGTAATGCACTAACGGAGATCTACTGAGGGTGGAACGTTTTCCCTGAACGGTATAACCCTTGGATATATTAAGGAGCTGAGGTGCATTAGTGTACTGTATATCTAAAGAAGGTAATTCAGAGAGATAAAGTGGGGAAGGATGCAATAATGATGGTCTTCATTAGCCAGGGCAAACAATAAAAGAGCCATGGAGATCATCTACAACTTTATAGAACTTTGGATAGACCATGGCAGAAGTACCATGTGTAGTTCTGAGCACTATATTGTGCACCACATCGGAAGGATGTGAATGGAATGGAAGGAGTGCAAAGATTTACCAGGATGTGGTCTGGGATGGAATGTTTCAGTTAAGAGGAGAGACTGGATAATCTGGGTTTGACAATGAGGAATCATACAGGAATGAGGTAGATCAGCTAGTTGAGTGATGTCACAAAAAATATCCTTGCACTCAACATTAGCTGATGTGGTCTTCAGGGAGAAATTAGGAGAACCTCATT
Source organism: Narcine bancroftii (assembly GCF_036971445.1). Taxonomy (NCBI): domain Eukaryota; kingdom Metazoa; phylum Chordata; class Chondrichthyes; order Torpediniformes; family Narcinidae; genus Narcine; species Narcine bancroftii. Next base: position 28,322,291 of record NC_091472.1, read on the forward strand.
GAGAGATCAGCAGGGGAGAGGGTCAAGAACTTCAAATCCTGGGTATCAACATCACTGAAGATCTCTCTTGGGGTCTCCATATCAATGCAATCATGAAGAAGGCTTGCCAGTAACTATATTTCAAGAGGAGTTTGAGGAGATTTGGTATGTCATCAAGTAATCCTGTAAATTTCTACGTGTAGCATGGAGAGCTTTCTGACTGGTTGCATCACAGTCTGATATAGAGGTGCTAATACACAGGACAGGAAAAGACTACAGAGAGTGGTGAGCTCGGCCAGGACTATCATGGGCATCAGTATCTACTTCATTAAAGACATTTACAAGAGGCGGTGTCTTAAGAAAGAAGCCTCTATCACCCATGCCATGTCCGCTTCACTCTCCTGCCAGCAGGAAAGAGATACAGAAGCTTGAAGATGAGCCCCCCAGCGGTACAAGGACAGCTTCTTCCCTTCTCCCATCAGATTTATGAACCACAGACACTGTCTCATTTTCTCTTATTTTTCTTGCACTATTTATTTATTTTTGAGATGTAATTTACAGCAATGTTTGCACTGAGATGCTGCCTCAAAACAAAGAATTTTGTGACCTGTTCATTACAATAAATCCTGATTCTGAAAAGAATTCTGACTTTCTTGGAGCAGAGGAGGCTGAAGAGATCCCAAATAAAGATATTTAGAATTCTGCGGAGCATAATTTCATAGACACAAGAAAGTTATATCAGCATAGACGCTGACTTATAGGATACTACATTCCTCCCTTTTAGATCATGACTTCTCTAACTTGCAAGTCATGCGTCTCCCAGAAAACATGTAATCACATTTTTCAACTTGGTATAAGAGCATGCAATAAATATTGTACCTTATCCTTCTAACAATATCAAAGATTTAGTTTCTGCTGTTTCAATTCCAAATCAATTCCTCAATGACTGAGTATTATTGCTTAATACATTACATTTTTATTTTATGAGGGACTCTACCAGGACATTTCAGACCTTACTTTAAATCTGGAATTATGACATACAGAACATACATAGGCCGATCATTACACAATACCATGATTTTAAAGTTCATAACATTTTGGAGGTCGAACAACTCTGCCTGACCATGTGACTTAGAAGTGGGATTTCTTTGTTCATTTGAGCTGGAACTGATTGGTCAGAATTAGCAGTTGAGTGAGAACTGAGTGTCGAGACTGCATCATCAACAAGTGTGTGCAGTTCAGCCGTGTAATCTACAGATTAATTACTCATGAACAACTCTTCAATTGTTTCCTGGTACTCTAACCAAATACATGAGTGGGCACCGTATTGATACTATAGTCCCCGGTAGCCATCTTTCCTTCACTCCCCTCATGTTTCTGACTCGAACTGATTGATAAAGATTAAATAATTTCACCCCTTCTCTTTGATCTTCGGTTGCGATTTGTTTCTCCTCTATTTTTTGTTTGAGACTGGGCTTCACAAAAGAAAGTTGAGTTCGTGGAGCACACTTGAAAAATAGCTCTTCTGGAGTTTTTTTCCCGGGGTTGTGTGCAGTATATTTCGGTAATGAAACAACGTGTTTGCTACCTGATATTGGATGGGTAGTTTCTTGTCAGATTTTTCAAGCAGGGTGGTATAGCGGGCAAAGGGTGTGCTTGATGCCATTAACCTTGAGGAATGAGGCAAACTCCTCAGATGTAAACTGTGGGCCATCATCACTTACTACCTGAAAGGGTAATCCAAAATGGACAACAGTGATCGATCGCAATGTAGTGGCGGTAGCAGCTGATGTAGTGTTACTATCGGAAATGCTTCCAGCCACTTCAAATGGCTGTCTACTACAGGTAGAAATTGCTGATCTTTGATTTCAACAAAATCAAGGTGAATTCTCTGCCATGGATCCATGGCCCAAGGCCAGAGAAGCAATGGAACTTGTTTCGGTGTGTTATAAGCTTCAGCACACGTAGAACAAGTGCGCACCATGTCTTCGATATCCTGGTTGATATCAAATGAATGAGCATTGCTGGTATTGCATATCTGGGATGACAACTCATCCACTCCATGGAATGCATCCATCTTCCAAGGACAGCTCGTGTCGACGCATGAAATATGGTTGCAGCGATGGATCCTCGCCATGATTTTCCCACCCCAACAGAGTGTGTTCATACTCCTTTGCTAGCACCTGATCTTTTCTTGTTTGATCTGCAATTTGCAACCCAATTACTGGTACCTGATCTGCAGTAGATTGGAGCGCGCACACCTTATCTGAATGAGGAGTAGCAGTCGTCGGGGGTAACCTACTCAATAGCTCTGCATTTGTGTTGCGAGTCAAAGATCAATCTTCAATCTGATATCATTAGCCAAAGAGGAGCAAAGCCCATCTCTGCATGCAAGCAGCAGCCAGAGTGGGCATCCCCAATTTCGGACCGAAAATGCTCATAAGAGGCTGATTGTCTGTAATAAGAGTGAAATTTCAACCATAAAGGTAGAGGTTGAACTTAGGCATGGTGAACACAATCACCAAGCCTTCTTTGCCTATTGTTCATGGTTATTTTCCAGCAATGCCCAGCATTCTTGACACATATGCAATTTGGTTTTCTTAGCTGGCATCCAATTTGTGACTTAGGACAGCTCCTAGTCCACATCCACACTCAAAACTAGTGGTTTCAATCGATCATAATGGATGAGAAGGTGGTCACTACCTAGCATGTATTAGTTACTCAAAGACTTCTTCACACTGTGCACCATTTCTACTCTGAAAAGTGCTGCCTCAGTGCTAATTTTGAACTCAAAATTGGAACAAATTTCCCTTAGTAATTGTCTTGGGTAAACTTATACCTCTCATTTTGTTCATTTTAGATTGAGCTACCGAAAGAAAATAGACACACACTCCGAGAGCAGTTAAGATTATACAAATGTTTATTAAAAATTCAAAAGCTGATTTCACACTACATTATGCAAGCCCTTCCCAACTATACTTATCAATGCTTGGACTGGTCCCAACTGCTGAAGCGAGGCAACGACTGCACACTTGTAGTAGGTTGTCAGGGCGCCGGTAGCAGCTTCTCCACCTCCCCTGACCGGGACGTTGGATGGACTCCAGAAGTTCTTCTTGCTGAGAGATGTTGCCACCTCTCGGAGAGTCTCAAACTTCAGCAGCGGGACCATGGCTTATATTACCCAAAAACTGCTTACCCAAGCACCTATTCCCAGCACAGCAAGAAAGATAAGCAAGCAAGCTAGCATGCTAAGCTTCTAATGAATAACATAATTTTCAGTTTATCACTTTGAATACAATGGTTTATTTTGCATCAAGGCTAGGCCTCTGACAGTCTGTGACCAAAACAAGCAGGAAGATTAAATGTTCTTGGTACACAGATGTCCTTTCGTCAGCTAACAGCATCTCTGGCCCCTTGGTGGAATTTAGCTTATGTCTGCTGATTCTAAAAAAACAAGCAGGTTCTCAGCCTTGCAGAACCCAGACCTGCAAGTTTAAAAAAAAGGTTAGAATCTTCCATTACAGTAATTTAACGTCCTGTGGAAAAATTTCAGTTCAGAGACATTCTCTCGTCACGCATTTTTGATTTCCCGTACTTTGTCCTGCAATGGCCTAAGTCATCAGAAGTGAGAAGGTAACTGATAGTCAGCTTCAGAAATTGGCACACCTCATGATTGAGTTGCATATAGTGTTTGTCAGATGAGAAAACAGCTCTGCTAGTTCCTTCATGTGCTGGTCGTAGGTATCGGTCATGATCAAAATGTCATCAGTGTAGCAGGAAATATGCTCCATGTCTGATGAATTCTTGTCCATAGTTGCTTGAAACAAGACCGGTGCAATTTTTAATCCAAAGGACAAGCGTTTGGGTGCATGCAAACCTTTGTGAGTGCTGAGCACGAGGAGTTCAGCCGACTCTTTATCGGGAAAGAACTGGTTAGATACACCAGCTAGGTCAAAGACTGAATACACTTTCACCACTGTACCACCTTGTGCGAGTTTCACAAACAAATCTTGCGCATTGGACAGCTTGTAGCCATCATCCTTGATGATCTCACTCATGCACTTGTAGTCGCTGCACACGTGAATATTCCCTTGAAACTTGAGACCCTGAACTGTGGGTGAGGCCCACTCACTATGAGCAACAAGGATCAGTATGTCATCATTTATAAGCTGCTCATACTCTCTATTTACGGTTTCCACCAGTGCATGGAGCACAGGTCACACTCTCTGAAATGTTGGTTTTGCACCAGGCTTGCATTTAATTGAAGCAGTAAAACCTTTTATGCCTGACCTTCATCCTTGAACAATTTGTCATGACTTCTTAGAACTGAGACTAACTCCATCTGGGCAGAAGGTGTGGCAACCTGTTTATGGTGTGATTTAAGGGTTGGCTTGGGCTGAGATTTGGTTTCATTAGCCTGATCCCTAACCACCAAAATGTTCTCCCAATTCAATTAGATTTTGGTAAGCCAGTCTCTCCCAAGGAGAATGGGAGGATTCCCTTCCACAATCAACAATTCCAGCATGAATGTTTAACAATTTTCATCCTGCACTGGGACAGTTATATTACTAAGGAGCGGTACAATCTCCCCACAGTAGCTTTTAAGATGATATGTGTTTCGTCTAATGGAAACTTGACAATTTTGCATAGTACAGGGTCGACCAGGAAGCTCCTGTATCTACCTCCATCTCAAGACATACATTTCCTACATTTACAGTAACCTTATTCAGTAAAAATGTACAGTAGCGCTCACCCTCAAGTTGAAACAAACCAAATACCTTATCCATTTGTACACTCTCAGTCTTAGAGTCATTATCAGAATTAGTTTCAACAAATTTTGGCTTCTCTTGGTCATGCTTTAAGATGAAACACACCAAACGACTATGTCCTCACTGCACGTATCAGCAGGTGTCAGCCCAACATTTTCCTTCAAAGCACTTGCACTGGATCCCCTTGTTGAATGAGTTAGAAGGAAATTTTGATGTCTGCTTCTTCCTCGTGTGGTCTAGCTGATGTGTCTCTCTATTGCTGGCCACTTGGATACTACAATGGATAGTGAGAATGGGTCCTAGACTTCATGTCCAACTGACCGCAATCAGTGTACATGGGTAACATTGCTTGCACGATCATTCACAACAATGGCACTCATGAAGGATATCAGAATCAGAACCAAAATTTATTGTCATGAACATGTCATGAAATTCGATGTTTTGTGACAGCATCATAGAGCAAACATTCATATTATAACCATCTTATGGCATTACTATATTTAAAAAATTTAAATAATAGTGCACGAAAAGTAAGGCAGTGTCTTTGGTTCATTGATTATTCTGGAATCTGATGGCAGTGGGAAAGAAGCTGTCCTTGTGCCATTGAGTGCTCGTCTCTAGGCTCCTGTACCCCTTTCCCGATGGTAGTAGAGTGAAGAGGGCATGGCCTGGGTGGTTGGGGTCTTTGAGGACCGAGGTTGCATTTGTAAGACACCATTGCATTTAGATGCTCTCGATGGAGTGAAGTCTGATGCCTGTGATATCACAGGCCAAGTTAACAACCCACTGGAGTTTATTCTTGTCCTGAGAGTTGGTGCCTCCATACCAGGCAGTGATGCAACCAGCCAGAATGCTCTCCACAGTGTACCTGTAGAAGGTTTTGAGAGTTTTCGGTAGTGCACTGACCACACCACAGAATCAATTAACGATGTGATGGAACACAGGAAAGAGATTGATAGTCTTATGGCATGGTGCTAACAACCTCTTTCTACAACATCAGTAAGATCAAGATTATTTTCTTCAGAAGGGGGGAATAGACTACATATTTGTCCACATTAAAGGTGCTGAATTGGAAAGAGTAGAAAGTTCTGAGAAATAAACATCTCCAAAGGCCTAACCTGGATCAATCACATTGATACGATGGACAAGAAAGCTCATCAGCTCCTCTACTTTCTTTCAACAGCAAGGAAATTCACCACATTCTCCTTCCCCTTCAGCAATATCTTCAGGTTCAATATCTTCAGGTTAAACACTGAAAGAGCATCTGCTGGATTTATCACAGAATGTAATGAAGGCAGCTCAGATTGTAACACAAAGTTCCCTCCCTTCTAGCCATTGTATTGAAAAACCCATCACTTCTTGTAAACACTCTCTTCTCCTTCCTCCCATTGGTGAGAAGGCTTAAAAATGTGAAAAAGTGTATAAACAGGCTTAAAAAACTTTTCTTCCCTGCAGGCATCAGGCTCCTGAATGAACTCCACAACTGTGCTCTCTTGCTTAAACACCATTGATCGTTCTTTTCATTGTACAGTTCTCTGTTAATAGTGCACTTCAAGTGGCTGTAGAAATGTTAGAATTAACCTGTTGGACTTCTCACTGAAGATCTCTTCTCACTGTACTCGGTATAATGTGACAAAATTAAACTTAAGTTTACCCCACAATAGACCTGTCTCAAGCCAGAGGGCACAGGTCTCAGATTAAGAGATGAAGAGTTGGAGGAGATTTGAGGGTTTCTTTAACCAGAGGATGGTTCCAATCTGGAATGAAGAACCTGAGAAGATGATAGACAATCCTGGAAAGTACTGTAACAATATTTAAATTTCCAAGGCCCAGAAGGCTGTGGACCATTTGCTGCTAAATACAATTTGTAGAGATTGATACTTGATATTCAGCATGGATATGATGGGTTAAAGGTCTGTTTCTGTGACTCTGAATCCATGATCTTATCTTCAATACGGTAAAGGAAGGTACAGATGCACTGGATGTAAAACAAAATGTGGACCTTCCTTTGCTGTGGTTTCTACAGCAAATTGGAGGATGCTATTTAAAAAATGAGCACCCTTTCTAAAGCAAAAAAAAACATCTGCTGGGTGACCTCCGTGGGTCTAGCAGTGTCAGTGGAAGTAAAAGCATTTCCGATGTTTTGTGTTCTACTTCGTGAAGGGTCTCCACTTGAAATGTTGACAGTTCTTTTTTTCTCCCACTGATGATGTTCGACCGGCTGAGCCTATTCAGCAGATTGTAGCTTGCTCCAGATTCCAGCATCTGGCACTCTCTTCGTGTGTCTCCCTTTCTTAAAATAGGTGAATTCCATTGAAATGTAAAATTCCATTTGTGATATAACTATGGCCCAAATTCCCCTGAGGAATAAATTCGCTATCAGTTGGAGACCCCTCATTTATATCATTCTTGCAGTAAATGCATCTCATCATTGATAAGTTTTGATAACATAGATTTTTAAAAGAAATTTTGATCCCTGTGCCAAAAGAGGATCCTTGTGACTCCAGGTCCTTAGCCTGAGACTCTGGGATTAAAAAGCTATGACTTACAGGTTTTTGGCAATACAAATTTCATTCTAACTTTGGCTTTGTGTACCTACAGTGTTGCTTTATCATTCCAATGTTCAGCTATTTGCAGCTGTAATTATTCTGAGGTATGACTGCTGCGTTCAAGGCTCCACTGCTGTCACTTGTTAATTTGTAACAAGTTTACTGCCCTTTCTGCAAATCCTCAGGAGCACATCATGGATATTATAAAGAAGGAAGAAACAGATATGGATTTTGTTGGCGGGGGGTGGGGGCGGGGGGTTATGAGAGCACAATGGATAAGCTGCTTGGAGTATTGATTAGGAGTCATGAGTTCATTTCCTACTATGGAGTGTTGGGCATTCATGTATTCTTGCAGTAAACCTGGACAAAAAAGCTGCTGTGAGTAACGGTGACAGAGTTTGTATGCTCTCCCCGCAACTGCATGGGTGCTCTGGTTTCCTCCCATGTTGCAAAGACGTACAGGGTTAATTGGGCACATGGGCAGTCCAGGCTTATGGGCCTATTACCATGCTGTATCTCTTATTTAAATTAAATTCAGCCATTGATGAAGGTGAAACTTGTAGAGAACTGGAGTTTTTTTTAGACGTACAAGACAGTACCGGCCATTTCAGCCCACGAGTCCAGGCCGCCCAATTTACACCCTACACCCCTGGAACGTTTTGAACCGTGGGAGAAAACCCACGCAGACACGTGGAGAACACATCAACTCCTTACAGAGAGCGTGGGATTCGAACCCCAGTCCAGTCCCATTTGCTGGCACTGTAAAGTCATTGGGCTAACCATTAAGCCAACCCGTCTGTTATGTCAATGTTGAGCATTCACATTTACAGTTAGAATCAGAGCCTTCTGAGATACAGCAGAATGAAAAGTGGCTTTCATAACCTTGGAGGATTTCACTGTACTTGGCAGCCAATTCTTGCTTTTTGTGGTGTGATCACTGCAGGGAGCGTAATTTCACCCAGCAATGTTCAGCAGATCTGATCAAACGACAGTGCTGGTCGAGGAATAAATATTAATGAATGCATCAAAAAAGTTTCTCTCCTCTTCATGAAATACTACATTATTTCTACTTCCTATTACAATTACTTAGAACTTCACGCAACCTTTAACATGAGCAAATTATATTCTGCTCCTGGAATTTATTCCAGTGAAATCAATATCATATATTTCAGAAGCAAGGTAAAGCCCATTGATATAAGTTAACTGTCAGATAGCAACCAGGCACAAATGTCTGAGCAATTATATTCACCGAACAAGGACAAATCATTTGATCCAACTCTTTCCTCCTTTAATTTTGCAACAGTATGTCCTCTCAATGCATTCTTCTATTCAATTCACCAGATTTCAGAAGCAGAGTTGAATATGGCCGTGTAGGCTTGAAGGGCCAAATAGCCTACTCCTACACCTAGTCTCTATGTTTCTGTTAATATGTAAATGTTACTGTATCATGAGTTCGGAGTATCACAGACGATGGATGTCTAACCCAGTCTGTCGACTGACAAATGTGTTTGAATAGAACCACATCCAGTTTCCCTCTCTCAGAATAATGGAGAGGCCACACTGCTCACTTGTGTGAAACCAGATATCTGAGAATTTTGTATTCCAAACTCTCTTGTGGAAAGAGAGAATGAACAGATGAAAAGATTCGAGGAGTCCCACAGGAGGCCTCAACAATGTATTGTACAACATCAACATGATGTCCCAATGCTTGCCTTCATCATTCGGGCACTGTATGCAAATGCTCTCTTCGCCATCTTTGAAAAGCTCCATACTTGCACCCCCAGGTCCTGCTGCTCCGTGACTCTCTACAGGCCATGGCCTTGCTCTTGTTCAACTCACACAAATGCATCACCTTGCACTTGTCCCCAAATCTGATCTAGATCCCTTTGCCAACCCATGTAACCCTTCTTGACTCTCCATCATAGCACATACTTTTGTGTCATCATCAAACTTACCTTTACACAAACATCCCTGTCCAAATCATTTTTATGAATTACAAAAAACTAAGATTCCTAATTTCGAACTCTGGGGCACTCTGTGGTCACATTCCTCGTTTCTGAAAAACTGCCCTTTACTACTAATTTTAGGTTCCTATCACTAAGCCAATATTTTATCTAGTTGGCTAGTTGGCCTCTTGATTTTGATTTTAGACATTCAGCATGTTAACAGGCCCTTCTGCTCCAACTTTCTCTACCAACATACCATGTGGGAGCTTATCAACTGCTTTAACTAAAATCCATATAAATAATATCAACTGCCTTACTCTTGTCTACCCTCTGTCACCTCCTGATAAAATTGTATGAAGTTTGTAAGACACGATTTCCCATGCACAAATCCATACTGGCTCTCCTCAATTTTCCTCTGGCCATCCAAATGTTGATCAATTCTTTCTTTCAGAATCCTCTCCAGGAGTTTCCTACCATTGACATCAGACCCACAAGTCTCATTACCTTGATTAAATAATGGTACCATATTTGTCATCCTCTAGTTCCCTTGAAACTCTTCTGTCTACCGTGACGATAAATGTGTCCGTCAAAATCTCAAAATCTCAACAATTTCCTTCCTGCCTTTGCATAATATTCTAGGATGTACAAGTCTGGACCTGGAGATTTAACCACCTTGACATCTTCTATTCTGTTAACACCTCTTCACTACTGCTGCAGTCACAACCTGGGCTATCTTTATTTACCTCCCTCCCGTCTCCTCCCTACTTATCCTGTTCCACAGTGAACACATTCACAGAATGTGAGATTTTCCCCAGTCCCCCTGGCTCTCCACAGAAAAGCCCATCCTGATCCTTAAGGAGGTTTATTCTTTCTCTCTTGACCCTTTTGTGGTACTATCCTTATAAAATATTTTTGGATTCTCCCTTGCACTGTCTGCCAAAGCATTCTCAAAATATTTTTAGCCCTTATCATTTCCCTCTTTTACTATGCCCTTACATTCCTTATATTTTTGGGGGGCTTCGGTCAAACCTGTCTTGTCTATATCTGTCATATCTTGCCCTTCCTACCTTTTACCAAACTGGGAACTTGATGAAGGATTCCAGCCTGAAATATTGACAATTATTTATCTCCAAAAAGATTCAAGCATGTGATCAAAGCCTTCTTCAAGCATAACATTCCCACTGCTGAGAAACTTAAAGAGGTGTAAGGCCATTTTTTGAGCCACATGGCTATATGTCAAGAGCACATAGAGGCCCTGCTCTTGCTGCAATTGGAATATACCACCTTGCCTTGCCCGCCCCATCTTTAGAAGGGTCTGGTGGTCTCCGCATTGGTCACATTAGCTACCTTGAGCTAGGTAGATTAGCCTCTATTCCAAGGTATGACTAAAGGCAGATAGACCAATTGGGGTCATAGGGCTGGAGACAAACCCACAAGCAAAACCCTATGTGATTACAGCTGAGAGGGCATAACAGAGAAGCATAAAGAGCATAGCAATTAGCACAACACTATTACACAGCATCAGTGACCCAGGTTCGAATCCAGCGCTGATTATAAGGCAGTGATTCTCAACCTTTTTCATTCCACTCGTATACCACTTTAATGCCATTGGTGATTTGTGATTAGTCATGGATTGGTTAAGGTGAGTGGGAAGGGTGAGAATCTCAAATGTTACTGAAATATTTTGCTTGAGAAAAATTGTCATTGTCCCATTTCCTTTGGAGTTACGAAACCGCGCACATAACGAGTCAATTAGGTACGATTAAAACAGTGGTTTTGAAACTTTTTCCACCCACATACCACCTTAAGCAATCCCTTACTAATTACAGAGCACCTATGACATAGGGATTACTTAAAGTGGTATGTTGAAAGAAAAAGGTTGAAAACCACTGCTTTAAGGAGTTTGTTCATTCTTCATATGACTGCGTGGGTTTCCTCTGGGTGCTCCGGTTTCCTCCTATTGTTCAAAATTACTGGGGGTTGTAGAATAACATGGGTGTAATTGGGCGGGATGAGCTCGTGGGCCAGAAAGGCCTGTTATCATGCTGAATGTCTAAAATCAAAATTATTTTTTTTAAAATTAACGGAGGTCACTAAATGACTGGCAACCAATAATAGGAAATGAGAGAGCGGGGGGCTTATTAGTGTGATTATGGGTTCCTTTAGCCATTGTGCCTGAATAGGTGGGGTATTATCTTTTAACTTAATCAAAATAGCGCATCTGGTCAGCAACGAAGTAAAGGATAAAATGCAACATTTAATTGGAGTTAGTAAAACATTGTCTTCTTCATGAGTTCCAAACAGAACAACTAAGGGATTTGGTTCTCATTTTAAATTGAGAATCATCAATAATGCTTGAAAAGCTTTACTCCAATATTTTTCCAAACTGGGGTGCATCCAAAACATATGAATTGAAGAAGCATTGCCTATTTTGCATTTACCACAACGAGGATTTATATCTGAGTAAAAACAAGATAACTTTAATTTAGACACATAGGCCCTGTGTACAACTTGGAATTGCAGCAGAGTGGTGAGCACACAGGGATGTAGTAGTAATCACATTTGAAAATAGAGTCCCAAACTGCACTGGACAGCAAAAGGTTCTGCTCCCAGGCATTCGTGATATGGACGAAAGGGGCATGTTTTAGAGCAGTCAACTTGACATAGATAGCAGATATTAAACCTTTACCGGAAGGTTGTAATACGAAAAATGTATTTAAAATATTCACCTCAGGAAGTCTAGGAAAATCAGGAATCTGAGATTGAATAAAATGTCTGATTTGTAAATATCTGAAAAAAAAATTAGGATTTGGTAAATTGAGATTTATAACCAATTGCTCAAAAGCTGCAACATGGTTATCAATAAAAAGATCTTTAAAACATTTAATATCAAATCTATTCCAAACAGTAAAAGCAGAATTTTGCAAGGATGGATGAAAAAGATGATTGGATAAAATGTGGCTTGCAAGAGAAAAGCTCTGAAATCCAAAATAACTTCTAAATTGCACCTATATTCTCAAACCGGATTTAACCACTGGATTGTTAGTTACTTTATATGAAGCAAGAGGAAGAGAGGACGAAAGAATTGCCGGGATAGAATCATTTCTGGTGGAATTTAATAACCCAAGCAGGACGGTCAACTCGATTATGAAATTCTAACAAGAACGTAAGGTTATATATACTGACCACCCACTAATAAAATCTAAAATTAAAAAGCACCATTCTTCAGGCTTTTGAAGATGAACCTTATTTAAACGGGGCGCTTTCTTTGCCAAATGTAAGACGAAATAAGCGAATCGAGTGGGTCAAAAAACGATTGAAGAATAAAAATTGGTATAGACTGAAACAGATACAAACAGTTAGGTAGAATGTTCATTTTAATAGAATTCATATGACCAATCAAAGAGATAGATAAAGGAGACCATTTCATTAAAGACAATTTCATGTGTTTAAGTAGAGAAATTTTCCCTAAAAAGATGTTTATGATTCCTCGTATTTGAAATGCTAAATTTTAAATTGATCTTTCACAAGATTAGAATATATTTCACACAATTAGAATATATTAATATCGGAGCATTTAAATTTAAAGGGAAAAGTTCACTCTCATGCAGATTTAATTTACACCCTGAAAACTGTCTAAATTGAAAAAGCAAGGCAAAGAAACATCAGGATTTGATATAAAAAGCTAAAGGTTATCTGCATAAAGGGAAACTTCCTATTGATCCGTGAAATATCTCTGCGCTCATGAAATGCAATTGCTAGAGGCTCTAAGGCCTTATCAAAATGTAATGGACTTAAAGGACAGCCTTGACGGGTACCCCGACGGAGACTGAAAGGTGTTGATTGTTGTTAGAATTGAAGCAGTGGGACATGAATATAGTAATTTAATCTATGTCATAAAACATGGTTCAAAATTAAATTTTTCCAGGATCGGGAATACGTATCCCCACTCCACCCAGTCAAACATTTTTTTCTGCATCTAATGAGAGAGCATATTCCAGGATTGCAGATGGAGGTAAATACAAAATATCCTGTAAATAACATTTAAAAAAATATTTTGTTTATGATTTTTTAAAAAATGTACATAATAAAATTTTCAATTTCACAATATATTATTTTTTTCTTATAAACAACAAAAACAAAACAGTCCCTCCCTTTCCCTTTCCATACATACAGATCCACACACTATCAGAGCTTATATATCTTTTAAATATTTATAATACAGTTAGGGAAATGACTTTTGGATATATAAAGAGTGACATTTATAACATTTTTTGTAATTTATATGTATTTGGGCCCCTATGTGGTCCAAGTATGGCTGCTAGATCTTAACAAAAGTGTCATATTCTGTAAATTATATGTGATTTTTTTTTGTATAGGTATACAGCTGTTCATTTCTGCAGTCCATCGTGCTATAAATAGAGAGGGGTCACACTTCCAAGTGATCACAAAACATTTTTTTTGCTAACACCACTGCTATTTTTATAAATGTGACTTGATTTTTGATGAATTTGTTGCTTATTCCCATGAAATTGCCTAATAGATATAGCTCCGGGTTGCCCGTGAAGGCCACTCCTGTCATCCTGGTTAAATTTTCTGTGATGTCTTGCCAAAATGGCCTCAACTTCAAGCATGGCCACGTAGCATGTAGAAAAATTCATGTCTCAGTCCCACATCTGAAACACATCTCTGATATTTCTGCTTTTGATCTATGTAAGTTCTATGGGATAAGATATAATTGGTATAAAAATTATATTGAACAAATCCATATTTTGCATTTATAATTAAAGTCATGCACTCCTTACACCAATCTGATGAACTTCTTTCTGAAATCAGCACACCCAAGTTCAACTCCCATCTTTCCCTTGACCTCTGTAACCCTTGTTTTGCACTTTCACTCTGGAGAGCATAGTAAATTTTGGTTATAGGTTTAGGTGTATTCCCCATCCAGACTGTTTGTTCAGTTTCACTAATTTCAGGTGGGGTCAATTTTGGTCCCCATCTTTCTCTTAAGAATGATCTAAGATAGATAAACAAAATGAGTGCACAAAGATTCCATCTTATTCAGAATGTTGGGTGTATCTTGGCCCAACTCCCTCAGCTCTGCTGGGTTCAGCCGGTCCCAAGGCTCCTCCTGTGCTGCACCTCATTGGGCTTTCACCGATATTCCTGGCTGAGCTGTTTTCATTTTTGGTTGTTTAATACTAGTTTTATCCATTTTTGATGATGAAAGTCTGATGTTTGAGCTTTAAAAATCATCTTTTATTACTTTTTATGGTGAGCTCTTTCAAAACACATCTACTCAGGTCCTCTGCAAGCCCACAACCCCCCCCCCCCCCCATAAATGGTATATATTAAAACAAAAGAATAACAACTTTAATAAAACCAATCTGATCTTTAGAAATAATTAATGGTTAAATGTTCTCCAGCCTTCAAGCCAAAACTTTAGCTATTTTCATATCAACATTCAATAAAGAAATTGGCCTGTAGAAGGAGCACTCAGCTGGACCTTTTCTCTTTTTCGCTATGAGAGATATGTGAGCTTCGTTAAAAGATAATGGAAGATTGCCCTTTTTAAACGAGTCAGTCAACACAGAACTTAATTAGGGTACATGCAACTTAGAAAAGGATTTGAAAAACTCAAAAGGATACCCATCAGGTCCTGAAGTTTTATCTGACTGTAATAAAGAAAAAAAAACCTTTTCATCTTGTGAGGTAGGCTCTTCCAAACTCAAATGATTATTCAGAGAAAGCGTGAGAATATTTAATTGGTCCAAGGAATCAATCATTGAACTGTTATCATTAATAGTTTCAGAGGTATAAAGCCTAGAATAGAATTCCCTGAATGTATCATTTATTTTAGAATGGTCTGTGGTAACATTACCGTTATCCATCCAGATCTTAGTAATTTGCCTCTTAGTAGAAATTCCATTCAATTGACTGGCCAAGAGCTTCCAGAATTTTCATCATAAATATGAAACTGACGTTCACTCTGCAAAAGTTCATGTTCAATGGGTTAGGTTGAAAGAAGATCAAATTTAATTTCAACTCTCCTTTTAGAAAATCCCAGATCTTTAAAAATGTACCAAACAATGAACTGTTGAGGAGGAATTCGTGTTAAAGTAAAAATATATCTGCTCCTCAATGAATTTCAAAAATTTATTATCTGAAAGTAAAGAGAGTTAAGATGCCAGTGTCTCTTTGTAGGAGGAAGATCTGAAAATTCGCAGACACAGAGCAAGGTCAGATTTCACTATTCAATGATATTCAGTCAATGAAATCAATTGATTTATCCATTAAAAAAGAATCAATCTGTGAGTAAATATGATAAACAGGAGAAAAAGAAAAGAATACTCTTCTATTGGAGTTTTTTTTTAATGCCATACTTCTGAGATACCAAAATTTGATAAGAAAGAATGAAGTACAGAAGCAGGTTTAGAGGATGAACAACTAACCAACAATTAAAGTCTAGCATCAATCACGAAAGACTCAAATAATCCTGAATCATCAAAGTTTGGGGCATATACGTTTGCAAAAATTATTATACAATTTTCCTATAACATTATTGTATCAACCATTTTTGCCTGATATAACATTATGAAACATGAAAGGAATATTTTGGTAATGTTAAGAAGAAAATCAGGCATGAGTTATCACCAAACTCCAAGCGACAACCTTGAAGCTGTGCAATAACACAGCTTGCAGAGAACTTAAAGCCAAAACAACTTTGTAAACCCAACACCTTAAATCAAAATATGCACTCCTTTATATAACATACATATATAACACAATATATATAACATCTCCTTCCCAAATAACCAAAATTGGAAGGTTGTTGTACGCAACAGCAAGGAACTCAAAGAAGACATTTTAACTTCAAAACTTTTCTGCGTTAAATTCTAATTATAGTTCCTTTAAAAAAATATTATTACTGTTTACAGACAGAATTAAAGATTCACTCTCAGGTGCATGAATGTTGTATTCCTGTCACCCATGATCCATCTATAGAATAAAACGCATGCTAAAAGCATTGATGCCTCAAGTGTTTCTCAGTAATAAATACCTGAAATAACAAAAAAAGTATACCATTAATACTAAAAGAATAATGAACGGATCTCTACTGTAACGAGCCCAAAGAAGCCCAAAACCCAGCAGGAATAGATATTCGCCATGAAAAGTAATTACTTAAACAAAAGTTGTTTTTAATTATCTTTGAACATGAAAACAGAATCAAACTTTAACTTATCACTATTAACTTATCTAACTTAACTTAACCCCCTTCTAATTCTAAGTGCATGTGTATGTAATATGTATGTAAATTTAAGAAAAGTTATTTGGTTCACAGTTCAATCTCACTTCTCATTCTTCTAAGTTCTCTGGTTGCAGGCAATTCTTATACTATGCACAGAATTTAACATGTGTAAAGTTCACCAGGCTTTGGTGCTCAAAAGGTAAATGTTTACTGCTCAGGAAGGTTCTTTGTAGGTTTGCAGAGAGAGATTTATTGTTCCAAGATTTCCACAATTGAGGTACCACCATTAGTCATCTCAATGTCTTGCTGATGAAACTTGCCCCATCAGTGGTTCTCCAGATGATAACCTCTTTCTTTCAGGTCATCACAGAGTTCTATTCTGTTCCACTTATTCCAAGAGAAACATCAGACAGATAACACTTCCAGCCATCCGCCACTCTGGAGCTTCTGTTTCAGTTCTAACAAGCTTCTTCTGGCTTGTTACAGCTTTGTGTGTCACACACACAGTCAAAGACTTCCATCTGTTGCTCTCTCTGTCTGAGATTTAAACTGTCACCAGTTATGTCCTTCTCTCTCTCTCACTTGCAAAACCCCCTCCTTCTCCAGAATATAATAGGAGTCAATCTTCTAGTGCATCTGTTGTTTTAGGTAAACAAACCTCTCAATTACCTCTGAGGTCAAAGAAGTCAAAGTTCCAACCAACTTCTCCTACTTGTTTCAGCTGTGACTGTTTCTCTCTCCCTTAGATTCCAGCTACTAGCCACATGTCCTTTTCTCTCTCTCACACTTAAAAAAAACCATCCTTCTTCAGCAAACAATATGAGTTAGTCTTCTGCTCCCATCTGTTTTAAGGTAAACAAGAACCCAGAGTGACCTTTGAATGAGCACTTTGCAGAAAGCTCAGAAGTCTTGTAAAAATGTTCAACACAGATGAGCTATCTCCAGTCCATTCATTTCATGACATCATTTCAATTAGCACCTACTTGTGAAATGTGCATATCATTCTCCATAGTTTCTGTAAAGTCACTGAATATGAATTCTTCAGTATTTCAAATAAGATCTGTTTTAAAATGTGTGTATGTATATAACCTACTCTAATTTCACCAATTTATCTCCCAAATACACCTACAAATATTATATTGCACCTCCCTCCTTTAAAGGAATTTTAACTCGAGTTAAAATTCAGTAATAACGAAATTGTCTGTAAAATCACTAAAAATATAACATTTCACCATACTGTTACAGAGACCAGAGGACCCCAAAAACCAGCAGTAATAGATATGCTCCACAACACAGGGTAACTTAAACAAAAGTAGTTTTTAATTATATTTGAACAAGAAAACAGAATTGAACTTTAACTTATTACTTAACCTACCTAACTACTTAATCCCACCCCCCCCCCCGCCCCAATACTAAGCGCAGGTGTGTGTAATGTATATTTAAGATTAGAAAAGTTCTTTGGATCACAATCCAATCTCACTGGTTGCAGACAATTCTTGTACTGTGCACAGAAGTTAACATTAACAAAGTTCACCAGTCTTTGGTGCTTAACAGGCAAATGGTTACCACTCAGGAGGGTTCTTGCTGGTTTTCAGAGAGAGATTCCTTTTCCAGGACATCCACAACTGATTCCTTCTCAATCAGTCTTGCTGACGAAACTTTCCCCCTTCAGGGTTCTCCAGATGAGAACCTTTCAGATCGCCAATCTTCTCCTTTGACCAGACAGCCTTCCAAAGTTTGCGAGCTTTGTCCTTCTGGAAATAATTTCTGTGACTCCTCTCTCTCTGTTTCACACCGTCCCTCTCTGAGAGCAAAACAGTTTTCCTCTCCCTGCTAAGATCACATGCTCTCCCAGGCAAGTTGCTGTCCATACTTTGTTGCCTCCTGCAAAAAGCATTCTGCAAAAGTCATGCAAATATTCTGTTTTAAAATGTTAGTGTGCAAGCTGCTCTAACAATTCCTCCCAAACCACCTCTAAATACTGTGTCACAATATATATAACATGTAACATTATTGAGAGCATTTTTATACATGATCAATTTTAACATCTTGACAAACAATCTGCTATAATATTATTTGAACCTCTGATATGAATAATCTGCAGATTATATTCTTGTAATATCAAACTCCAGTTTAACAATCTTCTGTGCTTGTTCTTAATTTTATTCAAAAACACCACAGGATTGTGGTCAGTAAATACCACAATTTGTTCTTGAGATGTACATCAAAATTCTGTAGAGCAAACATGATAGACAACAGTTCTTTTTCAATTGTGGAATAGTTCCTTTGATGAACTGAAATTTAATTGTAAAGTAGGCAACTGGATGGTCAATTTCATTATGTTTTTGCAATAAAACTGAACCTGCTGCTCCCTCACTGGCATCCACTGCTACAGAAATAGGTTTATCAAAGGGTTTATCGAAATCAGGAGATTTTAACATAGGATAATGGCATAGCATCTCCTTTAAATTTTCTAAAGCTGTCTGACATTCTTTAGACCACACAAATTTCTCCTCTTTCTTCATAAGGTTGGATGAAGGAAGAACGACCTCAGCAAGATTTCTGCAAAACTTCCTATAATATCCTCCCATTCCTAAAAACTTTCTCACTGGTTTCTTGCCATTGGGAATAGGAAAGTCAGAAATTGCATTCACTTTTGCTTGAATAGGTGCAACTTTGCCATGATCAACTACATGACCCAAGTATGTCACAGTGGTATTTGCAAATTCACTCTTCGCTAAGTTAACAGTTAAGTTTGCTTTGGATAATCTTGCAAACAATTTGTCCAATTCCTTCAAATGTTCTTCCCATGTGTCACTTTTTGTTACCAAGTCATCAACATAAGTATCTGTATGGGTTAACCCTTGCATTACTGAATTGATCATCCTTTGAAATGTTGCAGGGGCATTTTTCATGCCAAAAGGTAACGCATTATACTCATATAAACCAGATGAAGTAACAAAAACTGAAATATTCCTTCCTCTCTCAATTAAAGGCACACACAGGTAACTCTTCAACAAATCCAACTTAGTAAGAAATTTAGCTTTGCCAGTTTTTTCAATACAGTCATCTATTCTTGGAATCAGATAAGCATCTGTTTTAGCTACTGAATTAACCTTCCTGTAATCTGTACAAAACCTAACAGTTCCATCTGGTTTTGGTGCCAGAATACAAGGAGAACTTCAATCTGAGTTTGAAGGTCTAATAATATCAATTCTCAACATATATTCCACCTTCTGATCCATGATTTTACTTTTCTGAATGTTTATTCTATATGGGACTTGCTTCTCCAACATCCACATCATGGTAAATCACTGATGTCCTTTTTGGAACGTCAGGAAACAGATTTGTGTATTTTAAAATTAATTCCTTCAACTGCATCTGTTCTTGTGACTTAAGGTGACCTAACATTTCCTCCAAATTTTCCAAAATTTCTAAGTTAGACAGGTGCACAGGAACCATGGATTCTTTAAGGTTACCCTCACAAGATTCTGTTTCCATAATCTTTTGACCCACCACTTCTTCCACTCTGTCAACAGCCAACACAGATTGCTCTCCACTACCTTTATCTTCATAATAAGGTTTCAACATATTTATGTGACAAACCTGAGTTTTATTCCTTCTATCTGGAGTGTTAACAACATAGTTAACATCTATCAATTTTGATTTAACTCTGTACGGTCCAGAAAATCTAGCTCTCAAAGGATTATCATGTGTTGGAAACAAAATCAAAATTTCACTTTCTATCTTAAAATTCCTCACTTGAGCTTTCCTGAGCCATTTCCAAATTCTCTTGAGCCAAAGTCCACACTTTTTGTACCCTATCCTTAAATGTAGAAACGTAATCCAGCAAGTCCAACTGCACATCCTCATTAACCCACTGTTCTTTTATCAACATCAAAGACCCTCTAACCTGATGTCCAAACACAAATTCAAAAGGGCTGAAACCTACTGATTTCTGTACAGCCGCCCTTGCTGCAAATAACAATAAATGAATACCTTCATCCCAAATTTTTCTATTCTTCAGACAATAAATTCTCATCATATTTTTTAAGAGTCAATAAATTCTCATCATATTTTTAAGAGTTGAATGAAATCTTTCCAAAGCTCCCTGAGTTTCAGGATGATCCACAGATAAAGTGATCTGTTTTATTCCCAACTCATAAATTAACGGTTGAAACAACCCAGACATAAAGTTAGATCCTTGATCACTCTAAATTTCTTTAGGTAATCCAAAAACTGAAGAATATTTCCAGAGCCTTTACCACCATTTTGGCTTCAATATTCCTTAATGGTATAGCTTCTGGAAATCTCGATGCTGTACACATAATTGTTAACAGTACCGATTTCCAGACTTAGCTTTCAGCAGGGGACCTACACAATCCACGGTAACCGTAGTGAAAGGTTTCCCAACAACAGGAATAGGTTGTAATGGAGCCTCTGGAGGATCCTGGTTAGGTTTCCCCACATCCTGACAAAAATGATATGTCCGGCACCAATTTACAACATACTTCCTCAAACCAGGCCAGAAAAATCGTTTCAAAATCTCATTCATGGTTTTCTTTACACCAAAATGGCCTCCTAAAGTGTACTGTGGGCTAAATTAAAAATTTAATTCCGATAATTTCTAGGAACAACCACCTGATGATTCACCCCCCCCCCCCCCCCACTCTTCATTAGCAGGTCTCTATTTTCTCATCAACAATTCACCCTTTAAGTAATAACTACAAGCCGTTTGTTTAATCTCCTGTTCAGTTACTGCTTTATCTGTTAAGTCAACAAGACTTGTTATCAAATTAACTCTTTCCTTGACAAAGAGAAATCCTTACCATAGTTACCCTGCTCTTTCAAAATCATTTCAGAACCACCTGGCAAATCTCTGTCAACTGGATCTTCTTCATCTCTCAATAATTTCTTAGACACCAATCTTGTTACTGCACATGCAGGATATAGCTCACAATTCTCTTCCACCTCATCTTTCCTAGGCCTATTTATTAATCTCAAAACTTTATCCTCTGCCAAATCATTCCCTAATAAAAATGAGACTCCCTGCATGGATAACTTTGAAATTACTCCTTCCACAACAGGTCCTTTAACTAACTCTGAATTTAGGACTATGTTGTGAAGAGATATTGACTCCACCTCACCTCCAACACCTTTAATCAAAGTTGTCTCCCCTGTTTCAGTCCTTTGATCTGGAGATAAAATTCTTTGTACCAACAACAATTGTGCAGCACCAGTATCCCTAAGAATTTTAACTGGAACAACTCCAAATCCTTTTCAAGTGTAGATTTCCCTTCCTGTTCACTTTCTTTTATGGTTTTAGTTATCTCCCGTTTATGGTTCTTTAAAAGATCAGAAATGGAGTCTGGAGTCAAGAGTAGCTGTCTCTTCCTCCTTTCCAGCTTTAGCACTCCTCGCAGTCATTTTAAAATAATTAGCAATGATAAGTAACAAGGGGCAAAGTATAAAGCACTTTGGTTGAAACATGAATGGAAGAAATCTTTAAAAAATATCTCGGGCACATGACATTGTCAAAACCCTTATTGATATGGCTGGTTAATGATGCCATATACTCCTTCAGACTGTCGCTACTGGTTGTTGTTGCCTTGAACATGTTCCAGTCAGTGTGCTCAAAGCAGTCTTGAAGTGCATGAATGGCACCCCACTGGCCAGGTTTTAACCTGCTTCCAATGTGGTCTGGAGCATCTGTCGCGCATTTAAATGCTAGGATCAGCATTACAGAGATGTGGTCTGAGTATCCTAGATGGGGTCGGCGCTCTGCCTGGTACATGTCGGAAATGTTCACATACAAAAGGTCCAACGTGTTTGCCCCTTTCGTAGCAAAGTCCACATGTTGATGAAATTCTGACAGCTTTGACTTGCAGTTCACCTGGTTGAAATTCCCAGCAATAATGATTAGTCTGTCAGGGTGTGCAGCTCGTTTATAGCCTCATACATTTCCCACATTACCTTCTTAGCGTTAGTGCCAGGGTGGATGCACCCTGCAACTATGGTGATGAATTCCCGCTGTGGATAAAATGGTCTACACCTGACCGTCACAAATTCCACCAGCTTTAAGCAGCGACTGGAGATTTATGCCGAGTCCTTGCACCATTTCGTGTTGATGTAAACACACAGGCCACCGCCATGGACTTTACCAAACAAAGCAGCATCTCCGTCAGCCCATCCAGCTGAATAGTTGTGTCCGGTACCCTGTCGCTGAGCCACATTTCTGTGAAGACCAAAACACTGCAGACCCTGGTACTCATGCTGCAAAGAGCTCTAGAATCAGAAGTCATCCATTTTGTTCCCCAGGGAGCAGATGTTGGTGAACAGACGGCAGGTGTTCGACTTCAGCCTAGCACGTACCGCTGCTCACTTACTGTGCTTCCTCCTCCTCGTCCACATCTTCCTTTTTCTCTGAAATCCCGAGGCTTTTAGGTCTGTGGTTGCATCCAGGGCAACAACACAGAGTGAAGCACACAATGAGAGTTCCACAGAGACAGATGTGAATCTCCATGTGAACCTGATCACTGAATCTCTTCCCATATCCACCTGCCGCAAAAGCCCAAGGTTGTGCAGCTCATTCCACAGATCTTCCTGGAGGTGAGTAGGAACATTTCTAAATAACTTTAAATACTTTCGGCTTTGTCATTGGGTAGCCATAACTATGAAAACTAAAACTATGTAACATTGTATCAATTTAACTTTTCTGATTAACAATATTTAAAACAAAACAAAATCAAAACTACCAGCATCCTGGAGAAGCCGCTGCGTCTGACGTTGTGCCACCTTTGTCCTTATTTGATTCACAATATGATCTAATATGCAGATGAATAGTGCATACCTTAAGGCCAATAGGGTAATGCCTGTCACAAGGGAGAAGACTGCTTTTAGATTGGTCAAGTCAGATTGCGGTGATATATACAAACTGATGTAACTGTATAGGGAGATCGTTGATCCCCTATGGGGGTGATGGACCACCCGCCAATCTTGTGTTCAATAAAGGAGAACTGGGAAATGAAAGTGTCCAAGTCCTCAATTCCTAATGGTACATTTGCTGAAGAATAGAACAACACCCTGGATCTGGGTGAAGGGGGTCAAAAAGTGACCATCCACACTATAATAGGGTTGGCAGGAAGCTCCTGAGACAAATGATGTCTTGCATATGTCCTGGACTTGCAGAGGATTTAATAATTGAACATAGAACTCATATGATGATGTGAAACAAAGATGGCAGCCAGTTTTTCAAATGCCCATTATATCTACCAATGACAATCTCTGATGTGAGGAGTATGAGGGGTCTAAGAAAAGAAAATGCAAGATCAGACGTCATCAACACTTCCTGAGGTAAATGGTGACTTATCTGCCTCATATACTGAGAGAGAAAGTTGCTTCACCAGATTCATACAGCACACAAAGGAATCTCCATGCCAACCAAGATGGCATTCTGGGCTAGTCGCATTTGCTCCATATCCGTCAAATGCTTCCCATCTGCATATCTATCCCAATGTGTTTGGAGTCACCGGCCTCCAATTTGACAAAGAATTTTCTACCACTACTCTCTGACACCTCCATCCAACCATTGCTGAATCCATTTCACTACTTCCTTATTTATACCTAATGCCTCTACCTTTTTACCTAACCTTCTGTAGAACTGTGTCCTTTTCTGTTTCAGCTCTGATATGCATGGATTTCATGTCAGATATGGGAAGAGATTCAGTGATCAGGTTCACATGGAGATTCACATCTGTCTCTGTGGAACTCTCATTGTGTGCTTCACTCAGTGTTGTTGCCCTGGATAATGCATCAGCTGACACAGCAAGTTTCCATGGTGTGTACACCAATTCAAAGTCATAACATTGTAGCTTCATCATCAGTCTTTGGATTCGCGGCGACATTTCATTGAGGTTTTTTTTATTATTGCCATTAATGTTGGTAGACCATATGCATAACTGTGGGATTTCTCAAATCCATAGACCAGACCTAGACACCCTTTCTCGATCTGTGCATATTGACATTCAGATGTTATCATCATCCTTGATGCATGTGCTACCAGCCTCCAATCTTCTCCCACAGTATTGTTGTAGTATGGCACCTATTCCATCTTTTGAAGCATCCGTAGATACTTTCATCTTTCTGGATGCATCAAACAACTTAAAAGTACTGGTTCTGTAGTTAGAATGGTCTTTAGTCATCCCCATACTTCCTCGTGATTATCTGTCCAATTGAAATCACATTTGCCCTTAGGTACATTGTTTTGGAAGAAAGGTTTGGTGTAAATTTATCAATGAAATTAATCATTCCCAGCATCTCTATTATAGCTTTCACCTTGCTCTTGTCTGGCTCCACATCTGCCTCTAATAGTTTATCTCCCAGAAAGGTGATTTCCTTCACACCAAACTGACATTTTTCTCTATTTAACTTTAATCCATATTTCTGGATGCATTGCAGCACTTTGACAAGGCTCTTGTTGTGCTGTTCTTGTGACAATCCCCATAGGATCATGTCATCCATGTACCCCTTCCATTATGTGCTCAATTGTCCTGTGGAAGACTTCCAGAGCTAAGGAAATTCTAAAAGGAATCCTCAGACAGGAGTATTGGCCAAATAGTGTATTAAATTTATAGTATTTTGTGCTATCTTCATGCAGTTTTATTTTCCAGAAGTTTTGGGATGCATCCAATTTAATGGAAAACTTTGCACTGGCCATCTCACTTGTACTTTCATACCTGGTTGGAATCTGTTAATGTTCCCTCTTCATATTGTCATTCAAGTCTTTTGGGTCCATGCACACGTGTAGGCCACCCTTCTTCTTTTTGTCACAAACCATTGAATTCACCCATTCTTTGGACTTCTCCACTCTCTTTATGACCCCTAGTGCTGTCATTCAATTGAGTTCCTACTTGAGCTTTTCTTTGAATGGCACTGGAACCTGTCTCAGAGCATGCACTACTGGCTGTGTGTCCTCTTTGAACTGTACCTTATAGGTGAATGATAGAACTCCAAACACCTTGAAGATGTTCTGTGCATTGTTAATGTGGTACAGTTTCTTGACCAGGCTTAAGTTTTCACATGCTTTGTCACCAATCAATGAATAATGTCCACCTGAGATGACTGTGGTATTCCTTATCTTTAACTTTCGCCCTGAGTTTTTCTTTGGTGAACAGCATTCATCAAACACCTCAATAAACTTGTTGAATATGCTTTTGTCTTTCGCTTCGGCAAAAACAAATGTGTTGAAAATCTCAAGAGCTGTAGGTCCCACCATGGTAAGAGACATTGCAATCCTCCAGGTATCCAGTTCACTATCAATTCCAATGGGTTGCAGTTACAGCATAAATTGTTGTTTCAGCAACCTCCACTCTTGTTCGACATTTCCAGTTCATTTTACAGCATCAGGAGTTTTTAAACTTTCCATATTTTCTCTGCTGTTATCAACTGTTATACTCTATGCACACTCCTGGTGTTTCTTCCACTCCTGGCTGTTTCTTCCACTCCAGGTACCATGTGATTATTTTTATTACAATGATGAAACTTAGTTTATTTTTAAACAACTAGATTTATGAACTACAGCAAAAAGCACTAAGAAAGAACACACACACAGAGACCTCATGTGGAGGCCTCCATCTTGAATCTACCTAAGATGCAACAGCAATCCCAAGGTGCAACATTCCCCCAGATGCCACTTCTCCTGGTGTTAGCACTCTATCACTACAGGCTGAGATTGTTTTCCTTGGAATGAAGGAGGTTGAAGGGTGACCTATGGAGGTTTATCACCCTACTATCCCTCCACCATCAGACTCCTCAACAATAAACTCAATCAGGTACTCATTTAAGGACTCTTTATTTTGCACTTTTTTGATTTGTTTCACTCTGTATTGCACAATTTGCTTACATTTCTTTATTTGTTTACATGTGTATGTGGTGTACAGTTATTTTTTTTTCATAACCCTTCCAATAAGTGGTCATTCTGCCTTGCCTTCAGGAAAAAAAATTATCTAAAAGTTGTACTCTGACAAGAAATCTGAAATCTGAATTTTCATCTATCTATGAGGACATGTTCAGTTTCTTTTCCCCAAGGTGGGGGAAAACGAGAGAGCCTACATTTAAGCTGAGAGGGGAAATATTTAAAGGGGATCAGTGGGTTAGGTTTTACACACAGAGCTGTGGTTTTCAACTTTTTTTCTTTCCACCCACATACCATTTTAAGTATTCCCTATGCCATCGGTGCTCTGTGATTAGTAAGGAATTGCTTAAAGTGGTATGTAGGTGGAAAGAAAACGTTTGAAAATCACTGTTTTAATCATACCTAATTGACTCATTATCTGAACGATTTCATAACTCCAAAGGAAATGGGTCAATAACAATTTTTCTCAAGCAAAATATTTCAGTAACCATTGGGACTAGAGCAGTGATTCTCAACCTTCCCTTCTCACTCACATACCACCTTAACCTATTCCTTACTAATCACAGAGCACTTATGGGATAGGAAATACTTGGAGTGGTATGTGAGTGGAAAGAAAAAGGTTGAAAACCATTGGTTTAGAGAGATAATTCCAGGCAAATGGGATTACCATAAATAGGCATCTTGGTCGGTTTAGACGAGCTGAGCCAAAGGGATGCTTCCATGCTTTACAACTCTGAATATACGACTTATGGATCTGTAGCATTTGTGCTATGGAGCAAATAATGAGACTGTCAGTTGGCAGGTTCATTCCAAAACTTGCTGTTTTATTGTTTGCGTTTTTAAAGGCGCTCTCTGTTCCCTCTTCTGGGAACCGGAAGATGCGCTGCTGATTGGCAGCTATTCATACTTCATACATGCGGGCCCTTTCCTTGACGGGAAGGGAAGATGCCCAGCGCCATCTTGATGTAGGCTGCTCTGACCACAATCGGAGCCGGTTCGCCTAAACACCAAATGTGTTCGTCGCCACAAATGTATGATTTGTGGGAAGAATAGGGAGGGATTGCTTTGTGAGTCCACATAGACTTGAATGTGGCAAATGCTTTATATTTAATGTTATGGAATTATTTTCCTCTTGACCACTGCAAATACTTTTTAAAGTCTAAATGACGGCACAAAGAGAAAGGAACACTGTCCTTGTGGAAAACAAACTGATACAGATTTCAGTTTTCAGATTTAATGTCAGAGTACATACATTGCATCACTGAGATTCTTTTTTCCTTCGTGAGGCATTATTGGTAGGGTAAAGAAAACTGTACTCAATGTACACATAAATAAAGAAAGAAACTAATAGTACAATACAGAGAGAGAGAGAGATAAAGAAATCAAAAATATGTATTAGTAAGAGTCTTTAAATGAGTCCCTGATTGAGTTTGTCATTGAGGAGTCTGATGGTGGAGGGGCAGCAGTTGTTCCTGAACCTGCCTGTGTGAATCTTGTAGTATCTTTATCTCCTTCCTGATGGTAGCAGCGAATACAGAGTTAATGCTGGGTAATGTGGATCCTTCATGATTGCTCCTGCGTTCCCTCTAGATGTTCTCAATGGTGGGGAGTGTTTTACAGGGCTATGGCATAATATTTCCATAATTTCCAGTACAATGTCTGGTTTTATTTTTCAATGCTGTTTATTCTTTCTTAATGAGGCTTTATTTTTTATGAACAGATGTTCTGTAAATAATCCAATCTCTTGAATTAATTCTAACATTCTAACATTGGACATTGGCACTGGTTCCATGGAACCTTTTGTAACCAACAATAACCTTCATGCACCATCCCCAACTCATCTAACTTTCGTATTATCCACAAACTTACTGACTGATCCTTCTTTCACTTCATCTAGGTCATTTATAAAAATCACAAAGAGCAGGTGTCCCAGAATAGATCGCTGTGGAACTCAAATAGTCACTGACCTCCAGGCAGAATACTTGTCCACTACTACTCTCTGCTTTTTACATGCAAGCCAATCTTTTATCCACACAGCCAAGTTCTATGGATCATATGCCTCATGATATTTTGAACAAGTGTCACATGGGGAATCTTTTCAAATGCCTTAGTAAAATCTATATAGACACCTACCACTTTCCCCCATCAATTACTTTTGTTACCTTCTGAAAAAACTCAATTAGGCTCATGAGGTATGACCTTCCCTTCACAAAGCCATGCTGACTCTCCTTGAGTATTCTGTACTTCTCCAAATGCTCATAGATTCTATCCTTAAGATTTCCTCTCCAAGTGTAGACACCACTGACGTAAGACTCACTGGTCTATAATTCCCTGGATTCTCCCTATTACCATTTTTAAACAAGGGGAGCACATTTGCCTTTCTCCAATCTTCTGATACCTCCCCTGTGGTCAGAGAGGACTCAAAAATCATAGCTACTACCCAGCTATCTCTTCTGTCACTTCCCACAGCAACCTGGGGTATATTGTGTCCAGCTCTGGGGACTTATCAATCTTAATGTTTTTAGGAAGATCCAACACTTACTATTCCTTAATCTCAACACTGTCCAGCACACAGGCCTGTTCTATTCTGACCTCACCCTGATCCAGATCCTTTTCTCTTGTGAATACTGAAGCAAAGTATTCATTTCGGACCTCCCCAACCTCCTCTGTCTCCAGGCACGTGTCGCCTCCTTTATCCTTTAGTGACCTCACCTTCATTCTCATCATCCTTCTGTTCTTTGCAAATGTATAGATCACCTTGAGTTTCTTCTTAACTCTACATGCTAAGGACTTCTCATGCCCCCTTTGAGGTCTCCTAAATACTTTATTAAGCTCCTTCCTGGTTACCATATATTTCTCATGAGCCCTTTCTATTTCCTGCTTCCTATATCTAATATATGTTTCCTTCTTCCTCTTGACTCGCTGCCTCATCTGTTTTATCAACCATGGTTCCCTTTCCCTACCATCTTTTCCTGTTCCAGTGGGACAAACCTATCCTGAACCCAAAAGCAAGTGGTCCCTAAACTTTCTCCACATTAGTTCTGTGCTTTCTCCTTTGAACATCTGTTTCCAATTTTCTCTCGCTAGTTCCTGCCTCATCCCATTGGAATTAGCCCTTCACCAATTAAACACTTAACCGTTTTGTCTGGTTTTACCCTTTTCCATAGCTATACTAAAGCTCAGAGAATTGTTTTCACTCTCAACAAAATGGTCCCCCATCGAGAGGTCCGCCACCCAACCAAGTTAATTACCCAGATTTCTCTAGGTTTGATCTACGCAGGTCAAGAATATTAGTCCCACAGTCTTTTGCTCTTTGGCCAAGCACAGTTGCTCCATTTACAGAAAGTCTATGGACTTTAAAAGATCACAATTTCCCTAAAACCCAGATATTTAGCCTTCTTAAAAGAAACTTACAATAAATTAACTACTTTCCAAACTCTAGTCATCCTCATAACTGAATGCACTCGGGGATTTCTGCTCAGTCTTTTAAAGCTAATGAGGAATCAGTTAACAAGGCAGTGGGATTGTAATGCAGAACATGACGCTGATTCTGTTCTTAAAGGAAGGGGTTAGGAGGCTTCCTTGTAGAATACACTTAGATTTATCAAGTTATTCTGCCAAATAAAGAATTACTGAGATAGTTCCTGGGTATCTCTGCATTTCTGCATGTGTCAAATATTGAGACAAAATGTAATTTGCCCTGGTCCACATCATTATCCTACTTAAGAAGAAAGTAATTAATTTTGCATGATATCCACTTCATCTTCAACAACTAAGGCCCACTGCTTCAGTTCTGCCACTTCTGAATATGTTCACATACTAGCTGAACTGGAATAATTTGCTTCAGTTCTCTATTTCTCTTTTACTGGTTATGCCACAACTTTGTAAGTGTTTGGTGCTACAAAGTTGTCATAGCTCACAGGGTACAGTGCACTAGATTCTGAAGAATTCCTTCAGCATTCAAGACTTCATCACAAGCTAGTTCTCCATAAATCCATGCATATCCATGAATAAAGAATGATTGGCAAAAAGAGCAGAAGACAGAAAGAGAACATTTAAATAACAATAGTGGGAGGAGGCGGAGGAGTGAGGGAAGCATTAAAAGGCTATATCCACCCCCTTCCCTTTCTTCACCTTTCAGAGAGTAATCTTTCTCAGCTCTGTCCTCTCCCCCACTTCATGTCTCGGCATCTTTCTCTTCTATCCTCCCACCTGTTTCCACCTCTTTACCTGTTAGCCTGTGCTTACCTCCCTTCCCTTTCCTCTCCCCTCCCCTCATGTTTTTTTATTCAGGAACCTGTCTGACTTTCAACATTCCTGACAAAGGTCTCAGGGCCAAAATGTCAGCTGCCTTTTACTTCCAATGGATGCTGTGCGACCTGTTGAGTTTCTACCAGCACTTTTGTGTCCTGCACTTCACCCCAGTTTCTGGAGATGTCCGTGTTTCCACACTCAGAGATCTCTGAAGCAAGGTCTAAACACCATTATAATCCCAGAACAAGGTGAGGATAACATTGTCCTTGGCTACTAATGAATGCTGAAACCTTGGGCTTCCTCATAGTGCAGGAGGTCGCTGAATCCAAGTGGTTATTTGTAGATACAACATGTAATCTTTCTGATATACCACAACATGGACCAGAAGGAGTTAGAGCAATATGAGCCAAACACAGGGAAATGAGACTAGCTCAGATGGCCATGGATGAGTCAGCCCTGTTTGCATGCTGACTGGATCTCTGACTCTATTATTTGGTAGTTTGCTGAGCCACTGAGATGAGCAAAAAGCAGGCTATCCGACTACAAAAATCTATTGACTGATGATGCGGCTCTTGACTCCAGTGTGGAACCATTCACTGCTGCATGCAATGAAGGACGTGCTGCTTCATAAGGTCTATGGATCAGCTATAGGTGTGCTCAATCACCTTGGAATTGACCCATGCCTCAAGTTCACCTCTTGGAGGATGCCTATGCCCCATTGCCTGCAGCCAAACAGCTCTGAGGTTTCACTGCTGCATCGTACCATGAGGTGCAAGGCATGAGTTGGTCGCAGGCTAAGGAAGTTAGAGCCTACCCATTGACCTCCTGACATTGGTGCTGTCGAAGACCCTGTCTCTATTGAGAAACATAGAAACAAGCATTTGAATAATTAAAATTACAAATAAATGGGATAAAAAATTTATAAATGTCAAATTCAATTAATGTGACATTCAACAAGTATAATCGGTTGAAACTCAATGGTGCAGGAAGTGTGGCTGCTACCCCACAGCTCCTACAACCCAAGCTCCATCCAGCTCTCTGACACCACCTGGCAGGATTTTGCATGCTCGGTCTGTGACCACATGGGATTTCTTTTGGGTCCTTCCACATTCCAGAAGACACATATATAAGCCACCGCTAATTGTCCCTTGTGTGCAGGTGACTGGCCATATCTGGGAGGAATTGATAGGACTGTGGGGTGTCTATTAATTGGTTCTTGTGATTCCCAACGAAGGGGTTTTCTGCCAAAACATCGACTGTCTATTGCTTTCCACGGATACTGCCTCATCTGCTGAGTTCCCCCAGTGCTTTATGTACTAATTTTCCTCTGAACCTGACAATCAGAAGGGCTGAGCCCTTCAACACATATATGGTGAACAGCAGAAAGAAGAGAAGGAAAGGTTAGAAAGAGAAAATACTGATGGCCATTTGCTAACCTATCTGAGAACAATTCATCTGGTTACAAGCACAGGAAGCACAACTCCATCCTTGCACATCACTTTTTCATCAAGGCAACAGACCAAATAAACATTCCAATTATCACTAACTGCCCATCAACTATGCAAATGAGCAGGAAATCAAATTCGTTCCATTGGTCATGTCAGAAGCAATGACCATGGGTTAAACATGCATCTCACCCTATTTTGTCTATTTTTGGGCTGCCATGTTTGCTGCTGAGGCTTTCTGGGTGGTATGGTCAGCGTTGCAATTAGTACAATGTGATTACAGTGATAGAGACCAGGTTCACATCCTGCCCTGTTTGTAAGAGTTTCTCCCCGAATCCTACGTGGGCTTTCTTTGGGTGCTCTGGTTTCCCCACACTCTCCATAAAGGGTAGGGGCCTGGTAGATTAATTGGGTGTAATTGAGCAGCATGGGTGTACTACCAATCAACCACAATCAGACAGGCTTTAATCACCTTAAAGTATCAGCACAGCTTACATGTTGCTGGTTTGATTCCAAGGCAGGTACTGAGGGAGGGGTTTGGGTGTGACAGCCTTTATGGGGCTATCTGGGAGGGAGAAGTCATAAGTTCAGGGGGTGGGCCAGCCCATACATACTTCTATACACATAGTGCTAGCACCATAATGGGTACCATGGGCCATAATCGAGAAAATAGTCTTTTATTTAATATTCAGACTGCAATTCTCCATAAAGTTACATATTATCTGCTCATTGTCTCAATTTGTTTATGGAAGTATGCTGTGAACAAATTGATTACATTACAACACAACTACTCCAAAACTATTTCATTGGTGATAAAGTGCAAATATATTTTCCAGTTTCTGTGGAATGAATGACATTTCCATCCCAAGGAAGTGAATTTGCAAATTATCACACCATGCAACCCACTGGTGTAAAACTGCTGGAATATCCCATCCCATTGAAATGTGTTAGTGCAATGCAAGCTGATAGCATCTGGAATGGAGTTTATTCTGCCTTGTTCTTGGTCATCATATATGTTCCTATGGAGATATGCAAGGCAGAGATAGAATGAACATAGAACATAGATCATAGAACATTACAGCACTGTACAGACCCTTTGGCCCTCAATGTTGTGGTGACCTATATTCTTACCCCCCCCCAAAAAAAGCTAAGTCCTTCCCACTTGGTAAACCTCTATTTTTCTTTCATTCATGTGCCTGTCCAAATGTCCCTAATGTTTCAGCCTCCATACACCCAAATCTCTTTGTGTAAAAAAAACTTACCCCTGATGTTTCCTCTAAATATTCCTTCTTTCACTTTGTACGGATGTCCTCTGGTGTTTGCTACTCCAGCCCTCGGATAAAAGGCTCTGGCTGTCTACCTTACTGATGTCTCTCAGTATCTTGTAGACCTCTATTAAATCACCTCTCATTGTTCTTCACTCCAAAGAGAAAAGTTCTAGCTTTGTTAACTTTGTCTCATTTTCCATTTCAGGCAATGACCTGGTAAATCTCTTCTGAACCCTTTCCATAGCTTTCACATCTTTGGTTAACGTTACAATTGTAGGGAAATCAAGTGTCATGTGGATCGGGCAGGGAAGTAAAGTCAAGATCAAAGATCAGATTTGGCCTGAATTGCACATCAGACTGGAGAGGTACATTGCCCACCTGTGATCCTGTTCTCCTGTTATGGGGATGCTCCACAAGTGAACACACTTGATGGACAGAGTAACTGTTTTGTAAAGGCATTAAAGGGAGTGCAGGGAATATAATGGAATGAAATTAATGCCACTTATTCTGGGAGTAGTTATTTAAAGAGTGTTCTGTTTTAGAAATGCTGCACAGTTGTAACGCGGGCAAAATTTGGCACAAGGATTACATCTTCCTTTATCCATAGAGGGCCCAATGGCCATTTGGTAGCAGCGATTTTTTTTTCAAAAGATTTCCATTATGCATTGCAATATGTTGTACTGAAACAATCTTATGTTGTTAGCCAGCACTTAGTGTGATCGATGTAATTTATGGGTTTCCCCAGGATTGTCTTGGGAATTACTTTGCCATGCTGATGTTCTGAAAGAGAAAGAGAACCAGTTGTAATGAATTGCACTGGAGATCTAATCAACCAGTTTCAAGAAAGAATAATTCAATTGTTTATTCTGAATCAATTCAAAGGTTTAGACATACTTTCCCTCCAAAATGTACAAGAGATACAGCAAATCCTGATAGCTATATCAAAAAAGCTATGCATTATGCTCAGCTGAGCAGCTAACGCACGGTGAAACGTTATGGCTTCATCATCGAGCTTTTATCATTACAGGGTACATTGAGGCCATTCGCTTCTTCAAGTATGTTTATTATTAGTGTTTAATTAGTTTTGTTAGTTTCATTCGAGTGGCTTCAAAACCTTTTAAATGATGGCTCCCTAGACCAGACTAAAGAGGAAAAGTTTTTATTATGACAAAAGCTATCGAATAACTTCTTGCTTAACGAACCCTGAGGCACTGATGTTGGCTGGAAATATACCAACATGGAATCTTGGTTTTATGCTCTTGTGGCGGTCCACCACCGTGGCGGTTGAGCTGGCCCCAACAAGTGAACTGGTGTGTGAACGGCAAGGGCAGCTTAAAGGCCAGAGACACCAAAATGCCGCTGGCCTTGCTGGGCAGCCAACAGACAGGGACAGTGCGTGGCGAAAAAGGGCATTGTTATGCAGGAAAGTACCCGTGCACGGGAAGCTCACATTTGTTAGGCGGGTCCTGACGTCAGCTAAGGGGGGCAACGGCAGGAACAGTGCAGGTAGAAAAGTTGAGCCTGAGCTCTCATAAAACTCAGAGCCTAACCTGACTACCCTACAAGTGTGTGCGTTTCGAGTAGTGCGCGGCTACAATTGGTGACCATTTAGACGGCATCTAAACCCAGCAATGAGTGAACGGGCTGGAGTCAACATGGTCACTTTCAAGCTGCCGACCTTCTGGACGAATCAAGCACGCATGTGGTTTGACCAGGCAGAGTCACAGTTCCAGATCACAGCAGAATTCACCCGGTACTACAACGTGGTGAGCACCCTAGACCAGGACACAGCAGGCCGGGTGGCCAACTTCATCCAGGAGCCTCCATTGGAAGGCATGTACACCGTCTACAAGGACTTGCTGATCGAGACCTTCGGGCTCTCACATGAGAGAGGTGCACCTCTGCTCCACCTGGATGGACTAGGGGACAGACCCCTGTCAGCTCTCAGATATGAGGTGCTGACCCTCCTGGGAAAATACAAGCTCTGCATTATGTTCGATCAAGCATTCCTGGAGTAACTGCCCGAGGATGTCCAACTGCTCCTGGCTGACGCAGATTTCAGTGACCCCCCGGAAAGTCGCAGCTTGAGCAGACGTTCTGTGGAAACAGAAGAGAGAGAGTGCTCAGCGTCCGTGGGGCTCATCACTAAACACCACAACCAGACCTGTGCCGACCTGCTGAGAAAAGAGCAGCGTCCCAGAAGTGATACAGATGGCCAGTGGTGTTTTTACCACCATAGATGGGGCACTGGAGCCCTCCAGTGCTGGCCGCCATGCATGTTTCAAGGAAATGCCAGGGACAGCCATCGTGAATGGCTATGATAGCTGGCCAACAAGACAGCCTCCAGGCAACGCTTCCTCGTGGACACGGGAACAGAGGTCAGCATCCTGCCACACACAACAGCACAATCTGGATCCACAGTCCCTGCAAAGTCCAACTGGAATTGTGACGCAGTCTCTTCTTTTGGGTGTTCACACTGGCCACAGTGGAACAGCCACTCCTCGGGGCAGATTTCCTGTGCACCCACAGCCTGTTAGTGGACCTCAAGGGACAGAGATTGGCCCACACCATGACTTTTCAAACCTTCCTCTTCTAAGATGCCAGGCTCCCAACTCTGCAGCTGGGGTCTGTATAGCCATCGAACAATGAGTACGGTAGGGTCCAGACCAGGTTCCTTGCAGTGCTTACCCCGTAATTCACCATGGTGATGCCACAACATGGAGTACAGCACCACATCCTGATCCAGGGCCTGCTGCTCCATGTGAGGGCAAGATGCCTTCTTGTGGAGAGGTTCCAGCTGGTGAAGGAGGAATTCAGGAAGCTGGGGGAGCTCAGGATCATACGGCGGTTGGACAGCCCATGGGCTTCTCCCCTGCACTTGGTACCCAAAGCAACTGGGGGCTGGAGACCATGCAGTGACTACCATCGGCTCAACGAGGCCACAACACCAAATCGGTACCGCGTGCTGCAAACCCAGGACTTTACAGCTAACTGACATGGTGCAAGGATCTTCTTCAAGGTGGACCTCTTGTGGGGATATCATCAGAACCTGGTACACCCCACCATCACCACGTCCAGCCTCTTCGAGTTCCTCTGAATGCCGTTCAGGCTAAAGAACGCCGCAGGGGCTGAGACATAGACAGCACCTTCGTGTACTTGGACAACATCCTGGTAGCGAGCAGGAACCAACTGGAGCATATGGTGTACTTCCGTGATCTCTATTCCCAATCCAGCCAAATGTTAGTTCAGATTGGAGGTCATCAACTTCCTGGGCTACAGGATAACAAGGGAAGGAGCCACACTGCTACCCAATAAAGTGGAGGACATCGGAAGTTTCCTAGGCCCAACATGACCAAGAGACTACAAAAGTTCATGGGGATGATCAATTTCTATCATAGGTTCATCCCCTCAACTGCCAGGAAAATGTGGCCCTTTTACGCCAGGATGGCAAGCAAGGTGAAGCACATCACCTGGGATGAAGAGTCAGCGGAAGCCTTTGTGAAGGCCAAGGAAGCCCTGGCAGATACCGTTCTCCTGACACATCCCAGGTCAGTCGCTCCATTGGCCTTGATGGTGGATGACTCAGGAACTGTGATCGGCGGAGTTCTGGAGCACCAGATCGAAGGAAGTTGGCAGCCGCTGGCTTTCTTCAGCAGTCATCGGCAGCCTCCAGAACTGAAGTAAAGCACTTTCGACAGAGAGCTACTAGTGCTGTACTTAGCCATCCACCACTTCAGGAACTTCCTCAAGGGCAGGTCCTTCACGGCTTTCACAGATCATAAGCCCCTGACCTCCGCCAGCAATGACACCTGTCTTGCATCTCAGAGTACACCACAGATTTAAGGTACGTTTCCGGTAAGGGCAACGTGGTGGCTGAAGCACTGTTCAGGTAAAGTATTCACGCGCTATCAAGGGAAATGAACTTTGTGGCACTGGCAGAAGCACAGAAGAAGGACAAGGAGATGCCCCAATACAGGGCAGCTATATTGGGACTGCACCTCTGGGACATCCCACCACCCTCCAGTGTGACATGGTCACCAGACAGATCAGATCTATCTTCCCAGTTGCATGGCGATGGCAGGTTATCGATTCTATCCATGGACTGGTTCATCCATCCATCCATCCAGACCACAGTCCACCTGGTGGCCAGAAAATACGTGTGGCATGGATTGCGGAAACAGGTCAGCGGGTGGGTGAAGGTGTGCACACAGTGCCAAACAACCAAGGTACAGCAGCACACCAAGACCCCACCTCTTCACTTTGATCCCACAGAACAAAGGCTTGACCACATCCACATGGACATAGTAGGACCCTTGCCGGAATCCCAGGGTTTCTGCTATCTGTTCATGATGGTCATCTGCTTCACCAGGTGGCTAGAAGCAATCCCGCTGGCAGACACATCCACAACCTTGTGCACCAGGGCTCTCATCTCATCCTGGGTGGCATGATTTGGGTTAAAGTCCCACATCACATCCAACAGAGGGACCCAGTTCACCTCCAGTCTGTGGTCCAACCTCACCAGCCTGTGGGGTGCCCAGCTGCATCACACAACAGCTTACCACCCACAGTCCATTGGGTTGGTGGAGTACTTCCACAAGCACCTCAAAACCACGTTCATGACCAGACCCCAAGGACCAAACTGGGTAGACGAACTACCACGGGCACTTCTCAAGGAAGACCTCAACACCTCTTCGGCCGAACTCGTCTACGAATCTCCACTGATGGTCCTCAGAGAATTCATACCATCCCTAGGCGGACAGCAGGATGACTCTGCAGCATTCCACAGCAGGGTAAGGGAAATAGTTGATGACCTGGCCCCGATTCAACCTTCCAGGCAAGGACACACGAGGACCAATAAACCCAAAGACCTGCAGGACTGTGAGTATGTTTTCATTCTCAGGGTCAACATCATCCACCCCAGAGGTCATAAGAGGGTCTGTTCCGCGTCTTCCACAACAACAGAGCCATGTTTGAGCTGGAGGTCAGAGGCAAGATGGAGGTCTTCACCACAGACAGGCTGAAGCCTGCACACCTGGACCCGGCACACCCGGTCAAGATACCAGCACCACGCCAAAGAGACAGGTCACCTAAAGCTGCAGAGACTCTGCCTCCCGGCACCAAGGACAATAACAAGGACACTACTGCTGGTTCAGGGGTTTGGGGGAGGTGAGGATCATGTGGTGGTGCCCCACTATGGCGATCAAGCTGGCGCTTCGGGCGGCGAGTGGAACTAAAGGCCAGCAGCCCACATAACGACACTTACCCCTACAAGCAACCCGGCGGGTGAAACGTACGGGAAACTTAAAGGCCAGTGACCCCAAAATGGTGTTGGCCTTGCTGCGCAGCCAACAGACAGGGTCGACTTGTGGGGAAGAGTGGAATCGTTATGCGGGAAAGTAGCTGCACACGGGAAACCCACTTTTATTATGCAGGTCGTGACACCAGTTAAGGGGGGCAATGGCAGGAATGGCGCGAGTTTAAAAGTCAGGCCTGAGCCCCCAATAAAACACAGAGCTTAATCTGACTACACTACACGTGTGTATGTGTGTCCTCTTTCCAATAGCGCGTGGCTGCACTCTATCTCATCCTTCCTACGTTCAAGGAAGTTTTGACTTCTTTTGAATAGCATGCGGCTGCACTCTATCTCGTCCTTCCTCCATTCAAGGAAGCTTTGACTGTTCCATGGTGCTCTGGGAACGGTCGACCTTTCGGTCTTAACGTACGTGCAGCCTCGCTGAAGGATTAGGAATTGTAATGAGATGACTCTGAGTGATTGTTTCAACAGTAAAATAATCAGGAGGGTGGAGAAATATATTCTACCATACCTATTATCTACTTTATTGTGAATTCCGTGCAAACATATTAAGCCTTTATTAGACAGCTCATGGTAGGTCTTTACAGCCCTCATTAGAACAAGCAAATAACACGTAATTTTATCTCAATTAAAATAGATTTCAAACAACATCTGTGCTGGGCCTCTAAGGTGTAAACAAACACCAGATAAATGCAGTTTATAACAATGAACAAAGGTAAAAAACACAATGCGAGAGAAACTCAGCAGGTCAAACAGTGTACTTAATGTAGCAAAAATAAAGATGTATAACAAACATTTTAGGCCTGAGCCCTTCATCAAGTATGAGCAAAATGTAGACAGGTGCCCCAAAAAAATGGTGGGGGGAGGGGCAGCGGCAGGAGCACTGTCCCATAGGCAGGAAGTAATAGTGGATAAGAGAGGGAGGGGACACCAGCCAACGAGGGCGGAGTTGCAGAATTGCTCTGTGAATGGGGTGGAGAGCTGGAGGAAAGAAGACAGAGGGTTGGAAAAATTAGGGAGAACAGGGAGTCGGCCAGCAGAAACCAGAGAAGTCGATGTTAATGCTATGGCGTTGGAGAGAGCTGAGATGGAAAATGGGTTTGACAGAATATGAGGCCAAGGACAGACATATCAGCATGCAAATCCCTGACATTGATGCGGACAGAGCGAAGGTCTTCAGTGAAGTGATCTCCCAGTCAGTGTCCAGTCTCTCCAACGTGGAGAAGGCCAAAACAGGAGCACCGGGTGCAGTAGGTGACTCGCGTAGATGCACAAGTGAACTGTTGCTTCATTTGTAAGGTCCGTTTGGGGCCCCGAATAGTGATGAGGGAGGAGGTGTGAGTGCAAGTGTGGCACTTACTGCCACTGCAGGGGAAATGCCAAGGGAACGATTAATGGGAAGGGATGAGTAGACGAGGGAGTCATTCAGGAGTGGTCTCTACAGAAGGCGGAGAGGGGAGCGAAGGGGAAATGTGTCTGGTTGTGGGATCCTGTTGTAGGGGATGAAAACTAGGAAGGCTAATGTGTTGGATGTGGAGGCTGGTGGGGTGGTAGGTGAAGACAAAGGAGTCTTGTTTATATGGTTATGTATCTTTATCTTTGCTATATAAGTACGCACTTTGACCTGCTGAGTGTCTCCAGTTTTGTGTTTTTACTTCAATCACGGTGTCAGCAGACTTCCGTGTTTTACTTCTGACAATTAACAACCTGTTTAAATTCCAAATCTGCAATCAGACTGAAGATACAATGAGGAAATATGATGTCACTCTCAGTGTTAATGCCCATAATGTGGGTTTATAATCTTGTCAAGGTGAAATCAATAAAAAATAGCTCTATTTTTATTATTAAATGATTAAAGATTTCATACTAAAGATAGTGATCCAGAGAGAAATGATTGGGGGCTCCTGGATAGTTGAGGATAAAGGGTTTTTGATGACACGGGGTGATATGCTGTTCGAGTTCTGAAGGCCAGGAGCAGCTGAACTGCATGAAGCTGACAGTGGAGCTGAGGGCAATGAGAATGAACAACCTGATGCACCTGGCTTCACCCTTTCATAAGATATGGCTGTCACCTCAGCTCTGTCCATTAGCTTTACAACTATCTACCTACCTTTGCCTTCCACCCCTCTGCGGAAGAGTGTCTGAGAATAAACATTTAGTCTCATCCCGGTCTTAAATAGGTGATCCTGATATTTTTTAAAAAGTGATCCCTCATTCCATATTTTCCCGCAATCTAACTTGCCAATTCCACTCAGGAACGATCAAGCCCCCTCACTCTTATAAATTCAACCATGTCATTCCTGCTCAACCTTTCGGTATCAGTCTGCGCATTCAGTCCAACACTGAATGCACACTGGCACATATTTCTGGAGATTACGGAGGTGGAAATGACAAGATCTTTGAAAGAAGTATAGGAGAAAACAGAGCATTGGAAAGGATGAGAATTTTAAGATCATCATGTCAAGCTAAATTGGGAGGCTGATTGGTAATGCATTGCAGACCTCCAATTATTACCCAAATCCGGCACCACAAATAGACCTGCCTGAACTAGACAAATGCCATCCATTTTTTAACTCTAAAATAGTGAATATTTATTATCTATCTTTTATATATGGGTATACCCCCGCTTTGAAAATACTAGCTTTGGGGCGCAAATTCACTTTTATGAAGAAACCTGCATTCCCAATTCGAAAGAAATTTGAATGTGTTTTCGCTTTCACAGAAATGGCCTTGAATAGCAATGAATGGGTCTTCGCTTTACGCCATTATGGCTTGTGAGATGCTTCATAGGAATGCTCTACTTTTGTAAAGCAGGGTATCTAAAACCTCTTTCCATGTGGTACTTTAATGCAGACTATTGAAGAAAATGGCGGAGCTGATATAATGGCAGTGCTGCATTGGATGCAGACCCAAGAGAGTGGAGGCACAATGCTGCTCTGGTTTCTACTGCCCTCTCCTAATGCCAGGCTTCAAACAGTCTGTGAAAGGAGCCAATGGTGCTTGAAAGTAAAATCCTGCAACCACGAGTTATGCAGACACAGGGGAAGGCAGCAGTCTGGCACAGGGCACCAGAAATGTTGAGAAGGAGAAACAGAGGAGACAGGCCTACAGGACGGTGACCACAACAGCAGATCACCGAGGTGCCCAGCGGCTGAGCGACCCACACAGACTGTCGGTGATTGGCGGTTGAGGGATGCGGGGGTGTTCAAGACTGGCTCATGAGGACCAGGCATTGATGTTGGGATTCAAGAGGGTGCTGAGGGCAAGAAGGACCTCGTGTGTTGAAGACTTATGGACCATGTCGGAGGTTTGGATCAGGAGCTCAGGTTGCTGATGGATCGAATGGTACTCT
Organism: Narcine bancroftii; assembly: GCF_036971445.1. Classification (NCBI taxonomy): domain Eukaryota; kingdom Metazoa; phylum Chordata; class Chondrichthyes; order Torpediniformes; family Narcinidae; genus Narcine; species Narcine bancroftii. The sequence continues at coordinate 28,364,332 of NC_091472.1, forward strand.
GTGCGTGTTAAGAGCACTGGAGGTGAGACACCCAGTGCCTCTAAAGGGATTTTCTTTTACCCCTCTTTCTTTTGGACTGCAAGGAGCCTGGGCAATATTAACAATGATATTTTGTCTGCTTTGATTTGATGCCATATACGAAACCATCCCTCCCCATTTCAGCAAGGAAAATTAAGAATTTCTTTTAGTGTATGTACAGGTAAACATTTAATGTTATTGAAATATGTCACTACGGTATAGCAAAAAAAATTTGGGCAAAACATGGAACTCAATCAACAGGAAAAATCTTTTTAATGGTAATACCGGTGTAATTTACAAGAGAAAACAAAAGTAGCTTACCTATAGCAGAAAATATTTTATAAAAACCAACTGCCGCTGTCAGTCCACGTGCTCCCCAAGGAGGAGCGGGGCAGTGGGTTCCATGTAGAGACTGGTAGTGAGCTGTCAGGGGGGAGCAGAGTCGGGGGGAAAATCAGTGTGGGGGATTAGTGGCGGGCTGTTGGTGTGTGGCGAAAGTAAGCTGGTGGGATCCGTGTGGGAACTGACAGTGGGCTGCCGGGAGAGGTCAGGGGAGAGTCACCAGACCCCACACTGATCCCGCCACCCCGTTTCTACACCCCTTTCCCCCCCCTCCCAGTCAGGCTGCCAACAGCCCTCAACGATTCAACGATAGATGGTGGTGAGAATGATCACTATTGGCTTTATTCACTATTATCAACCCTAATTTCAACTTCTCATATAGACTCAGGGGATATTTTAGAGCCATTTTTTGGGGGGAAAAAGCGGGTCTTATATGCCATCAAATACGGGTATCATGTATTTCACATTTTATATGTATTATTCCGTGAAAATAAAAGGAACCTTGCAACCTTCAAACCTGGAATTTTGGAGTTGTTTTCTTTTGCTAGGTCGCTGTTTGGCTGCAGCAAGTAAGAATTTCAGGCATCGATACATTGCACTTGTGTACATAAAAATAAACTCATTATTTCCAGTCTAGAGGTGAGAAAGGTATGGATTAGGGTCTTGTGGTGGAAATGGATCAGGGCCAAAGAGATATTTTGAAGTAGGGTGTAATTATTTTGAGCCTGGATTTGATACTGCATTCAATGCCTCGATGAGGTTCCAGGCAGAAAGACTGACACTATAGCCCATAGATTCTCACAATGTGGTATACATTCCACCGGCGGGGCGTGGGAATATTTTGGGAAATAATTAAAAAGTTAGCTTGAAAAAAATAAACTCGTTATGTTGGTGTGAAAGGTGTGACTTGACAAAACTGTCAGTACAACACAATTGTGATAACTTCCCAGTAAAATCATTTTGTTTTTTAAAATTTTTATAATGCTCTTCTGATATTTCTCTGTTGTTTCTCCATTGTTTTTCTTATTATAACTGTTGTTATCCTTGGTTAATATAATAATTATATTTTTACTGACCAGTCTTATTATCATCCATTCCAAATTATCTCAACAATCATGTCTCCATCCATACCCCTTTCCTTTTTCAGTCTAGTCATGAGTAATACCTGTATCTGTATTTATCTTTTATGGGGGAAGTGGGTCAAGTGCCAGCCTGAGAGGAATGACAAAATCGGAAAAAAATAGTGACCCCAGAAAGGAAAGAATGAGGGGAGCACAGTTTTAACGCACTCTCTTCATGAAAAAATGTCAGAAACTACACTAGTGTTTTTTAATGTTTTTTTTTTAGGGTCAGTATTCTTCCTTTGATCGATTATTACTTTAATTACATTTTTAAATTCTAAGACATCATAATATATGATTAATCTGTTTCAGGGAGCTCGCGCTGTTATATATTCAAAATAAGCAAAAGGTTTGTCAATATTCAGTGGAGTTCTTGAAGTTTGGGTTTATACCTGCTGTACACGATGAATGTGCACATTTTTGCATATTTTGCCACCAGACTTTGACAAATGAATCAATGAAAGCAGGCCACCTTGAAGCTCATTTGAGGGTAAAACATCCTTACCATGTCAATTTGAAATTGGAATATTTTAAATCACTGAAAGAGAAGTTTGAAAATAGATCAAAAATCACTTCATTATTCGCTGCGCAAACTACAACCCTGAATCATACTCTTGAAGCTAGCTGTGAAATTTCTGGGGAGGAATTGATTAAACCCATAATGTCATTGTTTCTCAAAACAGTTCTGCAAAAGGATGACAAAGATGCCTGAGCAATGCCATTGAGTACTGTGCAACAGAATAGATGACATGTCAAGATGTTGAAAAACAGCTTATTGAGAATTGAAATCACAAAAGTTCTCAATGCAATGGGATGAATCTACTCTACAGGAGAGTGAGGCTCTGTTATTGGCATAAGTGAGATATATTGATCAGAACGAGTTTCAAGAAGAGATGTTGTTTTGTGAATCATTAGAAATAACCATTACTGCAGTTGGTATCTACAGCAAGCTCAAAATTTATTTGGATGAAAATGAAATATCAAAAGGAAACATTGTATCTTGTGCTGCAGATGGTGAACCTGCTGTGAAGGGTAAGAAAACAGAATGTTTAAAATTAATGAAGGATGAAAATCCAAACCTGTTGGATGTGCATTGTGTTATCCACCGAGAAAACTTAGTTGCCAAGAAAGTTTCCCCTGTTCTACACGAGATACTGCATTCTGTGATCAAATGTATCAATTCCAAATGTGAACTTATGTTTAAGCAGTTTTGTGTCGATAAAAATGCAGAACATGTGAGATTATTGTGTCACACTGAAGTAAGGTGGTTGTCAAAGGGAAACTGCTTCAAAAGGTTTATGGAACTGTTTGATCTCCACAGCGAGTTTTTGAAGGACAAACCTGAAATGAAGCTCTTGCTAACAACAAATGGCAAAGCTTATGTGAGTTACTTGATGGACATTTTTAAGAAACTAAGTACATTGAACAAACAACTCCAAGTAGATGCAATAACAAAGATATTTGAATTCATGACTCTTCTAGAATTATGCCGGAGGAATATTTCTGCAAGAAATTTCAGTCAATTCCATTGGTTGAGTAAGTGTGAGGTAACTAATGCTGTTATAAACATCATTGTAGACCATTTGGAAATATTGGTTACCAACTTCATTGATAGATTTTGTGATTTAAAGGCAATGGATTTTCCCTCTTGGTTAACTCAGCCATTACTGGTGCACATATCGGAAGTTCCTGTGCAATACCAAGAGGAGTTATCTGAGCTGCAGCATGATGAATTTGTAAAAGAAACCATGATGTGGCTGTCTAACGAGATCGAAAAGAACTACCCAAACTCGATTACTTTATCAAGGAAACTATTGATACATTTTCCATCGTCTCATTTAGTAGAATGTGCTGTTAGTGATTTGCTACAAGCTAAGGGAAGCTGACTGGAAATTACAAAACGTGGAGATTTAAGGGTGAATCTAACAAAATTAGTTCCTTGAATCAAAAAATTCTGCAGCCGGTGTCAGAGACAATGTTCCTACTGAAGTTACGGCAATTGTTGAATGTATGTTTGAGATGGTTGACATATTGAAGTAGTAGTTGAATATGAAATGCGCGTTCCAGTATATTCCTGACCTAAATTCCATTGAAATACACTCTCAGTAAATGATTGAATTAAAACTTTTGAATATATAGCTTTTGTCTGCTAATGGTGGGGCGTAGGTATTTTTTAAAAATTAAAGGTTGAGAAACACTGCTATAGCCCATTACACACTAACACCTTGTCAAGACATAGAGAACTGGTTAATAGTGGTCGAGTGTGAAAGGCAAAAACGGCTTCCTTAACCGGTTCACTGAACAGCCAATCTTCTCGTTAGCCAGTGTGAAAGGGGCTAATGAGTTTGGCGACAACATAGCAGTCTGCAAAAGAATGACCTTGATTTCCTAGCATCAAACTGAGAGAAGTTTTTTTTTGTACATGTGGATGTCAACCGAACATGAAGTCATTTCTTTTGTCTTTGAGGCTGCGATTCACATCAATGGGTCTTCATTGCACATCATCACCTCTTCGGAGGTAAGGAAGAATGAGATTGAGAGAAAGGAAACAATGTTAATTTTGTTTCTGAAGTGGAGTCATATTCCACTGAAATGGAAAATTCTAATCTTGGCAGATTGGTATCAGATTTTGCATGACTTTGCCATGGGTCTTATTGGCGGCAATGATTGTCAAAACTGCAGTGTGACAGAAGTTGACTCATTCACTTGGTGGCATTCGTTCCATCTGCTGCTGAATCTGTCATGAAACAATCCAGCCTCCCTAATTCACATGAATAAATCACAAGGATGGTCTCAGAAAAAAGTTCCTCCTGAAAAGACAATCAGTCACTAGACAAACAGGAAAAGTGTCTGCATCACTGATGCATTAAGATGAGCTTTGATCATATCTGCATGGGTGGCTTTGTCATGACAACCCTCTGACATTTCTGAAGACTGATGTGTTCCATTAATATGATCAGACTACTTAACGGGATGATTAATTCCTTATGCATTATTACCCAAACCAGCGTTAATGCAAATTGCAATTGAACTTATCTTTCTAAAAGAAGCAGTTTAACAGCTGCAATATAGTTACAAGGACACCACTAAATAATGATTGACAACTTTTTCTTGAAGGAGGTGAAATATGTTTTGGAAATAAACAAGAAGTCTGCAGATGCTAGAGAACTGGAACAACACATAAGGTTCTGCAGGAACTCAGAAAGTCATGGAATGAAATAGACAGTCGATATTTTGGGCCAGAACACCTCTTTGAGAATATAATACTTTTTCCCATATCCGAAAAGCTTGGGACTGGATGATTTTTGGTTATTGGGGGTTTTTTTGGTTAACAGAACAAAACCGAAAAAAACCCAAAAGCAGCACAGTAGCCTCAGACGTCACCGGTCCCCGACACTCTCCATAGCCGTCGCCAGTTCTCGACACCTGTCCAGTCCCACCGCCAATCTCTGACAACTCCCCACCACCGCCAGTCTCAACTAGGTCCCCACTCCTGACTGGGAGATCGCTCTCCTTGATGATGCTTGGAGAAAGGATTCTTCTGACCGTCTGAGGCTGGGAGGCAGCAGCACGCAGTTTGTTAACCAAGTACAGAAGAGGGCAAAGAACAAATGGAAAGAGAGAGGGGAGGGAGTTACTTGAAACGAGTACAATTGGTGTTCTAATTTCTCCCCATGCGCTGCCTGACCCGCCAACTTCTTCCAGTCATTCACTGATGGCTTGAGATTCCAGCCTGGTTCTCTGAGCCGACATCCAGGCATTCAGCATCTGTCTTCCCACCTGGTTATGAGGTCTGTTGCTACCCAATTGGCACCAACAGAATGTCAGAGCCCCACGTGGGCAAGCCAGACGATATTTTTTTTCCAACTTGTTACATCATGTCGGCGCCACAAAAAAGTTTGGTAATAGAACATCTCGGTTAATGGAATTTTGGAATAGGGGAAACAAACTGTATCAAGAACCGGAGCCCAAATAAGAGGGGTGAAAGGGTAGAGGGTGGGGCATAGATGAATACAAGGGTGGAGAAAAATGCATTCTTCTCACACAGTTTATATTATTCTTCAGGATGCCCTTCAAACAAAAATGGACACTTTATCGACTTTAGTTTCAGAACAAAAAGTGGCAGATAATCAGTATTGTTATGCCTTCAGTAACTATAGTCCCAGACTCTTGAACCCATTCCTTCAACGTCTCTGACAATTGTTTAATTCATTACACCTTTTGACAGTCAAAGTAAATTCATTCTTGCCTCTGAGTTTGATTGAAGACAAGTCCTTTGATTTCATTTGAACGATAGGTCTGGTCTTGACTTCCTCCATTGTCAGGGTGAGGCCAAGCGTAAATTTAAGGAACAAAGCTTCATGTTCCTCTAGGTAGCCTTGGTTCAAATGGCATGACAATTATCACTTTTAACTATCCCCCCCCACCCGCCAACTTTAACTGATTCCACTGTTTCCAGTTCTTCTTTAACCATGCCTGTTTAAACAAGAGTTTCACTCCCTCTTTCTAACTCCCATTATTGGTCTAGCCACCTCTCATACATTCTGTCTTCTCACCTCTTGGCCCCTTCTTCCAGCTTATTTCCCCCTTTATGTACATGATATCACCCCTTCCCTCTAATCTTGATGAAGGGTTCAGACCTGAAACGGACTGACAATTTCTACCCATGCGGGCTGTCTGACCTGCTGCAATCCTTTGTCTGCTCTTCTCATTTCTTTAATTGTAATGCAGGCTGCAGGTCATCTCACTATGCCAGGGTTGCAATGTGCAGATGGTTATGTTAGATAGAGGATTACCATTTTGTTATGGATTACATCAATTCATGTAATTAAATGTAGTTAAGTGGATTCCAGAAAGAAGAAGCAATGATCCTGAGGTTCGTTGCAGCTGGCTTCACATCATTGATGAATCCTCCAGTGATTTCATTGTCAAGCCTTCAGAAGCCAAAAGGAAATAATTGTATGTGTGTCGTGACCTGAACATAACAGAGCTTTTCAAGGTGCCCTCGCAGGTAGTTACTACAATAAATGAGATGGTCAAGTGAGGTTTATGGAGTTTCTTAAAAGAATAAAAAGAAAATGATGGGACAATTAAGGTGAAAATTGACAAGCTTTGGGGTTAAGTTGTGGAAGGCACAACAGTACATGATGGAACAGAAGAAAATCTGGGATCCACGTGTAGTCAGATTTTAAGAGATCTACAAGTCTGTTTGGCTAATAGAAGTATTACAATGCAGGAGACCTTTCTGCCTTTTGTATCTATGCCGGCAGTTAGTAATCCTAAAAATTCCACTCCCTTTCTCAATCCACACATTCCTGCAAGCAATTAGACCATAAGGCGACAAGACACAAGATTAGAAGTAGGCTATTCAGTCCATTGAAACTGTCCCACCATTCAATCATGAGCTGATCCATTTTCCCACTCAGACCCATTGCCTGGCCTTGTCACCATAACTTCTCTCCAGCTAATCAAAAACCTAACAATCTCTGCCTTAAATACATCCAATGACCTGGCCTCTACCATCACTTGTGGCAACAAATTCCACAGATTTACCACCTTCTGGCTGAAGAAATTCCTATGCTGCTCTGTTCTCAGCAGTTGCTCTTCAATCCTGAAGCTGTCCCTTCTTGTCCGAGACTCTCCAACCATCGGAAAGAACCTTTCCACTTTTATTCCATCCATGCTTTTCAACATTCAAAATGTTTCATTGAGAATCCCCCTCATTCTACTAAATACCAATGAGTACAGGGCAAGAGCTGTCAAATGCTTTTCATATAATAACCCATTCAATCCCTGAATCATTGTTTGAATGCACTCCAAAGATAGTACATCCTCATTTTGGCTATATCAAATAAATGTCCCATAGGTACAAATTTTGTACAGCAATACAAATAGTACTAAGGCAAGATGGCGTAGAGTCTAGACGTGTACTCTCAACCTCTCTGGCCGGTCTTTTAAGTACCCGTTTTTAGCCCTTTGCTTTCAAGTTTAAACTTTTTAAATTTTAGTCCAAAGTATTAAGGAACTGTTATGGCCATTAATGGTAAAAAGATTAAACCTCAAGTGCAGAAGAAATTACATTTTCGGAGTGTTGAAGATTTAGGGCCTAAACTGCCTGCTACAGCCTCAGGTTTAATTTCTTCAGTGCCTAAACCACAAAGATTGCCTGTGGGAGCTGAAATAAAAATGACTACAACTCACCAAGAAAAGGACATCGCTGGAATTACCCGTTCTCAGGAGGAAGGTGTGTGTGCCCATGAAGTGGATCCCAATTCTGGCAGCCTGCTGACTTTAACGGAGGGAGCACCCAGGAAGACGACTCCATTGCTTGAAACGCCTCAGGAAGTACTCCAACCTGAATATCTTGATCACTTCCATAAGTTTTTGAAACAACAGTGAGTTGTGAGACCAGTGTCGACCCCCTGAAGAAGTCGGGGTGCCGTTGCTGGGAGTTCAGACCTGCAGTAAAACTGTTAAAGTGCCTGTTGCTGAGATGCAGCAGGAGCTGCAATTACCTGATTCTGCCACTACACAAGAGAAAGCAGGGCTGAGCTTTTCTGAATTACAATGTAAACAGCTAAGCCTTATCATTCAGCCTATGCTAAATGAAATGACTCGAAAGATAAGTTTAGAACTGAATACAATTAAAATACGCGTGGAAGCATCTTGTGAAGATTTTTAAAAATTTCAGTCTGTTTTTTTGGAATGTCAAAAACAACTGGCTTCTAATACAGAAAAAGTGTTGGAGGTGGAAAAATCCATAATATAATTGCGAGAATGTGAGAAGGAGTTAGAGAGGAAAGAAGACTATTTGGACAATCAAAGTTGAAGGAATAATGTGAAGATTGTTGGTTTGCCAGAAGGTATGGAAGGACAAGATCCTCTTTGTTTCTTTAAACAATGGATCCCACAAGTATTGGGGCAAGAATTTTTCTCTGGAGACTTGGTATTGGAAAGAGCTCATAGAACCTTAAGAAGAATACCACCGAGACCTGTGATAATCCGATGTTTGAATTATTTGGACAGAGAAGTAATACTTCGTTTAGCAGTGCAAAATGCGAGATAATGACAAGCTCCGTTATTGATTCAGAATAGTAGATTTTTTTAAATCCAGATTTGAATCAAGAGGTTATTCAGCGTCGGTGTCGATTTAATCCAGTTAAAGAAGTTTTGTGGCGTAAAGGCTATAAGTCTACTTTTCACTATCCAGTAGTGTTGAAGGTGTTTTATGGAGACTTTCAATCTCGTTTTTTTGAGAATGATCGTGAAGCAATGATTTTTGCTGATTCATTGCCAGATGCAAGAGGACAAAGATGTAGTCCACCATTGTCTCCTAAAGAAAAAGCTGGTTGTTCTGGAAATGGAAGAAATGGCAGAAATGGGAGAAATGGGAATGGAAAGAGTCCAACTTCTCTTGAAATGGGGTCTCCGAGTTTGGAATCTCTTGGATGATTAGAAGAACTTTCTTATTCTTACTTTATTTTTTATGTCATTATGATATTTTGATGTTACTCTTTGTTCGGCTGGGGAGGGAGAGATTTGCTCTGTGTTCTATTAGTCATCAGCCACTGGTGGGTGATCCACACACAAGTTTTGTTTGGGGATTACTACCTTTTGGTAGTTTTTTGGGGGGTTTTTTCTCACTTTTTCTTTTTTTTTGGTTAATTAATTTTTCTTTATTTTTTTTCACTTACTTTTATTTTATTTAGTCTTTAATTTGTGTTTTTTTTCCTCCTATTGGAGGGCCAATTTACGTTGATTTGAATTTTTATATATTGATATTATTAGTTTTTAGTAATCTTAGTAGATATGTCAAAGTTGAGGTTTGCTACTTTTAATGTTCGAGGTTTAGACAGTCCGATTAAGCATAAGCGCGTTTTGGCGTATATTAAGAAAATGAAAATTGATGTTGCTTTTTTACAAGAAACACATTTGAATGTCAAAGAATGTATGAAATTGAAGAAGGACTGGGTAGGACATGTATATTCTTCTTCATTTAATTCTAGGGCTAAATGTGTAGCAATTTTGATACATAAGAATTTATCTTTTGAATTACAATCAATGGAGGAAAAGGCAGGATTTATTCTTAAATTAAATTGTAAGATTTTTAGTGAATTTGGACTTTATTTAATATTTATGCCCCAAATGTAGATGATGAAACATTTATTTCTGATGCATTTTTATATTTTGGTCAGGCTAATGATAATGTTTTAGTTGGTGGTGACTTTAATTGTGATTTGGAGCCTTTATTAGATAAGTCCCCAAAGAAAGTTAAGAAATCTAAAATAGCAGTTCATATTCAAGTGTTGGTGAAAGATTTTAATTTAGTGGATATTTGGAGACTTCTTAATCCGACAGAGAAGGATTTCTCCTTTTATTCAACTGGACATGAATCGTTTTCAAGGATTGACTTTTTTTTAGTATCGGCACATTTACAGGGGAAAATACAACAAGCAGAATATGAAAGTAGGGTGATTTCAGATCATTCTTCGTTATACTTTACATATGCAACCTCTGAGAAAATTCAAGTGGCCTATCGTTGGAGCTTTAATATAATGTTGTTAAAAAGTACTAGACTGATAAATGCATGCTATGCAATGATTAATTATATTTTTTACATCAATTATACTTAACACCTGAAAAACTAAAAAAGTATGGTTTCATGAATCAGATTTGTGTTTTAGATGTGGTAACATTGTTGGAACTTTTTTTCATGTGGTTTGGTCATGTATATATATGTATATATATGTATATATATGTATATATATACAATCTTTTTGGAAGAAAGTACAATTGTTTCTGGAATACCTGTATAAGATTAAAGTATCTTTAGATCCAACAGTATTTTTATTGGGTAGTTTGCAACCTCTGAAAGGTTTGGGCTTAGATAAATTTCAACTTGCTTTTGTATATTTAGCTTTATCTGTAGCAAAAAAATGTATTGCTAGTACGTGGAAAGATACAAATATGATTGATATTAATAGATGGCATAATGAGATGAAATATTGTTTAATAATGGAAAAAATTACATATGTTTCGCGTGATAACTATAGTTTCTTTATTAATAAGTGGTTGTTATATTCAGAATATTTACATTTTGATTTACATTGATTAGATCTTAATATGTATGCTTAATTTTTCTTTAATACTTTTTTTCTCTTTATGGCTCTCCTTAGGAGAGCTGGCTGAAAGGGGAAGTGGTTTCCTTTTTTTTCTTTTCTCTTCTTTTTTTTTCTTTTATATATATATATATATATATATATATATATAATATATAATGTTCATGTTTAGTTTATTGTTATATATGTTACTTACTATCTGTATTTTGAATGAATAAATAAAGTTAAAAAAAAACACAAATAGTACTAAGACCTATGTTACATTAAAAAGATAAAAAAAGAAAAAGACTATACTAAATATTGAATTCAATCCCCTTCCTTTGGAGACTATTGGTTTAACACTAATAATACTAATAATAAAAAAGGAAGGTAAACATTGGGTTCAAAAAATGAAAACTAGTTAATCATACAAATTTTGAAAGAACTTAAGAAAATAACCCCATAAAGAAACAAAGTTAAGATTCAATTCAGTAGAGAAACATCTCATTTTTACCAAAGTCAAACATGCCGTCACATCAGACAACCGTTAAGTATGAGTGGGAGGGACAGCATCTTTCCATCTCATTAAAATGGCCCTTCTAGCGATAATGGAGGCGAGGGTAACTACACGGGATTGTGAGGCTGTCGCAGTTAAACTAGATGGCCCACTTATTCCAAAGAGAACAATAAAAGGATATGGAGTCAAATTAATTTTAAGAAATAAAAACAAGGTACAAAATGCCCCTTCCCAAAAATTGGAAAGAGAAGGGCATAACTAGAACATTTGTTACAGGGAATCTTCTTCAATTCTACATGTATCACATTTAGAAGAGAGATTAGAATAGAATTTGTCCATTTGAGCTTTGGAATAATGGACCTGGTGTACTACCTTAAACTGTAATAATGAATGTCTGGAACAAAGAGAGGATTAATGCACTCGCTTCAAAATAAAATCTCATGTAGTTTCAGAAAACGGCTGTTAAAAATCTTGCTTCTGTAATTTTTAAATTCTGTCCAGGGAATTGTCCCTAGAATTTAGAAGTAATTCATAAAGGCCAGATACCACCTGTTTATAATTAATTTGAAAATTATAAATCATTCCTATCATATTAGGTTCTAGGTCATCAGTGAGCTTCAAAATTAAAGAATTTAAAAAGCTACTAACCTGGAAATAGCAACAATAAATATGATGTATTGATATTTTAATTTGGTGCATAATTGTTCAAAAGAAGCAAGATTTTGGTCAGTAAAAATATCTAAATTTGACCACTGTTGATAACCGTTATCTTTGAGGTAACCATGCTGGATTTGGCCTATCTCATCACGTACCTCTAAGTCCTCAGTAACTTCATCCTTGACAATCGACTCCAACATCTTCCCAGCCACTGACATCAGGATAACTGGTCTATAATTTCCTTTCTGCTGCCTTCCTTCCTTCTCAAATAGTGGGATGACATTTTTGCAATTTTCCAGTCCTCTAGGACCACGCCAGAATCTATTGATTCCTGAAAGATCATTACCAATGCCTCTGCGGTCTCCACCACTACTACTTTCAGAAGCTATAGGTGCAATCCATCTGGCCTGTGAGACTTATCCATCCTTAGGCCATTCAGCTTTTGAGCACCTTCTCTCTTGAAATATTAACTACACTCACTTCCTCTCCCTGATTCCCCTCCACATCTGGCACATGGCTAATGACTTCCACCAAAATACTTATTTAGTTCCTCTGCCATCTCCTTGTCTCCCATTATTACTTCTCCATTTGCTAGTGGTCCTATATCTACACTCTTCCCTCCTTTACTCTTCATATACTTGAAGAAGCTTTTGGATATTATTTCCTAGCCTACTTTCATACTTCATTTTTTCCTTCCTTACAATTTTTTTACTTGTCTTTTGTGTTTGTAAAAACTTCCCATCCTTCTATCTTCCTACTAAGTTACTTTCTTGAATGTCCTCTTTTGCTTTTACGTTGGCTTTGACTTCCCTTGTCAGCCACAGTTGTGACATTTTTTCCATATACATATTTCCTCTATTTATTTGTATCTACCTGTCCTGCACTTTCCTCATTTCTTGCAAAAACTCTCTCCATTGCTGTTCTGCCATCTTCCCTACTAGTGCCCCCCTCCAGTCTATTTTGGCCAGTTCCTCTCTCATGACACTATAATTCCCTTTACTCCACTGAAATCCCAGCGCACCTGACTTTACATTCTCCTTGTTAAATTTCAAATTGAACTCAATCATATTGTGATTAAGTTCAATTTGAGATTTAACATGGTTCCTTTACTCTAAGTTCTCTTGTCACCTCTAGTGGATTACACAACACCCAATCTAGTACAACCAATATCCCAGTGGGCACATCAACAAGCTGCTCTAAATAGCCATCTTGTAGGCATTCTACAAATTCCATTCTTTGATGTCCAGTCTCAATCTGGTTTTCCAAATCTACTTGCATGTTAAATCCTCCATGACTACCATAACATTGCCCATCTGACATGCCTTTTCTATTTGCTTTTGTAGTTTTTTGTCCACATCCCAGCAACTGTTTGGAGGTCTGTGTATAACTGCCAACAGTGTCCTTTTACCCTTGCCATTTCTTAACTCCACCCACAAGGATTATATATCTTCTGATTCTATGTCACCTCTTTCTAATGAGTTATTTATTGCCAACAGAGCTGCACCAACCCCTCTGCTTACCTGCCTATCCTTTCGATACAGTGTGCATTGTTGGACATTCAGCTCCCAATGACATCCATCCTTTAGCCACCATTCAGTGATGGCCACAACATAATTCTCTTTCGTTTATCCGATTCCTTTTTGAAAAACCTGATCATTTCTATTTCTACCGTGCACGTACACAGATCATAACTTTTGTTTGCAAAGAAAACATATCCACCTTACACAGATTGTCAATCAATGTCCCTTGGCCTTTGAATCATTTACTCCTGACCCAGTCTAAACTTGAGAAAGGACTTGAGAGGCAAAAGGAATTAGATGGAATGTTGGAAAGATGAGATTTAAAATCTAAGTCATTGACAGACAGAAAACAATGAGGCTGACAAAAGCACGTTGACACCTCAGGAGCTGGATAACAGAGCTTTACGATTATTTTGTGTTCCAGTTACACTCTCTTGAAGTGAAGCTCGCCAATCTTGACTAGTCATGCAGTAGAACATGACTAATTTCAGCTGGGCAACAGTGGAAATGATAATTATTTTGAAGCCCATACCACAAATCACTGTAGGACACACTCCCAGAGCACTCTTCTAATTGAATGAGATTCACCTATGCAAATCTTTCCTTGATAGTCCATATATAAAAGCACAACCCATGGCATTCACTGTGAATGAACCTGCTGAGAAACAATGGTTCAACAACCAGAGGACTGGGATTTAAAATACAGACATATTTGTTGTCTGAAACTCCCTCTCTGTAAGGGCAGTGAAAACTGAACTGATAAGGACCTCAAAGGAGATTGGATAGTCACATAAAAGGAAATAGCAGGGAGGGGAGGAGAGGGAAAATTGTGTCTGGTGGTGGGATCCTGCTGTAAGTGCTGGAAATTCTGGAGGGTAATGTGTTGGATGTGGAGGTAGGTGGGGTGGTAGGTGAGGACAAGGAGAATCCTGTGTTTGTTGTATCTGGGTGCAGAGGGGGCCAGGGCAAATGAGCAAGAAATGGAGGAATTGCGGGTGGAGGGTGAGTTGATGGTGGAGGAGAAGCCATGTTTGTGGAAGAAAGCAGGCATTTAAGTGCCAGAAAACCAGATCCTACTACCAGATGCTTTTTCTCTCTCCTCTCTTCTCTGCCTTCCATAGGGACTGCTCCCTCCCTGCCTCCCCTGGCACTTGTCCCTCCCTACCAATCATTTTCCCCCCCTTTACAATCACAGTACCTTCCCCTATGGCCACAGAAAATGCCACTCAAGATCACCCATAAATTGGAGGAACAACACCTGATTTTCCATCTGGGCAATCATCAGCTAGATGGCATTAAAATGGACTCTCCTGGTTTCTGTTAACTTTCCCCCTCCCTTTTCTTTCCCCTGTCACCACCCCCTTCCCTCTCTATTCACCTCGCCATCACTTCTTCCCTTGCTTGCTACTGGGCCCTCCCTCCCTTCACCTATTATCTCCTATCTTTGCGACCACACCTCCTCCCTTACCCACTTATTCGGACGCCTGCCGACATTTTAACATTCCTTGTTGAAGGGCTGAAGTCCGAAACGTCAGTTATGTATCTAACTTTGCTATATAAAGAGCACTGTATGGTCAGCTGAGTTTCTCCAGCTTTGTGTGTTTTACTTCAATCACAGTGTCTGCAAACTTCTGTTTTTACTTCTTAAATAAAAGAGAATAGCTTGCAGAGATTTGGAGGTAGAGCACACGAGGGTGGATAACTGGATATAAAGTGCAAACAACATCTCCACCAGAGTGTCAGGAAAAAAGCTGATGTTTTAACAAATAAATCCCCCAAAGGTAATAAAGATCATGAGAATGCTCAACATGTGGTCCTTTCTAGGTACATTAGCCACAACAACATGGCCAACAGCAGAAGATATTAAACCTGCCCAGGAAGCATATCCCACAGGTTCGCTGCTGAATAATCAGATTAATTTCAAAACAGCCTGACCTCAATTTCCAGTGAATGCCACAGGTTGTGCTTTTATGTACAAACCATCAAATAAAGAAGGACAACGAGCTGAAATTAGCTCACTCTCAATCGATTAGCCGTGAGCCCTGGGAGTGTTCACTGGTCTGAATGAGCATGGGCTTCAAAATAATTATGACTTCCATTGTTTATTCTTTAGCCAAGGAACTATTAAATTGTCCACTAATCTAATGCCATTCCTAAGGATGCAAAATTATGGGGGAATGGATTTGTGATTTGAATAGAAGAAGTTCAGTTCCCAAGGGATGGTTTGCTCAATTGATGTTAAATGAGCGATCTGACTGAAATGCAAGTCGATATTAATGCCACCTTGGCTAAATTCCAATGAACAGCTCAGTATTTCTGAACTGCAAGCCATGGTTGGAGATTATGGATATCACTTTGCACCATAACACAGTTGATTTAAATCCTCCCTCCTCCAGTTTAATGATGCTGCCTCTTTGCAAAGTAATGTTTAATGTCAGGTCAGGAAGGGAGGATGTCGAGTTTAAAGATTTTTGACAAAGAAGTAGCCAGGATTTTTTGCAATTATAGAATCAGAGAGATTTACAGTGCAGAATAATTCTGATCAGCCAACCTTGTTGTCCATCAAAATCAAAGAACAAAAACTGTCTGTGCCAGAAACTGACATAAAAACAGAAAGCGCTGGAAACACTCGATAAGTCAGGCACCCACGGTGGAGAATAGGACAGATCCTTCATTGCGTGAGGTATTTACTGTTTCTCGCTCCACAGTTGCTCGCTGACTTGTTGAGTTTTGCCTGCATTTTCTGTTACGATTTGACCAGGATTATTTGATTTAATCACATTTCCCAGCAACTTTAGCTGTTGTGGATTATGGCACTTCAAGGAAGAATCTTTGATGTATTCCTGTTTTATCATGGACACCAGCTCTTCAGAATCAGAATTTATTTTCATCAATCTATGTCACAACACTCGCTGTTTTGTGGCAGCATTATTGTGCATTACAGGTGCAAAAATTGCTCTAAATTAATACACTACATTCATTAATACACTACATTCATTAATACACTACATTAAAAAAAATTAGTGGAAAAGAAGAGAAAAAAAAAAAGTGAGGTACTGTGTTTGGTTTGTGGTCCATTCAGAAATCAGATTCCCAAGGGGAAGAAGCTCTTTATTGGGTGTTTGGCTTCAGTCTGCTGTACCTCCTTGCTGATGGCAGCAGTAAGAAGAGGATGGTGAGGGTCCTTGTTGATAGAGTCTGGTTTCATGAATCACCACCTCTTGTGGATATTCTTAATGGAGTAAAGACTAATGCCATGATGGCATTGGCAGAGTTCACTCTCTGTAGCCTTTTCCTTTAATGTGCATTGGCATCTCTGTACCAGACAGTAATGCTACCAGACAGTAATGCAACCAGGCCAAAATGCTGTCCACAGTATACCTTCCAAGTGAAGCAACACTCCCATTGTGGTCTGCTCTTCATCTCAGAGACTGAATGCAGACTGGGAGATCACTTCGTTGAGCACTTCAGCTCTGTCCAACGCAAATAATGTGGATCTGCCAGTGGCCACCTATTTCAATTCCCACCCCGTTCGCTTGCTGACATGTCTGTCCAGGTTCTCATGCAGTGCCAGGCTGAGACCACCTGCAAATTGGAGGAACAATGCTTCATATTCTGACTGGGCACCCTCCAATGAGATGGCATTAACATTGACTTCTCTGGTTTCCATTCACCTCCTCCATCTATCTTTCCTTATCTCCTTTCCTTTTACTCTATTTTTTCTCATTCTCTCTGTCCTCTTTTCCTTCTGTTTCCTTTCACAGAGCAAAAAAGCAACCCTTCCAACCACCCTCCTCCAATCAATTCTCACCTGCTCTCTCTCCTGTCCTCATACGATATCCAAATAGCACCTTTTATCTTGTTGGTTTGCACTCCTCCCCCTCCCATTCCTCCCTTCTCCCCAGCCTTTTAATTCAGGTGCCTGCCTGCTTTTGTTCATACTTAGAAGAAGAGCTCAGGCTGAAACGTTGTATATCTTTACCACCTATGCACCCTGCAAGGCCTGCTGAATTCCTCCAGTGATTCTGTGTTTTTAATTCAAACTTCAAAGATTTGGGCCAGGGAGAAGTGAAGGATGATGTGTCCATAAGATTGAGCAGCAGATGCCAAGTAGCATAGAAGATACACAACATAAGTGGTTTTTAAATATGTGAGACCACTTCCAACTGCTCTTTTAAGAAAAGAGAGGCAGCCTCATTTGTGTCCTGAAGATGGTCACTCCTGTTTGAGAAAGAAATAATTGAGATCAGTTTCACAACCCTATAAAAGGGGTGAGGTGGAGGAAAAAGAGTCGTTCTGGGCGGAGTGGATTAGTATCTTTGGGCTCTTTTAAATAGCACGAGTGCATTGGGTGTCACAGAACCAGGGTGAGGGAACCAGATTACCTTCTCCTCTCCCGTTACCTTAATTAAATCCCAACACCCAAGTTAAAGCAGAAGTCTTGCAAGAGTTTCATTTGCTGTCTTGTCCCCCGAGACCCTTCTCTCCAACCTTGACCTGAATACTTTCCATCCATTCCAATTAAAATAGCATGTGGGTAGATTTATACTATAGATTTCTACATTTTGTTTTGCAACAGATGCATTTTAAAGGACTACTGATTAATAAAATATGCAATTAACATCAAATAATTTCAGCAAGCCAACACTTGGGAAATAAAATAAAAACAGCAGGTTACAAAATCTGTATTTTCATTGAAATGACTGTCAGGAGATTTCTAAATATACTTCCAATATGTTAATATGTAATTATGTTCAATAATAATCAGTTAATGTTGTCAGTAACATATCTAAGACATGCTGATTTGACTTTTGGTCAGATCTTTTATTTACTTGCTTTCTCAGAAAGTTTAGTGAAAATATATTCTGCTGCCTTGAATTCGTGAAGAAGTTGTCTTTTGTATGAATTTATTAAACACGTTTGGAGCTTTGGTGTTTGAGCTCTTTTTCCCTGCAGCAGTTAGCTGTCTTAGTAGAAATGAATATGAATCCACCTAAATCTCCTGTGTAGGAATGCATGGTAATTTCTTTTTCATTGACTGTAACAGATTTGTGTTAATCTTTAAAATTAAAATCTTTAGTTATAAAATATATCTTTCTTAGTAAAGTAAGTTATAGAGTTAAATAGATTTCTGGAAATTATGGGATGGAGTCAGGGTCATACTGAAACACTACACGCAGAAGTGAGTTCTGAGTTGCAGCATCTGGAAAACAGAGTCATAAAGCTGAAGAAATGTTCTTAATTGAAACTCAAGTACCATGTGTGGTTCTTAAAAGCATTCTTGTGTACAATCAGCATTATGCTAGCAGCTGTTTCAAAGCCCAAGTGCCATTTGAGTGACATGTGCTAGACTTTCTGAAATCATGGGCCACTTAAGCATTTTGGAACAGAGATGAGGTCAGAGGTTGCCATGGGCATGGAGTGGTTTTGAAGAAAGGCAGGAGGTTCAGCAGAAATTAAACTAAAACTGTGATGATATCATGTCACATGATGTCAGAGATCTATAAAATGAAGGCAGGGAAAGATTTTGGATGTGGCTGAAGGAGAAATTGACTCGCCTGTGAAAGTCACAGGGGTAAAACAGTAGTCTCTGGAGAGAGAAGGAGATGCTGTTCTGTATTGTAATATTCTTATCATAGAAGATACACAACATAAGTGGTTTTTAAATATGTAAGACCACTTCCAACTGCTCTTTTAAGAAAAGAGAGGCAGCCTCATTTGTGTCCTGAAGATGGCCACTCCTGTTTGAGAAAGAAATAATTGAGATCAGTTTCACAACCCTATAAAGATTGGGGGAAACTTGTGAAAACATTCGTAAGAAGAAATGTCTCTGAAAGACAATTCATCAAAAGAGACTTGTGAGTTTAAAGAAATCTGAAGGCATAATGTTTTAAAGTGCTTCACAGTTACTTCTGATCTGCGATTTAAAATGATCCTCAAGTTCAACAAGATGTTTGAAACTGGACTTTAAATTTACTTTTCAGACTCAAGCTTAAAATATAATGATTTGAATTGTACCACACACACTCATATTTACATTTGTGCATTGTGGGAATGATGTTAGAGTAAAGTTTAGAGATAAGTAGGAAATGTTATGTTATTGATAGCTTAATAAAAACTATCATTTTGATTTTACCATTGTCTGGTGAATTTTCCATTGCTTTTCCTTTATTAGTTTTAAGAAGATTTTATTAGTTCATAAAACCACAGATGTGGGGGTGATGCTCATCAGTAAAAATTAATGGTTCAAATTTTGCAATTATTGGCTTTCAGCTGTTGAAACCACTCATTTTGGAATTCCCGGTATTGAA
Organism: Narcine bancroftii; assembly: GCF_036971445.1. Classification (NCBI taxonomy): domain Eukaryota; kingdom Metazoa; phylum Chordata; class Chondrichthyes; order Torpediniformes; family Narcinidae; genus Narcine; species Narcine bancroftii. The sequence continues at coordinate 28,383,916 of NC_091472.1, forward strand.
GCTGATGATGGAATGGCACAAAGGTTCAAATAGTAGAGCTGCTGTTTCACATCAGGGAGCTATCACTTCGAGGCAACCGGGAAGAATGTACACCAATGCCTCTACTTTCTAGAAAATATGAGGAGATCTGGCATGTCGTCAAACACTCAGTGAAACTTCTACAGGGGCATTGTGGGAAGTACACCGAACAGTTGCACCACAGCCTAGTTTAATACTTCAAGTGTCCAGAAATGTAGAAAGTTGCAGAAGGTAGCAAACACAGCCAAGTCTATAACAGAGTCTGACCGGCCATCCATTGACGTGAGGTGCTATCTCATGAAAGCAGCTAATGTCATAAAGGACCTCTGTCTCACTGGTCACAAACATTTCTAATTGCTACCTTCAGGGAGAAGGTACAGAAGTTGAAGTCCAGCACTTCTGGGTTCAGGAACAGTTTCTTACATACTGCTTTTAGGCTCTTGAACCTCCCCTTCCTATACTAATCATAGACTTCTCTGGCAACACAAAAAGGCTTGTCTACATTATGGTCATGCAACTTTTCTTCTTGCCCATTGGTGGCTGTGAATATGTATTATCTATCTTTCTATCCATCCATCCATCCATCTATCTATCTATCTATCTATCTATCTATCTATCTATCTATCTATCTATCTATCTATCTATCTATCTATCTATCTATCTATCTATCTATCTTTTTGTATTTATTATCTCTTCTAAGTTTAATTTATGCATACTATTGTAGCTCAGTTGCAGCAAGTAAGAATTTTGGAGCATATGTACATTGCGCAATGTGTACGATAATAAACATGATCATTTTTATTATTTAATGGTTTTCTTTTGGAAATAGAAAAAATACAAGATAGAAATTAAGACTTACTGTGTTCTTAAGAAGGTTTTTACACTAGATTGGAAATTCTCCAATGTTTTGCTTTTTCAAATCACTTCTTAGTTGCAAAAATTATACGCTGACTGAGTTCTCCTATTTCCCCACATTGCTGCACCACACAGAACAGTTTTTTACCCAGTAATTTCCTCAACATTGATCTCCTGTGCCATTGTGATTTGATTACTGTTGTGGCAGAGGGCCAAGTTAATTATGGTTCTGCGGAATGATACAACATGGGAGGAGGCCTTTCAGTGCACTCTGTGCGCGCCGACTCTTTGAAAAGCTGTCCAATTCAGGTAAGCATGTTAGGAGAGATAAATCAATAGAAGCAACTCAAAATATTCCAAGAGTGCATTCGAATCAAAACTCATTATTCTAATGCCTTTTATTTGCACGAATATGAATACTACATGGGAACAAACTGAGTGAGCTCTTTGTCAGGATTGTGAACCATAAAACTGCAAAGAATTGGGATTACCATGCAGAATTTGGAGAAGTGGGTTGCTGAGGCTGGAAGAAAAGGTTGGACAGGTATATGGATGAGAAGAAGATGGAGGGTTATGGGCATTGTGCAGGGAGGTGGGACTAGAGAGGGGTGTTTGGTTCGGTGCGGACTAGAAGGGCCTAATGGCCTGTTTCCGTGCTGTAATTGTTATGTTATGTTATGTTAAGACTGCAGCAAGCTGGAAACCTTATTTAATCTTTCTATAAATATTGCAACTAGTCCTGCGAGGTGCAGGCTATACTCACAATTATTAAACCGATACTAAAGACAGAGCATTGTACATTTCCAACACTCTAATACTGAAATAATACTTGTTAATTTGTTATTTTTATAATGAAAGTGTGTGTATTGGCATTTGACTCTGATCTGTACATTTCTATTCAGTCATGACTTCTATTCCTGCCTCTGGCAAGGTTTATGTAGAAATTGAATTGGGCTACCTAACAGCGGAAGGTCAGTTGTAAACGATCTGGAGACACTCAGCAAGTTATGAAGCATCCATAGAAAGCTAAGATATATAACCCAGGTTTTGGCCCTGAGCCCTTTGATAAGGTGTGAGCAAAAAGCAGGCAGGCACCTGAATAAAAAGGTGGAGGGTGGAGGGAGGCGGTAAGAAGGGGGAGGAGCACAGGCGAGCAGCCAGGAGGCCAGGGGTGGACATGGATAGGACGCAGGAGAGAAAAGATGAGAATTGATTGGGGGAGGGGGAATAGCTCTGTGAATGCAGGGCTGAAAGAAAGGAGATGGAGGAATGGGGAAAGAGAGAGGCACAAGGAGAGGGGAGCGGGAGGAAAGGAAACATAGAGATGGGGAACTAGAGAAGCAGGGGAGGGGGTGGTCAGTTGTGCAGCTTCATGCTGAGATTTGTTTCCACAATCAATATGTTTTTAGACAATGCCAAATTAGTTGGTGCAGATCATTAATGATGTTGGAAATTTGCAAACCAATCTAATATAATTGACAATTTGTACTAATGAAATGCTTTAAATTGTGTTTATGACCTTTGATATCCCATATTATTTTAATGTGATATAGACATTTGCATATCACATGAAGGCAGTAAAGAGATGGAACTAGCACGATAGCCAGACCCCTGCTGGAATCATCGGCCACAGTCTCTCCACAACCATGGTTCTCAAGGATGCATCAAAAGAGGATATCTTGATAAGGCAAAGCTGAAGGTCTGGGACATGGGGGTCATTTAGATGATTGAATGCTTGCCATTCCTTTGGGAACATCCCACAAAACATATCATGGTCCTGCCTGCGGATTTTCTGTGAAATGCTAAGCAAGTTTATTATAATACATTTTTACAAGTTCAACCCAATGAAACACTGTTCTCCGATCTTTGGTGCAAAAACGTGTAAATACACAAAACACACATACAGACAAATCAGACATATGCTGTGTGTATATAGACATAAAAAATAAATGACTATAGTCGTCTCAGAGGGTTTGTACGAGCAGTTCATCAGTCGTTCAGCAGTCTCTCTGCCTGTGGGAAGAAGCTGTTTCTCACCCTGGTGGTTCTGGATCTGATACTTCTGCATCGCTTTTGTGAAGGGAATCGCTGAATGTGGAATAATAGGGTCATCAATTATTTTTCAAGCCCTCTTCAAACAACGATCCCGGTAGATCACGTCGATGGAGGAGGGGAGGGACACCCCAGTGATCCTTTCTGCCGCTGTGGATTGATCTTCAATCCAATGCTCCACAGTCATCATTGGGTGACACTGTATCAAGTGTGTCAGTGGAGGTAATCTGGTCCAGAAATTACTTCACTATCTTTCAAAGGGGTTAAAACTATGTCATGGGTGATCCAACCTTGTGAAAAATTAGAACTTGAATTCAAAGAAGTTAGATTTTCTTGTGTTAGTTTAGACATGGCAATTCCATTGCAGATTCTTATGGCTGGTGCTACGTAACCTCACAGTTACCATCTTTTCAACCAGCTAATTGAGGGACATGATACAGTGAAAGCAACATTTCGACCTGCAGGAGAGTCGAATGATTAAATAAGTGTTGCAAGGATAGGAGAGATATTAGAACCAGCTCCTGTGATGTCAGAGAAACTTTTCAGGCTCATGGTAAAGTGGACATGGAGGAAGCATGTGATTTCTGCATTGGAACCACAGGAACCCTCGCCGATAACAGGAAGGACCCCTTCCTTGGTAAAGCTTGCCTAATCTGCCTTCTCCCATGACTGAAGCAAATGTAGATAAAGATTTCTCCTTGTCAAGATTGAGTTTGGGCCCCTTCAACAATACAATATTGTGTAGTAAACTTTAAGATCAGAATGATTCAGAGACGAGAAACCTGAGAGCAACCATGCCTTGATCCACACAGCCCTGAGCATTTCAGCCAGATATTGGAGGTTCTATTGACAGCCCATATGCCCAGGCATCTCAGTGAAGGCACCAAATCCTTCTGTGATCCAAGAAAATCTACCTCACTATCCACCACTCCCCCTATTTTCATATCACCCACATATTTGCTTACCCAGTTAACCACACTCTCCTCTAAATCATTAATATAAATTATAAACAACAAGGGACCTAGCACAATCCCTGAGGCACCCTGCTTGTCACAGGCTTCCAACCTGTCATACAGTTGTCCACCTCTGAACCCATGTCATAATCTCTCTACTAATTCCAAGTGACTGAACCTTCCTTATTAACCTTCCATGCGGAACCTTATCAAAAGCCTTACTAAAATCCAAATAGATCATATCCACCACTCTTCCTGCATCCACCTTTTTTGTTACTTCCTCAAAAAATCTCAACAAGGTTCATCAAACATGACTTTCCTTTTAAAAACCCATGCTGGGTGCCCCTAATCAATCCCTGCATATCCAGGTATGCGTATATACTATCTCAAAGAATACCCTCCATAACCTTCCCCACCAACGAAGTCAAACTTACTGGCCGATAATTACTTGGCCTACACCTACTTCCTTTTTTGAACAAAGGAACAACATTCACAATCCTCCAATTCTGTGGTACCACCCACTCCTCCAGTGATCTTTGAAAAATCACTGTCATTGCCCCCACTATTTGTTCCGTGACCTCCCTTAAAGTCCTGGGAAAAATCTCATCAGGACCAGGAGACTTATCCACCTTAATTCACCCTAGAAGCTCCAAACCTCTCACTTTACTAATCCCTATCCTTTCCATAACTAAGCCCTTTGCCTCGCTTATCTCGTAAAGCCCAATGTCCCTTTCCTTCGTGAATATGGACGAGAAAATACGTTCAATATTTTTCCCATCTCATACGATTCCTGACATAGTTCACCAGTCCCATCATCCAGTGGACCTATTCTATCCTTAACCCTCCTTTTACTGTTCACATATCTATAAAAACCCTTAGGATTCACCTTCGCGTTCTTTTTGCCTTTATAATTTCCCTCTTAAGGTTCTTCCTGCAATCTAAGTAATGACCAAACCTCTCCTCAATCCCTTGTTTTTTTATATTTGGTATAAGCCTCCCTCTTGTCCTGAACCAACTTCTTAATTTCACCAGAAAACCACAGCTCCCTTGAACCTTTAGTCTTCCCCTTCAGCCTTACTGGAATATAAAGATCCTGTACTCTCAAAATCTCACCCCTAAATGCCCCTCAATTTTCCTCTACATCCTTTCTGGCAAAAAGATCAGCCCAAACAACTCTCTGCAAATCCCTTCTCATTTCTCTAAATCTGGCCTTCCCCCACTCGAAGACCTTCATCCTTGGAGCAACCTAACTCTTTCCATCATTAAGCTAAAGCTAATGGACCCATGATCACTGGATCCGAAGTTCTCTCCAACACTTACCTCTGTCACCTGCCCCATTGTATTCCCAAACAACAGATCTAACACTGCTCCCCCTCTAGTTGGCATCTCAACATATTGCTGCAAAAAGCAATCCTGAACACAATGCATTAATACTAAGCCATCCTGCCCTTTTACTGACTATGTTTCCCAATGTATGTTTGGAAAATTGAAATCCCCAACCAACACCACCCTATTTCTCCTGCACATCTCACCTATTTCCTTGCACATTTGTTCTTCTAGTTCCCTTTCCCCATTTGGAGGCCTATAATATACCCCCATAATAGTAACCTCACCCTTCTTATTTTTCAGCTCTACCCACACTGCCTCCCTCGGCGAGCCCTCCAGTCTACCTTTCCTCAGCACTGCTGTAATATCATCCCTGACAAGTAATGCCACACCTCCCCCTCTTAATCCACCAACTCTGTCACATCTAAAGCAGCAAAATCCTACTGCCAGTCACAACCTTCCTTCAAACATGTCTCGCTAATGGCCACATCATAATGCCACATGTCAATCCACACCTTTAGCTCATCCAGCTTCCTTACTACGCTCCTCACATTAAAATAAGTACATATCAGGGATCTCATACATCCTACCTTCTGCATATCCTCCTCTCTCTATTCTCACAATTTTCACTACAACATTTTTTTACTATTTCCTGCTTTTGCTCCCTCAAATTATTCAAACTTGTCTCTTTCCTTAGCCTTTAAACCCTCACCCTGCTGGTCTGCCTAACTTGAAACCCTGACCCCAACCATACTAGTTTAAACTCCCCACCTGACAGCCCTAGCAAATGCCCCCACCAGGAGACTGGTCCGTCTGCGATTAAGATGTAACCCATCATTATGGTATAGGTTCCATCTTCCCCAAAAATGGTCCCAGTGGTCCAAGAACTTGAAACCCTGTCTCTTACTCCACCCCTTTAGCCCTTTAGCAATCCAGAGATTTCCCCCTTAGTGGTCCTCCTTTTAAGCTCTCTACCTAACTCCCTATACTCATTCTGCAAGACCACTTCCTCCTTCCTTCCAACATCATTGGTACCAACATGTACCACAACCTCAGGCTCCTCACCCTCCCCTTTTAGGATGTTCTGAATGCGCATAGTCACATCCCAGACCCTGGCACCAGGGAGACAAACCACCATCCGGTTTTCCTTATTGCATCCACAAAAACCTCTGTCTGTCCTCCTAACCATTGAATGCCCAAGAACTATCGCCCTTTTCCTTTTATCCCTACCTTTCTGGGTCACAGAGGTTGACACCACATCTCTGCCCACCATAGTCTGACTATCCCCCTCCTCAGTACTCAAGGTGGAGTATCGATTTCTGAAGATTACAGACTCGGGTGCTTGCACACGAACCTGACCCTCCCTTTCCTCCTCCTAACAGTAACTCACTGCCTCTCCTCCCATGGCCCCTGTGCGACCACCTGCCTGTAGATCTTGTCTACGATAGCCTAATGAGGTTAAGAGTCACACAGCCATCAATTTTTGGTTGCTACTTGAATTCTGCATACTGAAATCATTTTCCATTTAAATAATATTCTGATTTTCCATTTCTCTGTCCAAAGTGGATAACCTAACATCGTAGTCCATCTGCCAGACCCTTGACCACTCACTTATCCTATTTGTATCTCTCTGCAGACTCGCCGTATCCTTTGCACATTTTGCTTTTCCACTCAATTTAGTGTCATCACCAAACTTAGATTCACTGCACTCTGACCCCCTTCCAGATCATTAATGAACAGTTTCAGGTCCAGCACCAACCCCTGCAGCATTCCACTTGCCACTGATTGCCAACCAGAAAAAAACACCCCTGTGTCCCAACTCTCCACTTTCTATTGGTTAACCAATCCTCTATCCATGCGAATACATCACCTCTAACTCTCTGCATCCTTATCATATGTCTTTTATGCAGCACCTTATCAAGTGCCCTCTGGAAATCCAAATAAATGTCCATCTGCACCCCCCCACCTCTATCTACCGCACTTATTATATCCTTAAAGATCTCCAGTAAATTTGTCAAACAGGACCTACCTTTGTTGAATCCACGCTGCATCTGCCTGGTTGATCCATTTTGCTCCAGATGCCTCTCTATTTCTTCTTTAATGATAGCTTCAACCATTTTCCTAACTACAGATGTAAATAGCTAATAGTTCCCTGCTTTTTGTCTACATCTGTGGTTTTCAACCTTATTCTTTCCACTCACTTACCACTTTAAGTAATCCCTGGGCCATTGGTGCTTTGTGATTTGCCAGGGATTGCTTAAGGTGGTATGGAAGGGAAGGTTGAGAATCACTGCTCTTGACCCAATTGTTACTGAAATAATTTGCTTGAGAAAAATTGTCATTAGCCCATTTCCTTTGGAGTTATGAAACCGTGCACATAGCGAGTCAATAGGAATGATTAAAATAGTGGTTTTCAAACATTTTCTTTCCACCCACATACCACCTTAAGCAATTATTACAAATCAAAGAGCACCTATGCCATGGGAATACTTAAGGTAATATGTGAGTGGAAAGAAAAAGGTTGAGAACCACTGGTATACATCCTTATTTGAAGAGTGGCATGACATTCGGTGTCTTCCAATCCATAGGGACCTACCCAGAATCCAGCAAATTTTGGTGTATGATTGGTTGTGATTCCAAATCTTTGATGTGTTACTCAGTAAATCATCTGATAACAAAGGGCAATATGGAAATGCTGAAAATAAAAGTGGAAAATTCTGGAAATCCTCAGTTGTTTTAAATTTTAAATTTTAATGATTCAGTTGGGTAGGCAACTTTTGAGACACATGTGGACCAATTACACCCAATTAACCCACCATCCCTGAGTCTGGAGAAAAATTGAGCTAGGTGCTAATTTTCATTCATCATGGAAGTATATAACACAGATTAAGGCCTTTCAGCCCATTGAGTCTGTGCTGACCATTATCTGCACCCAGTTAAACTCATCGCACATTAATTTCAATTTTTATTCTTACATTCTCCACTAGGAAAAAATTTCAATGGCCTGTTAACTTACCAAATCACACATCTTTGAGATGTTGGGGCATCTAGAAGAAACTTATGCTGACACTGGGAGAGCATGCAAACTCCACACAGGCAGCAGGCAAGGTCAGGACTGTACTTTCTGGCATTGTGAGGTAGTGGCTCTTCTAGTTGTAGCACTGTGTGACCTAAACTTTTCTTGAGGATTTTATAAATTTGAAGAATGGAATCTTACAAATTCAGCAACTTTCATTTGTGTGTGTGTGTGTGTGTGTGTGTGTGTGTGTGTGTGTGTGTGTGTGTGTGTTTTTGTATTATCAAGGTGATATGGAACTCACAGGAAATCTGAAAAAAATGTTCTAGTTGAGCCATGTCCACAATGTGAAAGAGATCTGATGCTCTTCCGGAGATACAAGTTCTCAGAACCCTATCACAGGCATCAAACAGGAATTGTGATGGATATCAGTCTATTGCTGCTTGGGGAAATAGTTTTATTTTGCACTGATTGTCTCGCCCTCCAACAGCTGTTGAATTTAATTACATTTCAACTCTTGATCTGACATCAATTGATAGGTTACTTAATTATTAAGTGCCCATTGGAAAGGCGGGAAATCTTCACAGAGGATGGAATAGAAGAGGCAAGTTCAAATTGACAATTTGCCCTGATGACGCATGTTCCTCCATTGCCAAGGTAAAAGGCACACACTTCTTCATTAACATGATGGGATTTCAGAGGAGCGATTACCTCAGGGCAATGCCCCTCTTCCAAAGACAAACTAATTGCCTGCTTGATGGACTTCTGCTTCACATGCAGTGTTCAGTCTCTGCAAAATGCATGGCAGCAAATCAACACCTCTTCCAAGCCCCTGTTAAACACATGACCTCTGCCACCAAAAAGACAAGGCATCATGCACATGGGAACACACCCATCTCCAGGGATTCCACAAGTTAAAAAAAAATTCTGACTTGGAAAGATCTCATTGCTCCATCAGTCATTTTGGATGAAGTGCTTAATCAATGGATGTAAAGCAGTAAGCACCCTGATCTTTAGAGTCTCAAAACAAAGAACATCTGTCATGGTACATTCCCTAACAGGAATGATAATAAAAAGGAACATAGGGAAGTAAGAATGAGAGTTGGTTGATGAGAAGATCTTTGATCCAGTAAAGGATGGCAGTGGTAGCTCCTGACATTTTTCAATGTGATTGGAGAATAGGGCAAAGGATGGTTCTGTGGCGAAAAGAAGCCATGAAATTATCAAGGTTGCCATGGGAACTTGAAGGCAAGTACTGACTTTTAAAAAATATACACAGAAGCTAACTTATGAGAATTTAAGGGTTTTTGTTTTCATTCACAAATAATTTTAAAGTTGGACGTAGAAAAATGAAAGGTCTTTTTATGTGGACTTGTTTTTTTCTGTTTTGATAAAGGAAACAATATGTCGAGAATCAAGTAGTAGACCTGCAGATATCACTCAAGACCTGGAGTGGAGCGACTATTGAGTAAGGGGGGTCTTTTTCCATTTAAATTTAGACATATAGCATGGCAGCAGGGCCTTCCAGTGAACAAGCCCGCATTGCCCAAATACACCCAATTAACCTACAACATCCTACCCTACCCCCCCCCCCCCACAAGGGTAGGAGGAGCGCCCAGAAGAAAACCACACATACTCTCTGAAAGCTCGAGCAGAAGCATGGAGTTTCTTCAGGAAGTTTATAGTCATCCGTGTCCACCTTGAGTATTAGACCTGCTATGACCTTCCAACTTGCATGCCTTTTGTACTGACAATAACCACTCCAGCAGTGTGAGTATAAGACAGCTTTAATAAACTAATATGTACACTAAGAGGTCTTGTCTCTCTGCAAGTCGAACCTGGAAGGCTGGATTGTAGCTCTGGACTGGTTTATAGACAAGGTCACCAGGATAACCCCTGGTGACGTAGTGGTGTAATTACATATCACCACACCTTTGTCAGCAGCTCTCGAGGCATTAGCAGCTCTAAAGAGTTAGACCACAAAAATCACAAGTCGATCCGAGCATTGGACAGAAATCTATGCCAGGATTTCTAAGGCGTTCTACCGATTTCCTCAGGTGTGCACTTTCATCAAAATCATCAAATCCTGAAATTGTATCAAACATTCACTGATGATTAAAGGAGTCGACTCCCTAGATTACATCAGTGGTGGTGTTTCCTTTATATTTTGGTCTGTGGGTTGCGGCAGATGAAAAAGCCACATTCCAGGCTGGGTATTGGTGTGGCTCAGTCCTTACTGACTTGGCTTCTGCCAAGTATTTAATCTAATGGACATTGGATGATGGAGAACTAACCTTAATTACACAAAACACCTCCAGCACTGCACCTATTTCATGTTGTAATTACATTCTGCAGTCTCAGGTTGCCCAGAACAAATTCAACCTTTTTTCCATTCAAACATGTTCCATTTACTCATAACATTTACAGCCACCATTTTAATATCTGTTCACTTGACCCACATCCTCTGGCTGAGTTAGCAATGCCCCACTCCCAACAATGATTAAGTGAGATTAAAAAAAACGCCACTTCAGGAAAGTGAAACAGCAATAGAGCTCTCCAAGATGTAACTGGTAATTTGCTCAATTATTTGCATTAAGGCAGGTGAGATTCAGCCATGAACCCAGACTGGTTTATACCATGTTGCTCTTCATAAATGAAACATTCCTCTCTCATTGTTTTCAGGGACAAATTTATTGTCACATTTCAAAAAGGCAATGACAGAGGGTGTATCGTGAGCAGACCAGTAGACATCTCGTGTGTTGTAAAACGAGTGAGACACAAAAGAAGAGGACAAAGTGTAAAGTTACAGGGAAGATTAGTTGGTGCGGAGTAAAGGCAGCACCATTTTACTATTTTGCTTTTCATTCGGAGGTTGGCAACTGTGGGAAAGAAACTGTCCAAGCTTTGTGTGTGATTTTACACTCGCGATCTCCTTCCTGATGGTGTGGTGGTGGGGGTGCGGGGGGTGGTGATGGGGGTGGGGGGAGGAGGAAGTGGCCAGAAAGGGATGGATCTTTCAATAGGTTGGTTGCTTTTCCAAGCCAGTGGGAGTTATAGACAGAGTTGAGGGAGGGAAGGTGGATTTGTATGATGGACTGAGGCAACTTCACAACCCTCTGCAATTTTTTCTGGTCTTCAGCAGAGCAGTTAATGCACCATGCTTTCAATGGTGCATCTGAAGAAGTGGTTAAAGGATGTAGGTGACATGCCAAATTTTGTTGGGCTTCTGAGGAACCAGAGGTGCAGATTTGCTTTCTTGGCCACTGGGTCAGTGTGGATGGACTGGGGAAAATCAATCTATCCCTCAAAACTGTCTACAATCTTTGTGTTGATACAACCACTACACTGGCCGCACTCCTACCAGCCTACTACAGGGGCCAGCCAATGTACCTGCAGGTAGGCAACCTGAGAGGCTGGCTGTCAATCACTGCCCGTATAAAGACTTGAGTCGGCCCCTTCAGACAGCCAGACACATGGAGCCAGCAAAGATAATAAGACTGGTATGTACAAGTTTAAGCAAATTAAAGCCTGTTGTACAGTCTGTGGACCTTGCATCAGAATTATTCACACAGCAGCGCTCACAATCTTTACCTCAGCATCACTAAAATGGACTGGGGAATTGATTTAGTTGGATATGATCAGGATGTGTGATGAACAAAAAGATGTATTTTGAAAGAAATCTATTAAGCTGGATGCAATGTGACAGGCAGGATCTGGAAGAGATGACTAGCCAATCTCTTTCATTGTAAGTATTTCAAGATGTGAAATTAATTTGGATATTCTTCATTGTCTGACTACAAAAATAATTGACCATAATGATGTCAAAAGAGAGTTGAAGCAGATAATTTAAAAAGCTAATTCGACACAGGGAGATACTTCTGAGATATAATTTGAGTGAATATTCCAGTGATTTTCTGCTCATTAAAATTGAAAAAAACCTAAGACTTGTTGGGAAATTGTTTTACAGTCCACACCCCTGACTCAGGTTTTAATGAAAGGACATAATTTTTGAACAACAATTCTGATTATGTATCCATAGATGCTGTCTGATCTGATGAGTATTCCCAGCCTATTACATTTTTTTTTAATGTTCTGACTGCAATAACAGAGCAAGTTAAAAAATGCAGCATAGATGCAAAACCAAATTCTTATCCCATTGTTGGAACTGTACGTAAATATGTTCCGTGGTCCTGGAGAAACACTATCTCGTATTTATCATGTGAGCATGGTATGAATGATAAATAGAGGTGACTTGACTTGATGAGTTTAATCTATATCATATTACACAGAATTTGGGGTTGGTAAACCAAGTATTCCATTTTCGAGTATTTGCAACTCTCTTCCTGCATAAATGCATTTCCCCAAAAAGGGGGTGAATTTAATCTCATAATAATTGAATGATTGTGATAATGTTAATGAGTTTATTGTCAGGTACTTTGTGCAATGTTCATATGCATTGAAATTCTTACTTGCTGCAGCTCAACAGATACTTTGCCAAGGATTAAAAAAAAACCAATTCTACATCAAGTTAAAATAAAACTAATTGTGCTAGGAAACAAGTAGTGTAGGGGTTAAAATGTGTTTCATGCTCACCACTTGTCTGTTTGTGGTTTTCTTTTAACTTTTTTTTATTCTGTCTGCTAGCAACATCTTTGCTTCGGGGTCATAACTCGTTTTCTCTGCTTGCTTGGGAGATAAGATTTTGGTTTCTTTTGGCCTGCGGAATGGATAGTAAAAGGTTCTGCCAACATTTTCTATTGATTATTTAACAATGTTTAACAACTTATAATACCATTAACAATGTTTAATATAATTTAATAAAATTTGGAAAACTCAACTTAACTCTCGTACAAATTTGTTTGAACAAGTCATAGACAACAAGATTCTTTTAGCATCCAAGCAACTATAATGGAAAGTAGTCACTACAATTAAGTCAATAGAATGTTGGATTTGGTATTTGGATTGGATCGATTGGGTTCTGTTTAGAGCATATTGAACGTTTAGAGCATATTGAACTCAGGGAAGCACAATCATTAACAGCAGCTTCAAAGCCATCAGAAGCAGTAGCCACACTGTGTTTTTATTACAAATTAGGAACACAGTTTGGACTTACTGCCATCTGTCATTTGAGGACAGTTTTTGGTTTTGGAGTTATTGTTGTGCAAACTTGGTGCCTGAGAATGGCGGTTGGCTGGATGGATAAGAGTGAAATGGTGGCCACCATTCAAGTTGTTGTCTCTGAGGAGTGAAGTATCAAGGAGATGAAGTTCATGGAACTTAGAGAAGAATTGCAATGGCAGCACTTAGTGGAGCCAAACCTTTTCTCTTTAGAAGACTGAAAGAGGCAAGAGAAGCAGAGAAGGTTTTAGCTGCTGAGAATGCAAACCTCTCAGAATAGCTGCAAAAAACATCAACAGAATCTAAAATCAGCCACGTGGAAATATCTAAAGGTGTGTCACAAGATGGTGATGTGAAGGATGGGCAATAGAAATAGTAGTCAAATTCAGATATTAAGGCCAAATCTGACATACAGGATGAAGTATGACGAGAAGATAGTGTGTCAAATGCTGTAAGTAGGAGAAGCAAAGGTAGTTTCCCTTACTTCAGGTACTGCATTTGCACGTTTAAAGAGTCAGGATGATGTTGCCACTCTTGTTGCAGACAAGAATTGCTTCAAATAAATGCATCTTTGAAGAGCAAAAGGAGAAGGTAAGGAGGAAATGGAGTTGATTAAAAAAATGTTGCTGTTGCTAAGGCAAAAATGAAGGTACATAATAATTAGGGGTGGTGTGGTAAGGGTTAAAATGTGTTTCAAGTTTGCCACTTGTCTGTTTGTGATTTTTTGCTTAACATATTTTTTATGCTGTCTCCCAGCAACATCTTTGCATCAGGGACATAACAAGTTTTCTCTGCTTACTTGGACAATAAGATTTTAGTTTAATTTGTTCAGGTGAATGGATGGTAAAAGCTTCTTCCGACATTTTCTATTGACTGTTTAACAACTTATAATAATGTTAACAACATTTAATAAACTTTGTAAAACTCAACTTAACTCTAGTATGAACTTGTTTGTATGAATCACAGTCAACAAGATTCTTCTAAGCATCTAAGTGACTAATATGGAAATGGTCACTATAAGTAGTGTTTACAATAATGCAGTCATTTTTGTCATGTTAGAACAGTGTAACAAGGGCAGGTTCAAGAGCATCATAGCCTTGGAAAGAAAATAGTTTTGAAATGAGAGGTGCTGGTCTTCAGGCTTATGTAGTTTCTACCTGAAAATATCTGTGAGAAGAGGCTGTAACCAAGGTGTTGGGTTTTTTTAATGATATTGACTGCCTTTTTGATGCATCATCTAACATACATGCTTTCAATGGTTGGGAGGTCAGACCCTGTGATGGACCTGGCTATGTTTGCAGCTGTCTGTGATCCTGGGCACTTGAATTTCCAAACCAGGCTGCTTCCCACTCTATCTGCAGAAGTGAGATAGAGTATTAGATGAATGAAATAAATATTGTAATAAATAGAATAAAACACAAAAGTTTGCAGATGCAGTGGATGAATCAAATACACAATGATGGATCCTCTTCAGGGTGGGGATCAATGTTTTTTCTCTAAATTTTCTAGCATTGCTCTTTTGCTAGAAATAAATGCATGGAATCTTACTCCAGCAGACACATTTTAGTTATCAAAGCTCAAAACAATCAGCAATAAGAATATCAGATGTGTGATGCTCATTTAGGTGATTAAATTTCACTAAACATCATTAGAACTGAACAGCATTTTTATGAGAGTGAATATTGTTATAGTTATTGCATGGGTTGTTTTGGTCTCTCTGTTGAAATATTCTTTATGATAATCTTTGAGTTAATAATGAAATTGGATTGCATGAGACTGCACGATTTTCAAGGAAATTCTTATGTTTAGGGACACTGTTGACTTTCATAATCCATCCCACATCTGTTTGGTTCAGAATGATAGTCTGACCCAGCAGATGGAAGCATTGAATGTCTCTGACTTCAAGAACATGTGCTTCACATGGCATATACCTCTTTTAATCTCCTGAAGCATTCAGGTTAGCAATGAGGTCAATATTGCTTCAAAACAGATGATTAATTTAGTGGAGCACATATGACTGGGCTGTATAAATTTTTCACACCTGTTAAGATGAGGTGCCCACCAAAGATTAGGAGCAGAAAAAATAGGAGCCTCTCAAACACAGTCAATATGATCATATTTGAGGTCTTCTGCATTAGAACCTCATTGTCCTAAATTCCCTTCAGCAATTTCCTCTTTATAAACCTCAACTGGGATTTAGCGAATAGCGAGTGAGATGGTGGTGCAGGAGGTGAAGTGAGAAACGGCCACCCTATTCAAATAACCTAAAGGACAGAGCAGGTGGACACAGCTAAGAGTAGGCTTTAGATATCATATTTCTTTCCTCTAGTCAGAAACAGTAGGAATTGCAGCCAAGGCAGGGGAATGCTCCTCTTGCAGAGTGTGAGTGGTCAGGGAAGTCAGCAGTGTCCCTGATGACTTCATCAGACAAAAGTGCATCCAGCTGCAGCTCCTGACAAGTTGAGTTATGGAATTGGAGCTGGCATTGGATGAACTCCAGATCATTCAGGAAGCGGGGGGAATGATAGACTGGAGTTACATAGATACCATCACACCAAGGAGGCAAGAGGAGGGTAGATGGGTAATAGTCAGGAGAGGGAAAGGGAATAGGCAGACAGTGCAGGGCACCTCTGTAGCTGTTCCCCTCAATAACAAGTGTATACCATTTTGGATAATGTTGAGGGGGATGACCTATCATGGTCAAGCCACAGTGATCAGTGAGATTCAGTGAGCAGCCAAATGTAATGGTTCATATAGGATCCAATGACATGGGTAAGAAAGGTGAGGAGGTCCTGCAATGAGAGTTCAGGGATTTAGGTGCTAGGTTGAAGGACAGGACCCCCAGGGTTGTGATCTCAGGATTGCCATTGTGTTACGTGCTAGTGAGGTTAAAAATTGGACAACAATGCAGCTTAACATGTGGCCTCGACCACATCTGTCGGAAGCTCATTCCACATCCTTACCACCCTTTGCGTAAAGAAATTTCCCCTCATGTTCCCCTTATAATTTTCCCCCTTCAATCTTAAACCATGCCCTCTAGTTTGAATCTCCCCCATTCTTAATTGAAAAAGCCTATCCACGTTTACTCTGTCTGTCCCTTTTAAAATCTTAAACACCTCTATCAAGTCCCCCTCAATCTTCTACGCTCCAGAGAAAAAAAGCCCCAGTCTGCACAACCTTTCCCTGTAACTCAAACCTTGAAATCCTGTCAACATTCTCGTGAACCTTCTCTGCACTCTCTATATTTTGTTTATATCTTTCCTATAATTTAGTGACCAAAACTGTACTCAGTACTCCAAATTTGGCCTCACCAATGCCTTGTACAATTTCATCATAACCTCCCTACTCTTGAATTCAATACTCCGATTTATGAAGGCCAACATTCTAAATGCCTTCTTCACCACACCATCTACCCGAGTATCAGCCTTGAGGGTAGTATTTACCACAACTCCTAAATCCCTTTGTTGCTCTGCACATCTCAATAGCCTACCATTTAATGCATATGACCTATTTAGATTTGCCTTTCCAAAATGTAACACCTCACACTTATCTGTATTAAATTCCAACAGCCATTTCTCAGCCCACACCTCCAGTCTTCCTAAATCACCTTTTAATCTACAGTAATCTTCCTCACTGTCCACAACACCACCAATCTTTGTATCATCCACAAACTTGCTTATCCAATTCTCCACCCCTACTTCCAGATCGTTAATATATATAACAAACAATAGTGGACCCAGGACCGATCCCTGAGGAAATCCACTAGTCACCGGCCTCCAATTGGACAAACAATTTTCTACCACTACTCTCTGACACCTCCTATCCAACCATTGCTGAATCCATTTCACTACCTCCTCATTTATAACAAATCTAACAAATCTAACTTGCCCACCACAGACGTCAGACTCACGGGCCTATAATTCCCAGCTTTACATTTAGACCCTTTCTTAAACAGTGGAACCACATGCGCCACCCTCCAATCCTTTGGCAGTACCCCCGTGGCCAGTGACATCCTAAATATCTCTGTTAATGGACCCATTATCTGTCCACTAGCCTCCTAAGTGTCCTTAGGAATATTTTGTCCGGTCTGAGAGATTTATCCACCTTTACCTTTTTCAACACAGCCATCCTTGGTTAACCTTATATGCTTCATGACCTCCCCACTATTTTTCTTTACCTCAAATGGTACAATATTTTTTTCCCTAGTGAATACCGAGGCAAATAAATCATTCAAAATTTCCCCCATTTCCTTTGACTTCTCACTCAGCCTACACTCACTATCTACAAGGGGTCCAATTTTATCTCTTACTAATCTTTAATGTACTTACAGAAACACTTTGGATTCACGGTTATATGGTTATATGGTCTGCCAAAGCCTCTTCGTGCCTTTTTTTGGCCTTTCTAATTTCTTTCTTAAGATTCCTTCTACACTCCTTGTAGTCATCCTTCAAATTGTCAGCTCCCTGCTCTTTATACCTCTTGTACACCTCCCTTTTTCTCCAAACCAAATTTCCAATATTCCTTGAAAACCAAGCCTCCCTATGACTTCCAGCCTTTCCTTTGATGCTCACTGGGACATAACTACTCTGTACCCTCAAAATTTATTTTTTGAATATCCTTCATTTTTCATTTACACCCTCACCTGAAAATATCCTGTCTCACTCAATACTCCCCAAATCCCTTCTTATTCCTACGAAATTTGCTCTTCTCCAATCCAGAACCTCAACTTTAGGCCCCTCCTTGCTCTTCCCTAAAACTACCTTAAAATTAACAGAATTATGATCACTAGACCCAATTGGATCTCCAACATTAATGTCTAATACCTGACCTAGCTCGTTCCCTAACAGGAGATCCAGTATTACACTGTCCCGAGTCGGTGCTTCTACTAATTGATTCAGAAAACAATCTTGAACACATTTAACGAACTCTAGCCCATCCAGCCCTCTAACTGTATGGGTATCCCAATCAATGTGAGGGAAGTTAAAATCTCCCATGATCACTTCCTTATGATTCTCACACATATACGTTATCTCTTTACACATTTGTTCCTCTAGTTTTCTTGACCCATTTGGTGGTCTGTAATACACCCCTATTAGCACCTTCATGCCTCCTTCACCCCTCATTTCCACCCAAACAGCCTCACTGGACGATCTCTCCAGACCATCTTGCCACCTCATGGTAGTAATGTCCTCCTTAACAAACAGAGCAACTCCTCCCCCTTTTTTAACCCCTGATCTATCACATCTAAAACAAATATATCCTGGAACGTTAAGTTGCCAGTCCTGCCCCTCTTGTAGCCAGGTCTCACTAATTGCCACAATATCATGACCCCAAGTATCTGTCCATGCTCTAAGCTCATCTACCTTGTTCACTATACTTTTGCATTAAAATATATGCATTTCACACAATGACCCTCACACACATTCTCTTTTCTACCTACTACCCTAATCTCCATCCTACCTTTGTTATCGTTTTTATTCTTATTTAGGTGGCTATGCTCCCTTGACACTGCTCTCACACTCTGTTCCCCACCCCGCTGCCAAACTAGTTTAAACCTCCCCCCACAGCTCTAGCAAATCTGCTTGCCAGCACATTGGTCCCCCTCCAGTTCAAGTGCAGTCCGTCCCTTTTGTACAGGTCCGACTTTCCCCAGAAGAGATCCCAATGATCCAGAAATCTTATCCCTTGCCCCCTGCACCATCTCTTTAGCCACGCATTCATCCTCCACATCCTCCTATTTCTACCCTCACTAGCGCATGGCACCGGCAGAAATCCAGAGATTACTACCTTGGAGGTCCTGTTTTTTACCTTCCTACCTAATTCCACATAAACCTGTTTCAGGACCTCATCCCCACTTCTAACTAAGTCATTGGTCCCCACATGGACCACGACTTCTGGCTGTTCTCCTTCCCCTTGCAGAAAGCTATGTACTCGATCAGAGATATCCCTGACCCTGGCACCAGGGAGGCAACAAACCAACCTGGATCCCCTATCTCGTCCCACAAACCTCCTATCTGTCCCTCTGACTAACGAGTCCCCAACTACAAGTATCCTGTTCTTATCCCTCCTTCCCTTCTGAACCTCAGGGGCAGCCCCTGTGCCAGAGACCTGACCCCCACGACTCGTCCCTGGTAGGCTGCTCCCCCTAGGAGTGTCCAATGCCGAATACATGTTGCTGAGTGGCACTTCCACAGGGGTACTCTGCACTGGCACTCTCCCTCCTTTCCTCACAGTCACCCAATTCCCTGACTCCTGCCTTCTAGGGGTGACTGTCTCCCTGTAACTCCTCTCTATCACTGCCTCTGCTTCCGTTATGATCCTCAGTTCATCCAACTGCAGCTCAAGCTTCTTAACACGGTCACTCATTATATGCAATTGGATGCACCTTTTGCAGGTGTAGTCGTCAGAAACAGCTGTGGTGTCTCTGATTTCCCACATCCCACAAATGGAGCACTTAACTACCCCAACTGACTCCATTTCCTCCTTTCTTAATATAATTACCCTTCCCACACAAGTAGCTCCTTCTCACCGAAGTCCCTCGAGCCAAAGTGCTAAGACACCACTCCTTCACTGCGCCGCTCCTCGCTGGCCACTCCCTCCCTTTCTACTCCTTTTATTAGCCCTTACCAATTTACCCCAATTAACTCCTGGCTCCTCCTCCTCTCACCCAACACCAGGCACTAACTCACTGTCTCCTCCGACCCCGAGTCTGACCTTTCTGAGCCCAAGCCCCAAAACGAGATAATTTGCATCTGAACTGGAGGGTGGCCTCTTACCCTTGCTGTAAGATTTGCTAGTGCTGCTCTGGTGGGTTTAAACTGGGTTTTGCAGGGGCAGGGGAACCAGAGTGCCAGAGCAGATAGAGGAATGGAGAAGAGAAAAAAATGCTGTGAAAATTGCATGCACCGTTAGAAGACAACGGGTTGTATGTGGTGGAAGTGATTTTAGGTGCATCTATTTCAATACAAAGAGTATTGTAGGAAAGGCAGACGAGCTTAGAGCATGGATTGGCACGAGGAATTATGACATTGTGGCCATTCGTAAAACTTGGTTGCAGGACTGGCAGCTCAGTGTTCCGGGCTTCTGTTGCTTTAGACATGATAGAGCAGTGGCAGGGAAGGAAGGGTGGAGATGAAAGGGAGAGGAGTAGCTTTGTTCGTCAGGGAAAATATCACTCTTGTGCTCAGGCAGGACATATCAGAAGGCTTGTCTACTGAGGCTATATTTGTGGAAAGATATGACCACACTCATGAAATTGTATTGTAGACCTCCCAATAGTCAATGAGAATCTGAGGAACAAATCTGTAGAAAGTTAGCAGACAGTGGCAGGAAACATAAGATTGTATTGTAGGAGATTTTAATCTTCCACATATTGACTGGGACTCCCAACGTGTAAAAGGGCTGGATGGCTTGGATCTTGTTAAATGTGTTCAGGAAAGTTTTCTAAATTGATATATAGAGGTACCAACTAGAGGGAGTGCAAGAATGGATCTCCCTTTAGGGAATGAAAACAGAACAAATGACAGAAGCATATGTAGGGTAACATTCTGGGTCCAAACACATAATGCCATTACTTTCAAGTTAATTTGGAGAAGGATAGGTTTGGGCCTCAAGTTGTGATTCTAAATTGGAGAAAAGCCAATTTTAAGGAAATAAGGAAGTATCTAGAATGCATGGATTGGGGTGAGTTGTTTTTGGGAAGGATGTGCAAGGTATGTGGAGGAAATTCAAAGGCCAAATATTGAGAGTACAGTTTGTATGTACCTGTCAGCATTAAAGGTAATGTTAGCAGGCATTGGGAACCTTGGGGATGTGATTCAGAAGAAGAGAGAGGTGTATAGTATGATGGATTATATAATATTTTATATTGCATATAGATATGTTTTTGAAGGAGATAGATTGTGGGATCAATGTCGGTCACAAACAAACACAAACACTTCACAAAGCAGATCTCATTTAAAATGCCAGAGCTCTGCTCAAGCCAGACAGTCCAGGCTCCAATTGCCTTTGCAAAAACTTTAAATATGCCTATAAGAGTCTTCCAAGTAGGTGTTAATTGGTCATGCTATGGGGTAATGGATTATTGTTTTGAGAGCAACAGATGGACGGACTTGGAGGCTTGCGTCCGGTGTCACAATCTGTCTGGTTGCAGTTTGCTCTTCTATGAAGGTCATGTGATTTTTCAAAAAAGAGAGAGAAAGAGGAGACCAAACAGGCTCTCTCTAAGAGAGAGAGAGAGAGAGAGAGAGAGAGAGAGAGAGAGAGAGAGAGAGAGAGAGAGAGAGAAAGAGAAAGAGAAAGAGAAGGAGAAAGAGAAGGAGAAGGAGAAGGAGAAGGAGAAGGAGAAGGAGAGAGAAAGAGAAAGAGAGAGAGAGAGAGAGAGAGAGAGAGAGAGAGAGAGAGAGAACTAGTTTCTGCAGTCATGCTAAGCTGACAGCTTGTTTAAACCCCATGTTGAAGATGGGTTTTGAATTCTGAGTGGAGCCTGTTGAAAACCCCATGGTCTAAACAAGAGGAAATGGCTAGCTAGAGTATTTCACCTGAAATAAGGGAAACATAAGGAACTCTATGATGACCTTCAGAAGAAGAGGTTATCATTTAGAAAATCCTGATGAGGCAAGTTTCTTTGGCAAGTCATTGAAGTAGCTGATTGGAGGGAATCATTTTGTGTGTGTCCAATGAGAAACAAAACTGACAAGAACCTTCCTGAGTGATAACCACTTAAGTACCAGAGCCTGGTGAAAATTCATAAATGTTAAATTCTGTGCACAGTATAAGAATTGCCTAATATCGGTGAACTTGAAGGAGTGAGAAGTGAGATTGGACTGTGAATCAAATATCTTTTCTGAACTTATATACATTACATACACATGCACTTAGAATTGGAAGGGGGATTAAGTTAGGTTAAGTTCAAGTTTGATCCTGTTTTTATGTTTAAAGAAAATTAAGAATGAATCAAGAGTAGGGAGATTATGATGAAATTGTACAAGGCATTGGTGAGGCCAAATTTGGAGTACTGTGTACAGTTTTGGTCACCAAATTATAGGAAAGATATAAACAAAATAGAGAGAGTGCAGAGAAGGTTCACGAGAATGTTGACAGGATTTCAGGGTCTGAGTTACAGGGAAAGGTTGTGCAGACTGGGGCTTTTTTCTCTGGAGCGTAGAAGATTGAGAGGGGACTTGATAGAGGTGTTTAAGATTTTAAAAGGGACAGACAGAGTAAACGTGGATAGGCTTTTTCAATTAAGAAAGGGGGAGATTCAAACTAGAGGACATGGTTTAAGATTGAAGGGGGAAAATTATGAGGGGAAATTTCTTTACGCAAAGGGTGGTGGGGATGTGGAATGAGCTTCCAGCAGACGTGGTCGAGGCGGGATCATTGGTTACATTTAAGGAAAGACTGGATTGTTACATGGATAGGAGGGGACTAGAGGGGTATGGACCGGGTGCTGGTCAGTGGGACTAGGAGGGTGGGGATTTGCTACGGCATGGACTATTAGGGCCGAACTGGCCTGTTCTGTGCTGTAAGTGGTTATATGGTTATATGACTTTCATTTAAGTAACTATTTGTCTTGGTGAATTTCTATTGCTGCTGGGTTTTGGGGTACTCTGGGCCTGTAATAATAGGAAGGTTGGGAATCTCGTTCAGAGGAAGAGAGAGGTGTAAAGCAGGTATAGGCAATGAGGAGCAAATGAGATACTTGAGGAGTATAAAAATGCAAAAAATCCTCAAGAAAGAAATCAGGAAGGCAAAAAGAAGACATGATGTTGCTTTGGCAGACAATGTGAAAGAAAGTCCTAAGGGTTTTGACAGGTATATTAAGAGCAAAAGAATAGTAATAAATAAAATTGGTCCCATTGAAAATTAGAGTGATCATCTTTGGATGAAGCCAAAAGAGATGGGGGAGATCTTAAATGATATTTTTTCATCAGTATTCACTCAGGAAATGGGCATGGAGTTGTGGAAAGTAAGGGAAGTGAGCAGTGAGGTCATGGACCCCATATAGATTAAAGAGGAGGAAGTGCCTGCTGTCTTAAAGCAAATAAGGGTGGATAAATCCCCAGGGCCTGACAAAATATTCCCTTGGACATTGAGGGAGTCTGGTGTAGAAATAATTTAAATGTCTCCAGCAGAAATAATTAAAATGTCTTTAGCCATGGGTGAGGTGCTGGAGGATGGGATGGTAGCTCACGTTGCTCCGTTGTTTAAAAAGGACTCCAAAAGTAACCCTGGAAATTGTAGGCTGGTAATAGGTAAATTATTGGAAAGTGATCTAAGAGATCGGAAATACAATTATTTGGAGAACCAGAAATTTATTAAGGGATAGTCAGCATGGCTTTGTGCATAGTAGGTCATGTTTAACCAATTTTATAGAGTTTTTCAAGGCGGTTATTAGGAAAGTTGATGAAGGAAAGACTGTGGATCTTGTCTACATTGACTTTAGTAAGGACCATGACAAGGTCCCATATGGGAAGTTTGTAAGGAAGGGTTACATCTTAGGTATTCATGGTGAAGAAGTGAACTGGATTTGACAATAACTGGATGGGAGAAGCCAGAGAATTGAAGTGGACGACTGCTTCTCAGACTGGAGGCCTGCGACTAGTGGTGTGTCTCAGGGATCGGTGCTATGACCATTGTTTTTTGTCATCTATATCAGTGATCTGGATGATAATGTGGTCAACTGGATCAGCAAGTTTGCAGATGACACTAGGATTGGAGGTGTGGACAGTGAAGAAGGTTTTCAAAGGTTGCAGAGGGATCTGGACCAGCTGAAAAAATGGGATGAAAAATGGCAGATGAAATTTAATGCAGACAAGTGTGATGTTTTACCTTTTGGAAGGTCAACCCAAGAAAGGACATATATGGTGAATTGTAGGGCACTATGGTAGGCTAAGCTTTCAATCTCCCTCCTGTATGCTAACTCCTCACCCCCTTTTTATACAATTCACTACCATAGTATCATCAACAAATTTGTCAATGGTGTTGTTCTGGTACTGAGCTACACACTCATAGGTGTAAAGGGGATACAGCATGGAGCTAGGTGCACAGCCCTGTGGTGCTCTGGGAATGATGGAGATTGTGGAGGAGATGTTCTTTCCAATCTGCACTTACTGAGGTCTGGAGGTGAGGAAATCCAGGATCCTATTAGACAGTGGGGTTGAGGAGGTCATGGAGCTTGCTGATTAATCTTGATGGGAAGATGGTGTTGAATGCTGAACTGCAATTGAAAAGAGCTTCCTGATGTCTGCATCTTTGCTGAGCAGGTGTTTCAGGTTTTGTGTAGAACCAGTAAGATGGCATCTGCCATAGACCTGTTGCTGCAGTAGGTGAATTAGAATGCATGCATGTCGCTGCTCAGACAGGATCGGATATGCTCCAACAGCAGCCTCAAAAAACACTTCATCACTGTGAATGGTAGTTGTTTAGGTAGGTTACCACATTCACCTTTGGCACAGGTATAATTGAGGCCTGTTTGAAACAAGCGGGTAACTTGCCCTGTTGGAGTGAGATGTTGAAGATATCCCTGAATCCATTGGCAAGTAATATAAGCTGTTCAGTACTTGGTCGGGTACTTCATCTGGACTGTCTGCTTTCCTAGGATTCACTCTCCTGAAGGCAGCCCACACATCATCTTTAGATAGTAGACAAAGGATTATCAGGGGCTGCGGGAGTGTGCAGCGGTTCTTCCTTGTTCTGGTGGTCAGATCTGGCGTAGAAGTCATTGAGCTCATCTGGGAGTGAAGCTTTGCTATTTCCCAGTGCATTGGATTTGGGTTTGTAGCAAATTATGTCATTGAAGCCCAACCACAGCTGTCGGGTGTCCTTTGTTGTTTCCATTCTCATCCCTTCTCCATTCTTGGTTGAAGGTTGCAGCAATGAAAATGCAGCCAGAGAAACCAATTACAGATTGAGGCTTGGTACAGATCTATCAAGCTGCAGAAGTTCATTAACAAAAACATCTGATGAGACTTTCTAGTTCTTCTCGTCATTTCTCAGATAGGAGGGATGCCTTTCAAAGTGCATGACATCTTTTTTATATCTCAGTGAAAGCAGTGACTATTTTGCAGAGAAAGGATCACTGAGAAGTGAGTTGAGAGAAAATAGACAAACAGCATGTTGGAAAAACTGCTTTTTTTCCCCCCAAATTTTAACTTCTGAAGTACAAGGAGAGCTGCTGATGCACTCATTTTGTTATATCATCCAGTCTATACTCAGGAGACCCCTACATTTTATTTGAGGCGTATAATTAAAGCTAACCATAGTTTTATGAATGCTAGTGAACAAACGTTTTCCATTTTGATTTCTTTAGGGCAGCAACTGCTCAGAAATGAAAATATATCATTCTAAAGCTGAGCAAAGAAAAGGCACTAACTGGTCCCAGAATATTGCCAAATGTGTATTGAAGCATATTCCAAAAACAGATCCAACTGTAAATTTAATTTTAATTTTACCCTTTACTCCTGTTTCTCAGTGTTACATTTGAAACAACCCTTCCTTCATTTCCTTGTGTTTGGAAATATATAAAATGTTACAATATGCCTGCAACGCATTATCAAGTTTAATTATCTGCAAATATCTGAATCATCATTTCATGGCTTCACTTAATCAGAGATTAGCAAAGTGCTCATCGTGTTGCCAACATTAATGATTTATTTTTCTTTGTGATTTGGCTGAATTATTTTTTTCTTTATGTGCTTGTGAGATGGTTTATTCCTTCCTTCTTCCCCACCCCCTCTTGTTTTCCAAAGAGAGCTGAATAAATATCCGTTTCAGGAACTGAACTGGGATTTTTTTTGGAAGCAGATACAAAACAGAGGCTGTGGCAGTGGGATGCAATTATTCTGTTGCAGCCAGAGGGGTGAAATATTAATACGGAGATCTTCTGGGTTGAGTTTATTCGATTATCCATGAGGATTGGTGGGAAAGAGTGCATAAAGTGAGAAACTGGCAGGTGGAAGACAAAAGTTAAAATTATGGAGAGTGTCTGTACAGAGCATTCATGGTAATAGAACATCAATCTCTGTTGACAACTCCCTCTCTCCAGCTTACTATTATCAATTCATGGCTTCAATTCTCCATCTCTACATGTAATGTCAAAGAGATCAAGGTTTAATTTGACAAGATATGGGGCCCATTCATGGACTATTATCATAATTTTGTGCTCTAGGGGTTTTCTAACTGATGTTCGAGAGCCGAGACTCGATTCTTTAAAATTTATTTGCTGGTGACCGTGTTTAGATATGAAGGGGTTAGGTATGAATTGTTTTCTTTTTTCTTTTGTTCTTTTATAACTAGAAGAGATTGGTCTATTTAGATAATCACAATGTACCTCTCAATATTAGAAAATGATGTGAAATTCTCATAAGGATATTTCACGTCTTTTGAGAATTGTGTAAGATAATGGACAATTGATATGTGACTTATATTCTGTATTTCATTATATGAAAGCTATATAATTAATTAATACCCAAACAATGTATACATGTAATATTTCTCTCAATCAAATTAATAAAACATATTATAAAAAGGAAATTCTCCATCTCATTCCCTTACTGATTTCCCTGTTGTTCCCTGCCCTAATAAAGCTTGATGTCTTTCTTCTTTGGCTTGGCTTCGCGGACAAAGATTTATGGAGGAGGTAAATGTCCACGTCAGCTGCAGGCTTGTTTGTGGCTGACAAGTCCGATGTGGGACAGGCAGACACGGTTGCAGCGGTTGCAGGGGAAAATTGGTTGGTTGGAAACTCAAAGAAAAACACCTCTTTATCTGGTTGGGTAATTTTCATCCATAGAACCAGAGAGCACTACAGCACAGAAACAGG
This sequence comes from Narcine bancroftii, assembly GCF_036971445.1. NCBI lineage: Eukaryota > Metazoa > Chordata > Chondrichthyes > Torpediniformes > Narcinidae > Narcine > Narcine bancroftii. The sequence goes on from NC_091472.1 coordinate 28,411,079, forward strand.
TTTTACAGCCTATCTAGTCTGTGCCAAACTACTGTGTAGCCTAGACCCAATGGCCTCCACCCAGACCACAGGCCTCCATATCCCTTCCATCCATCTACTTATCCAAATTTTTCTTGAACGTCAAAACCATACCCGCATTCACCACCTTAATTTGCATCTTATTTCACACTCTCACCACCCTCTGAGGGAAGAAGTTCGCCCTAATGTTCCCTTTAAGTATTTCACCTCTCACACTTGTCCTCAAGATCTTGTTTCATTTGACCTTAGTAGAAAAAACTGTTTGAATTTACCCTATCCAAACCCCTCCTAATTTTGTATACCTCAATCAAATCTCCCCTCATTCTCCAATGGCTGTTTAACCTTTCCCTTTAATTTAACTCTTCAAGTCCTTGCAATATTCTTGTCAATTTTCTCTCCCTTCTTTCAATGTAGATTGGTGACCATAATTACCCACAATTATTGAAATTTGGCCACACCAATGTCTTAATTAACTTCAAAATGATATCCCAATCCCTGCACTCAATACATTGATTTATTAATCCATTGAAGCTCAACAAGGAGTTCATCCTTTTAAAGAGTATATTAAACACTGAGAGTCAATGGCATATGAGGCATCATTCTTCAGATGGGACAGGACAGAGTGCAAAGACAAGATTGTAGCACCATCAGTGTAACTGTTCCATTTGTAGGCAAATTGAAATGGGTCCAGTGTCTCTGGGAGGTGTACTTGGATGTGTTCCATCACCATATGGTTAAAGCACACCTCCCAGAGACTCTTCATTTCATAATGGTGGAGGTCAGTGCCACTGTTGCCCTCTTTCACTCTCTTCACCCCTCTGCTTTCTCTCCACCTTGAAATACGTTTTCTGCCCAGTATAGATGGAAGTCATTGACCTGAAAATTTAATTCTGGTTAGTTTAATTCAGATGGTGATCTGCAGAATTTTTTTTAACTGTTATTTTGATGTCTTTTTTTTTTCTAATATTGTTCTTGATTTGAGCTGGTGTAGACGCATGGGTTTATACAGGACAAGGAGTCATTCAGGCAGAATGTAGATTTGTCCACAGCTATTACTGTGCCAGCGACAGGAGTTCAATGATTAAGGAGTTTGTACATTCTCCCCGTGACTGCATGGGTTTCCTCCAGGTGCTCCCACTCTGCAAAACATACAGGTGTTGTAGGTTAATTGGGGTGTTTGGATGACACAGGCTCATGGGCCAGAGGGCTTGTTATCATGCCATATGTCTAAATTTTAAAAAGAAATAATTTAAGAATGAATTATTTTTCAATGCTGGGGAAGCTCTATTCACCCTTCCTTTAACATTACACAGCAAGCTTTAGGAAAACATGAATTCATTTTGTGGGAGTGGGCAATGCTGGCTGGAGGACTTAACTACTCTTGAGAAGATAGAGGTGATTCTCTCTCTTAAATAATTGCAAATGTTTTAGTGAAGGCAGTCCTATTGTGCTGCTGGTCCAGACTTTAGACCCAGCAGCAATATATCTCTAGGTCAGGGAAATTAATGCTTGGAGGGGAATCTTCAGCTCCTTGTAAATGAGGATATAAAAAAATAGGCCACACAGCTCCTGAAGCCTACTGCACTATTTAGTAAGACCATGGCTGATCTGATCTTGGCCTCAACACTATGTTCCACCTCTCTTGATTCCCCTCAACTCCAATGTAGTTTAAATATCTGGCAATTTTGGAGGGCTTTGCAATCAGGGGAATTGGTGTCCCAATACCTGACTGAGATGCAGTGCACTTTCCACCACATATCTGCGCAGAAATTTGCCAGAGTTTCTGGTGTCATACCAAACCTCCGCAAACTCCTGAGGAGGCAGAGGTGCTGATGTTCTTTCTTTACGATGTTTTTGGTCCAGAGATGGTCACTCCCAAGAACTTAAATTTGCTTACGCTCTGATTCCCACATTGATCACTAGATTGTATTCCTCTGACTTCCCCTTCCTGAATTCAACAGTTAGCTCCTTGGTTTTCATGACATTGAGTGCAAGGTTGTTGTTGGTGCACCATTCAGCCAAGTCTCCAATCTCCCTCCTGTATACTGACTCATCCCCTCCTTTATACAACCCACTATTGTGGTATCATCGGCAAATTTGTAGATGGTGTCGTTGTTGTTCTGAGCCACACAGTTGAAGATGTAAAGTGAGTAGAGCAAGGGCACAGCCCTGTGGTTCTCCAGTACTGATGGGGATTATGAATGAGATGTTCTTATCAATCCTTACTAATTGTGGTCTGGAGGTGAAGAAATTCAGGATCTAATTACACAGTGGGACATTCAGACCCATGTCTTGGAGCTTGCTGAACAGTTCTGAGGGGATGATGGTGTTAAGTGCTCTTTACTGTCCAGGTGTTCCAGGACTTGTGTAGAGCCAGTGAGATTGCATCCCCTGCCGTAGATCAAAAAGGTTGAGAATGACTGTTTTAGAGCACCAAAAATAGAATTAGAGAGAAACAGCAGAGAAACAGGCCCTTTGGCTCACTCATTTTTAAAAAAAAACATGTCTTCAGCTCCACCACAATCTACTCAGCCTTTATTCACATCCCCTTCGTTTCCCACTAATCAGTTCCGAGATGCCCTATCCTTCTGACTGCAGTAAGTGCTGCACTTGCATCCACACGTCCTCCCTCACCACCATTTGTGCCCCCAAACACCCCTTGCAACTGAAGCAACACTTCACTTGCAAATCTGTGGGGGTCATCTGCTGTATCTGGTGCTCCCATTGTGGCTTCTCTACATCAGAGAGTCAAGAACAGACTGGGAGATTGCTTTGTTCAGCACCTTCACTCTGCCCACATTAATAGCAGGGTTTCCCAGTGGCCAACTGTTTAAATTTCGTGCCACACTCCCACTCTGTTGAGTCTTTCCATGGGCTCATGCACTGCCAAACTGAGGTTACTTGTTAATTGGAGTGCCACAACTAATATTTAGTTTGGGCACTCTCCAGCCAGATGGCACTAACTTCAACTTTTCTGTTTCCATTAGGGCTCCTATCTCCCTCTCTTCCTCATCACTCTGTCTTATTTCTTCCATTTCTCTATCCCTTCATCCCTTCCCTCTTCATTCAGAGAGCTATTCCCTCCCCCATTATGTCTGCTTTTTTCTCATGCCCTCCCACTTGGTGGAACTCACTTATCCCCTTCAGTTCCTGGTGGTTACTTTTACGGAGTTGCAGCCCAATTCCAATGAAACTCTGGGCCTTTTTACACCCTGAAAGATGGGTCAACTTTGACCTTTTCTATGAGGTTTCCAACAAAACCAACTGATATTGTGAAAGCCTCACAGAAGCTTCTGAGATACTGCACACACCAGGATGGGAATGACTGCTGTAAATCACACATAGTTCAGAAGATGAACAAGTGATGAGAAACAGTGGAGCATCTTAATCATCGCTTACTTCTTGTGCTGATTCTGCACTTTCTAAAGGGTTCTAATGAGAAAATGGAACATAAATTTGTGTTGAGCCGGATGCAGGAAGGATTAAGCCAGAAATGAGAATCCTCTGAGTCATAATTACAGAGCCACAGAGTTGTCCAGAACAGAAGTAATCCCTTCAATACACCACTTCCATATGTACGAACTGGCTTTACGCTAACCAACAGTATCTTTCTATTACCTATTTACATTCCTATTTCTTAAATGCAGTGATTGTATTTAACTATCTGGCAATGAGCGCCAGGCATTATCCATTCTTTCTTTGAAAAAAAGTCTTCCTTTCACCTTCGACCATGCTGAGTATGCCTGATCAACCCCTGCCAATTATAGAGAGTGAAACACATTTATACAAAGCCGTTTTTGCCTCTCAAGTTCATGTTCATTATCATCTGACTGTACATATACAACCCAATGAAACAGCATTTCTCTGGACCACAGTGCATACACATAAGCACACAATAGACAATACATATTACACACACACACACACACACACACATATATATATATAGTGTGTGTGTGTGGGTTCGGGCATGCGTGTGTATATATTTATATATATTATGTATAATTATAAATATTTGTGGATGGTTTATTTGATTACAGAATAGAATTCATCAATCTCACAGATTCACAGCTTACAGTAAGATGCAAAAGCTATTTCAAAGCCTGGAAGTCCTGATTTTGATGTTCCAATGTACTAGGTGCTGGATGGAAAGAGTTTTCAATCATTCTTTGAGCCCAATTTAAGCAACACTCCCGGTAAATGTTTACAGAAGAAAGGGAGACTCTAATGACCTTCTCGGCTATTTTGATGGTCCTCTGTATTGATTTGCGGTCCGAAGCTGCAGCTTCCATACAAGACAATGATGCAGCTGAACAGGACACTCTCAATTGTGCCCTTTGAAAAATATAATTTGGCTTTAAAACCAATGAAATAGTTTTGAAATAGTCCTCGTTGTAATGCAGTCACTTTGCTCACAGCATGCTTCTACAAACAAAATTAGACATTGACCAGATAATCTGTATCTTTATGGGAATTGCAGATATGTAAATATTAACCAACAAATTATTTGAATGATACAGCATAAGCCCTTCTGGCTTATGAGATCTGTGACATCCTATTACACCTATCAAACCTATACTTTTTGGAAGGTGGGAGGATATCAGAGTAGCCAGAGAAGAACTATGTAGGTCATGGGGAGAATGTACAAACTCCTTAGAGTGGTGGATTCGAACCTGGGTCACTGGCCGTGTAATTGTGTTGCGCTAACCATGCCAACTTGGAGCCACTGGAGATAAAGGTTCTTACACTAAATGGTGCTGAGGTGTCTTCTTGCATTCCAGAGAGAGCAGATGCAACCTCAATTTCACAGTTAATTCAACAAGGGGATTTTCAGCCATTCACCAGCCTCTCTGTTCTGTGCTGGCAAGACAGTTTTTTCCACGAATCTATTGAATAGAATTGAACGCAGAACCTTCTATCAGCCAGGCCACAGTTTACTTTTCCATGGACAAACCTGTGACAATTTGTACAAAGTTCCAAATTTAGGGCATTGACTTCATGAAGCATAATTTGCTTCTTGATTCAAACCTTGAACATGTTTTGAGTTATAAATAAGTGCAGACTTATTTGATGCGCCGTACTTGGGCTCATACTGCCTTTAGTAATTATAGTAACGTGCTTCAGTCAATTCTGCACATAAAGCCACTGCATAAAGAGCAACAGGAGAGAATATCATAATTCTCATCTTGCGTTCTAAGCACTTCTTACTTCCTTCGTAAAAAATACATGAAAGCTGCAATATTAATGCTGTCAAATAATAATCAAATTAGCAATGATTATTTACAAATTCAATCGACAAAGTTCTGAGAACTGATTCTGTTCATTACAGAATGAAGAATGATTAATCTAAAAAAATCAGCCAAAAATGGAACTTCATGCTATCGATCCTCGTGAGTCCCTCTGATGAATAATTCATCCGCTGCTGTGTTTTGTTGAGGAGTTATTGTGCTGTGTTATTACGAGGTTGAGTTGTTCGGAAGTAAATGTTGAAATTGGATCAAAACTGAATGGTTGAGGTTGTTTTTTTTTATTGCTCTTTGAGTGACTGCTTGTGGCTGTCAGTAAGAAATGTGATGGAAATCAATTCGAACAATCATTCCCTGTCAGCAGTGTATTTCCAGTCCACATTGGAACATTCTATTCAGAAAATCATCGACTGTAACAGCCATAAAGGAAGCTATTAAGACCGGTAACCTTCCTGTAATTTTCAGTCCATACACAAAAGTGCTGGGGAAATTGGGTAGGTCCCGCAGCGCCCACAGGGCAGCATGGTTAGTGTTGCGGTTTGCTCAGCGCTATTATCTCACCAGCGATCGGAACCAGGGTTTGAATCCCACTCTGTCTGTAAGAAGTTTGTATGTTCTCCCCGTGTCTGCATGAGTTTCCTCCGTGTGCTCCGGTTTCCTCCTGCCAAAAAAAAATATACTGGGGGTTGTAGGTCAATTGGGTGTAATTGGACAGCATGGACTTGTGGGCCAAAAGGACCGGTCACTGTGCTGTATGTCTCTATGTACATATTTTGTTTGACTGTGAGTAAGGAGAAAATGCTGGATCTGCCGTTTCTCCAGCATTTTTGTGCGTTAACTATAATCAGAGTGTCTGCAGACATTCTTGTTTCACTGCATATTTCAGTATTTGTCCTATCCCCTCATTAAACTTAGCTTCCCATAAATCTTATCTGCCCTGATAAATAGTGATTTGAATTCAAGGGGAATGATCGGATTTATTATTGGAGATAATCCATTGGACCACACATCACAGTCATCCCAACATTTTTGATATTTGGAATGATCTCTGGATAATGACAATCAATCGGAGTCCATAATAGAACATAGAACTTGCAGCAGTACAGCACACAACATGTCCTTCAGCCCACCATGTTGTTGCTGATGTTGGACCATAGAACCACAGCCCAGAAATAGATCCCTTCAACCATAATAGTCTGTGCTGAACTATTATTTTGACCTAGTCCCACTGACCTGCACCCAGTCCATAGCTCTCCATACTTCACCCAACCATGTACCTGTCCAAAATCTTCTTAAATATTAAAATTGAGCCCATATTCACCACCTCTGCTGGCAGCTCATTCCACACACCCACCATTCTCTGTGTGAAGAAGATCCCCCTCAACTTTTCTTCTTTCACTCTTAACCTATGTCCTCTGGTTTGTATCTCATCTACTCTCAGTTGTAAAAAGCCTATCTATCCATCATAATTGTAAATGCCTTTATTAAATCTCCCCTCATACTTTTACACTCCATGGAATAAAATCTTATCCTAAAGTCCAGGTAATATCCTGGTACATCTTCTCTGCACTCTTCCTAAGTTTTTGGTATCTTTTCTGTAGTTAGGTGACCAAAACTGCATACATCTTTGCTGCAACATCCATCTCCTAAACTTAATATTTTGATTTGTTGAGGCCAAGATGTCAAAAGCTCCTTTTATAACCCTCTCTATCTGTGATGTTACTTTCAGGTAATTATGTATCTGTATTCCCAGATCACTCTTTTCTACTGCACTCCTCAGTGCCCTACCATTTACCTTGTACGTCCTTCCAAAATGCAACACCTCACACTTGTCTGCATTAAATTTCATCTGCCATTTTTCATCCCATTTTTTTCAGCTGGTCCAGATCCCTCTGCAAGCTTTGAAAACCTTCCTCTCTGTCTGCAACACCTCCAATCTTAGTGTCATCTGCAAACTTGCTGATCCATTTTACCACATTATCATCCAGATCATTAATATAAATGACAAACAGTAATGGTCCCAGCACCAATCCCTGAGGCACACCACTAATCACAGGTCCCCAGTCTAAGAAACAATCATTCAGCACTACTCTCTGGCTTCTCTCATCCAGCTATTGTTGAATCCAGCTCACTACTCCACCACAATCTAACGCTTCTGATTCACACACACATATCCCTCCATTTTTCTTATATACATAGGCCTATCTAAGATTCTTTTAAATGTTTATATTGTACACGCCTTCAACGACCACCCACAGCAATGTATTCCAGTCACTACCAGTGTCTGTATAAAAAAAAACTTATCTCTGATGTGGGGAGGCAAGTTGATGTAACGGTTAACATAACACCTTTACACCGCCAGCGATCTGGAGCGAGGTTCGAATCCTATACCCCCTTCTCCCCATGTCTGCATGGGTTTTCCCTGGTGGCTCAAAAAGTAGGTTAAATGTGTACAATTAGGTAAGCATAGACTCATGGGTGGAAATGGCCTGCTACCATGCTGTATGTCTAAATTTTAATGTAATGTTTTCTCTAAACATTCATCCTCCACTCACCAGAAATCTTTATGCCATAGGTGCTCTGGGGTTAGTAAGGGATTACTTAAGGTGGTATGTGGGTGGAAAAAAGGTTGAGAATCACTGCCTTAAATGGATATCCTCTGGGACTTGCTGTAGTCACCCTAGGAAAAAAGGGCTGACTTTCCACCCTATCTATGCCTTTCTTAATCTTAACTTAATAAAGTCTTCTCTCATCCTTCGTCATTCCAAAGAGAAAAACCTGAGTTCTGTCAACCTTACTTCATAAGGCGTTTTCTACATTCCAGGTTGTATCATAGTAAATCTCCGCTACACTTCTTGTAATGAGGCGACAGGACTGTATGTTAAGTTCGACCAACGTGAGGCTAACTTAGACTCTGTTAATGATCTTTTCTAACCAGAGGAGCTGAGGTCAATGACAGTCAGCTGTACTTCAGTGGCAGACTAAAGTTACCTCATTACACCCTATTGGATTAGTCCTGGATTGTTTGGCTCAAGGGATCGTCTTTTACCAGCAAAGACAATGGGTCAGCAGTCAAAGATACTTAAAGAGGTCATTCAGAGAATTCACGAAAGTCTGCAGATGCTGTGATTGTAGTAAAAGCACACCAAATGCTGGAGGAACTCAGCCAGTCATTTCAGTGTCTATCGAAGACAAAGATATTTTGCTGACATTTCGGGCCTGAGCCCTTCTTCAAGAATGAATGAGCCAGAAGCAGGAAATCTCAGAAAGTCTCAGAATTCACACAATGCCGGCTGGGGGAGGAATCCAGAGCAACACAAGATTTCTATATCGACCACCCAACCATATTGACTTCACTATTCCTCTCACTCATTCCAATCTCATCCCTTTGGAACGGCTGGCCTTGCACTCTTTCCGCACCAATCCAGATGACAAGTCATCACTTTTATTTATCACTCATTCCATGCTCACATGATAAAGACGATGTAGCGTTTCTCTAAGACCACGGAACATATTTACATTAAATATAAGTTAGAATAGAAGGTAAACACATTAAAATATTAACACATATGCAGTAAATCTCCATGGTGAACTATCCACATATGTTCTGAGAATTCAGGAGTCTGATGGAAAAACACTGTTGCCCAATCTGGACCTAAAGACCTGATTGCTACGCTACCTCCTACCAGATGGCAGAAGGGAGAACAGTTTACATGAGGGATGTGTGGAGTCCTTCACAATGTTGATTGCCTTTTGCCTGTATCAAGCCTTGTAGATGTCCTTTATAGTAGGAAGAGACTTCCCAATGATCTCTGCTGCTGATTTCAATATCTTCTGTAGGGCCTTGAACTCCGAGGAGGTACAGCTTACAAACCAGCTGGTGATACAGTTGCACAGGATGCTCTCAATACATCCTCTGTTGTATGGAGTGGTGATGGAGGGTGGGAGATGAACATTCTCAGCCTTTTCAGGAAGCAGAGGCTATGGCTATGGAGTTTGTGTTAAAGGACCATGTGAGATTCTCCGCCAAGTGCACTCCAAGGAACTTGATACTCTTGATGACCTCAACGGTTGCCATCAAACCTGAAGACAGGGGTGGCACTGTTGTGGTCTGGTGTACTGACCTCTCCCTAGTTGAAGCAGATGATAATGCTCAGACACCTCCTCTTACTCACCCCTCCAACAGGAGCCCACCTGAACTCATCAAACCACTGTATCATCCGCCATCTCTGAACTCATCACTTCCACTTACCTCCCTGCTGCAGCCTCCAACCTTATTGTTTCCCAACCATGTTCTGCCCATTTCTATCTCCTACCCAAGGACCACAAACTCAAATGTCCCAGCAAAACTCCAGGTGACTTCACCTGCTGAAATCCTCTTTGTTAGGAAATTACAAGCACCATATGACTTCATATTTCCATAAAGGCCAGAATATGGGACGAGAGAGATTATGATATGGAACAACAGTACAATTGCCAGCATGGATCCAAAGAAAGCATGTTCCATGATGGTCAACACAGATGTATGGCAGCTAGGGAGAATCCTAAGAAAAATTTGAGATGTTCTCTACCATGTACAAGATGGACCAGACATGCCAACCATTTAGAACATCAGAATGCAACCTCACTGAAACAACACCTTCACAACTCAGCCTAGATGCCCTGCTGGACACATTTGAAGATCAGAAACAATTGAACCACCAATCACACCCATCACACAGAAACAAGGCTATACCCTCTACATCACTGGAACCCGTAAGGAAATTTCAAAGAGTTTGGAGACCAGTGAATCCCCTCCAAGTGGATCCCAGACTCCACTCATATGTGTAACCAGCTCAAGAGGGAAGGTGCTAGGACGCCCTAAACAGAGCGACCCTACCTTTGTCAGTAGTAGGTGTTTCCGGTTCTCGGGATTTGAGCCATCAATCAATTACTCCAGCCACGTGTGTGAGATGGCTCACAAGAGTTCCATTGGTACCAAAGGGATTGTAAATACTATAAATAGTTCTCTAATAGTAAATAAAATAATTTGTTCTTTGGATTTGGGAAAACACTGGCGTCTGTCGTTTCTCCCTGGGTCTAACATGGTGGACGCTTGTATTCCCCATGACAAGTGCACAGCACAAACATTCAGCACATTTACAACACTTACGTTAGCTGGAGCCTTGAACATATACCACACCAATGAGAGTGCAAATGCCAGTGAAATCAAAGGCATAGCCACACCCACAGTGTGTGTCCACACACATGAACAAAAAACAAGATATAGGAAACAACTAAAAGATGGAGAGACATTTAATTGCAAATGATGTGGCACTTAACATGCACCAAAAAAATGCCCGCCTACTCAGTGATATACTTCCCATTCGCATGCTAGAGCAAGAAGATTATAAACCAACAGACGCTGAACAGCCAAGCATGAACAGAGTCGAGCAGGACAAGTGGACTATGCATTACATAAAAAGAAAACAAATATTGATATGAAAGGTACATGCAAACTCAAGGGTGAAAGTTAAAGATAAAGAGCACCACTTCAGGTTCACAGTAGTCCCAGATTGACTGAATCACTGCTTGGTGACAAAGCATGTGAAAACTTAAGCCTCGTGTACACATCAGAGAAACCTCACGTGTTAGGTGATGCATTATCCAGGGCAGCGACGCACAGTGAAGCACACAATAAGAGTTCCACTACGTGAACCTGATCACTGAATTTCTTCCTGTATCTGACATGAAATCCAAGCAGATCATAGCTGAACAGTTCTACAGAAGGTCATCAAGAATCTGAATGAAGAATGGCCTAGAGGTGAATGTTAGCCATACTACAACATCAGAGCTGAGCTGAGTGTTGTCAATGGGCTTCTACTCAGACAGAGCAGAATTGTCATTCATCAGTCACTGAGAAAAGAGATGCTAAAAAGGGTGCATGAAGGGTACCTTGGAGTTGAAAAATGCAAGAGGAGGGCTAGATCGGTCGTTTATTGGCCAGGGATAAATGCTTACATTGACAAGATGGTTTCCAGCTGTGAGACCTGTTTGAAACATCATGCAAAGCAGACAAATCAAACCATGATAATAACTGATGTACCAGCAGAACCATGGCATAAAGCTGGGACTGATCTGTTCCACATGGATGGAAATAATCATTTGCTGGTTATTAATTATCTATCAAACTATCTGGAGAATGAGGTGTTTCTTATTATGTCTGCTGTTTGTGTGATCAAATAAATGAAATTGATCTTTGTAAGACATGAAATTCCTCAAATTACCTTCAGTGACAATGGACCATGCTACAGTTGTAGCGAACTCCACAACTTTGGAGAAGAGTGCAATTTTCAACATGTGACATCAAGTCCTCTACATCCATAGTCAAATGGTAAAGCAGAGAAAGGAGTTCACATAGTTAAACAGTTGCTCAAGAAAGCACGAGAGGAGTAATTACCACTTACTAGCAGTGCAAAAAAAACTGACTCAATGTACACATATAAACAAATAAAGAGATGTAAACAAACTGACTGTGCAATACAGAGGTAGATTAAGAAATGTGCAAAAGTAGGAGCCCTTAAATAAGTCCATAATTAAGTTTGTTGTTGTGGAGTCTGATGGTGGACAGGTGGCAGCTGTTCCTGAATCTGGTGGTTCAAGTCTTGTGGCACCTTTACCTCTTTCCTGATGGTAGCAGTGAGAACAGACCATGTGCTGGGTGGTATGGATTCTTGTTGATTCCTGCTACTTTCTGCTGGCAACATTCCCTGTAGATGTTCTCAATAGTGGGGATGTCTTGAACTGTGTCCACTACTTTTTGCAGTGCTTTACGCATACAAAACCTCTGCAAATTCCTGAGGAAGTAGAGGTGCCGATATCCTTTCCTCATTATGTCATTTGTGTGCTGGGTCCAGGAAAGTTCCTTTGAGATATTGACTCCCAGAAACTTAAATTTGATCACCCTCTCCACCTCTGATCTCCCAATAATCACTGGATTGTGTAACCTCTGGTTTTCCCTACCTGAAGTCAACAATCAGCTCCTTGGTTTTGATGACATTGAGCGCAAGGTTGCTGTTGGCACACCCTTCAGCCAAATTTTCAATCTCCCTCCTGTGTGCTGACTCATTGACCCTTCTTATACAACCCACTACTGTGGAATCATCAACAAATTTTTAGATGGTCTCATTGTCATACTGACCCACACAGTCATTGGTGTTTTGCGAGTAGAGCGGGGGCTAAGAAAGCAGCCTTGTGGTGCTCTGGTACTGATGGACATTGTAGAGGGGATCTTGCTCTCTGATTGTGGTCTGTGAGTCCCAGGTGTTGGAGTTTGCTGATTAATTTTGAGGGGGATAATGGTCTTAAATGTTGAACTCTAGTCGATAAAGAACATCCTGATGTGTGCATCTTTGGTGTCCAGGTGTTCCAGAGCTTTGTGTATATGGCATTCACTGCAGACCTATTGCTATAATAGGCCAAAAGGAACAGACCCTTGTCGCTTCTCAGACAGGTGCTGATATGCTTCACACCAGCCTTTCAAAACTCTTCATCACTGTTGATGTGAGTGCCTGGTTGATAGTCATTTTGACAGGTTACCATTCTGTTCTTGGTCACCAGCATCATTGATGCCTCTTTGAATCAGGAGGGTACCATTCCCTCTGGATGAGATGTTGAAGATATCCATGAATACCTTGGCAAGTTTTTAATACTCAGCTGGATATTGCATCTGGACCGATGTTTTCCTTGGATTCACACCCCTGAAGGCAGCCTGCACGTCACCCTCAGATGCTGACAGTAGAGGATCATCAAGGGGACATGCTAGTATTCCTTGTTCCCATGCTCGAATTGAGAGTATAGGGCACTGAGTTCATCAAAGAGTGAAGCTTTACTGTCTCTTACTGCATTGGATTTGGGTTTGTAGCAGGTAATATCGTTTAGACCCTGCCACATCACTTCAGTATCCTTCATTGTTTCCATTTTTGTCCGCAAACTCCACTTAGTCCAGAAGACGGCTTTCCGAAGGTCCTTCTGGATCTCTGGACTTAAATGCCCATGATCTGGCTTTCAGCATGTTCCAAATTTTGTTGTTAATCCAGGGATTCTGGCTGGGATAAACTTGTCCACAGCTATTTTGATAAAGTCTGTGACACCCCTGGTGTAATCGTTCAGATCCTCAGCTGAGTCCTTGAACACCTGCTAAGTTGAGGAAGTCGTATAACCCTTCTTCAGTCTCCTGCAACCACCTTCTAGCTGTCCTGATATCTGGAGCCTCTCTTTTTAGCCAGGGTTGTCATACGCAGCAAGGCTAGAAAAACTGGACTTGTATCCATTGGAGTTTAGAAGGATGAGGGGGGACATGATTGAGGTATACAAAATCATCAGGGGGATAGACAAGGTGAAGTCTGATTACTTGTTCCCAATGATGGGGGAGACGAGGACTAGAGGGCATAGTTTAAGAATACAGGGTAGGCCCTTTAGGACGGAGATGAGAAAGCATTTTTTTACCCAGAGAAGTGTGAATCTGTGGAATGCTCTGCCACAGAGGGTGGTAGAGGCGGATTCGCTGACTATGTTCAAAAGAGAGTTAGATAAGACTCTTGTGGGTAATGGAGTTAAGGGTTATGGGGATAAGGCTGGAAAGGGGTACTGATGGTAATGATCAGCCATGATCTAAAATGGCGGTGCTGGCCCGACGGGCCAAATGGCCTACTCCAGCTCCTATTGTCTATTGTCTATTGTCTGTATGAAGACAGAGGAGCACAGCCAGGTTGGCACAGACTTATTGAAAATCTGTACCATCCAACTGGCTGGATTGTTCGCGGATATTTTCATTCTCCTACCGCAGCAGTCGGAGTGGTTCATACCAGAGTCCAAAAAGAGCAGAGTTCGCTGCATCAATGGTTATCGCCCAGTAGCATTCACATCTACTGTAATGAAGTGTTTGTTGTATGAGGCTGCTCATGCCCAGAATTAACCACCTACAGAGGGTTGTGAACTCAGCCACCATTATCACGAGCATGAGGTTTCTCTCCAGTAAGGACATCTCTAAAAGGAAATGTCTCAAGAAAGCAGCCTTCATCACCTTCAAGACCCTCACCACTCAGGGCATACCCTCTTCTCACTGCCTCCATCAGGAAGGAGGCCCAGGAACCTGAAGAGTAACACCCAATGTTACAAAGACAGCTTCTTCCCCTCCACCAGCAGATTTCTGAATGGACGAGGAACTGCAAACATGACCTTATTATTTTTCTCTTCTTTGCCCTAATATCTTCATCTTTAAATAGTGTATTTATGGAACTGTAATTTATAGCAGTTTTTGCAGCTGTAATGCACAACATTGCTGCCACAAACAACAAATTTTGTGACATTTGTTCATGGCAATCAACCTGATTCTCACTCCATTTCTCATGGGGGATCAGAAGTGGCGATGGTAACCTTGATTAAAGGGAGGGGATTAGATTAGTTTAGTCCTTTTGTTTTTAAAAATCCTTAATATTTTAAGACAACATTCTAATAATGGGTCTGACATGGTGGCATGATTATTACTAGATGGAGCTATTACAAGTAGCTATTAATGTAGATATGCACATTTTATTACTTACTCATTTTTTTCCTCTCCCTTTGGTATGCATTTGCTTGTATACAATTGATTCATTATGTAATTGTTATTTATTATGTATGTTTATTACATTAAACTCAATGAATATATATTAAAAAATAAAGGAAAGAGGTGGTGATAGTGAGCAAATTTAAATTCCTAGGATCATTATCTCAAAGGACCTTTCCTGGTCTCCACACACAAACTTCATCATGAAGAAACTTCTACTTTCTCCTGAGTTTGCAGATCTTGGATATGACATTGAAAACCTTAGGAAACTTTGATAGATCTGTAGTGGAAAGTGTGCTGATAGGCTGCATCGCAGCTTGGTAGGAGGGCACCAATAGCTCTGAGTGGAATGCCCTGAAAAAAAGATTGCAGCCACAGCCAAGGACATTCTGGGTAAAAACCTCCCCACCATCCCCTACATGGAACACAGCCATCAGAGAGTAGCAGCAATCATCGTATCCACCCCACCCAGCACATGCTCTGCGGTCACTGCTGCCATCAGGAAAGATGTACAAGTGCAACAAGACTCGCACTAACAGGCTCAGAACAATTGCTACCCCTCCGCCATCAGACTCCTAAGCATCAAACTCAATCAAAGACTCTTTTAAGGACTTGTTTATTACTGAATATTTATTTTCTGCGTTCCACAGTCAGTTTGTTTGGACTTTTTTCTCTGTTCACATTTTTCTCTCTTGTATAGGTATCTTACCTTGAGTAGAAATTCTGCCTCTCCCGCAGGAAAAGGAATCTCAGGTTTGTATGTATTATCATGTATGTACTCTGACAATAAATCTGAACTTTGAAATTTGAAAGTAAAAAAAACACATAAGGGGCCGAAGACTTGGTCTTCAAAGAGCTAACAGGCTCTTGAACCTCTTCATGATTCATATAGATCTGCCTGCATTTCTGTAACATTGGTTTTGCACTGAGTGCCACTGTAAATATTTTTTTGATCCCATTTTATTTATTATCTTTTTTCCTCTCATGCCGTGATTTAATTTGTACTTTTCATTTTTCAATGTTATCTATGCATCTGTGTCTTGAAAGAGTATATGAAAATGCTGTCTCATAAATTCATACAGCAAAGGAAGATTAAAAAAAGATAGAAAGGTGCACAAGAACAATGAGAGAAGATCACCAAGAATAGTAAACTGACAATGAGCGTATTTTAAGACTCAAAAAAGAAAAGAACAGATCCAAGTGAACATCAACCCCTCCCCCACTGTGGGAATAAAACTGGGGAAATAATTCAGGGGAACAACAAATGGCAGAGGAGTGAATGGCAGAATGTATATCCAAGGTATATTGTCAGTATGAATAATGCTGGGAGAAATTAAACGCCATTGCTATCACGTCAGAAGTGGTGAAACATGACACTGCAGATACTGGAGTCTTAAATCAACAAAGAGAATCTGGAGAGATTCAACGGGCCAGGCAGCATCCATGGAGATAAAGGTTTTGGTTTTGGTTTGGGATCTTTCAATTAGATCTTTATTGATAAAGTAACTTGACCCAAAATAGTGACTGACCATTTCTGCTTATAGATTTTTCCTGACCCATAGATTCCCTCCAGCTTCAATTGGTTCACTACTGAATGAATACAGGGCAAATTAATGGGGCGAACGTGGTGAGCTCTGGCTGGCATTCTGGAATCATTAAAGAAGTGGGCACAGATAATAAATGGATCGGTAATGATCTTCCAGAAATGCTTCGATTTTGGAGAAAATGACAGATTGGAAATCTACCAGCGTGACAACCTTATTAAGAGATATGAAGGATAAAGGGCAGGTCGATGTGCCAAACATCTGTGATTGTAAAAAAAAGAAATTGCAATCAATTGTTAAGGAAATAATAGCAACACTTTTGCAAAATTATAATCTAATTAAACAGAGTTATCATGGTTTCTTGAAAAGGAAATGTTGTATGACAACTTTATTCATTTTTTTTGTTTATGAAGCCTTGACTGAAGTGGTTGGAGGGGATCAGTTGAAGTATTCTATTTGGAGTTCCAGAGGCAATTGAAAAGGTGACACACAAAAGATTAATTCACAAAATAAGAGCCCATATTGGGAGAGTCATGTGTAGAGGACTGGCTAACTGGCAGGAAGCAGTGAATAGAGATAAGGGAATCATTGTTAAACACAATGCTGGAGAAACACAGCATGTCCAACAGGGACATCCTGAGCTTGAGCCCATTCATCAAGGTAAGTAAAGTGTTTTATATTTTTTATCTTTGCTGTATAAAAGACCCTGTTGAGCCTGGTGAGTTTGTCCGGCATTGTGTTAGACTTCAATCACGGAGTCTTCAGACTTTCATGTTTTACTTCATAAGGGGACCATTTTCAGGTTATCAACCTGTGACTAGGGATCAGTGTTGGGACCACATCTGTTTACTACACATAGTAATGACAAGGAAGCAAGTGTATGGTTCTCACTGCTGCCATGAGGGAAGAGGTCTTGGTGGCACAAGATTTGTAGCACCAGGTTCAGGATGCTACCCCATCGACCATCAGACTCCTCAACAACAAACTCAATCAGAGATTCATTTAACAACTTTACACATTATTTATTATTGAATATTTATTTCCTGTATTGCATGGTCAGTTTGTTTACATTTCTTTCTTTCTTGACATGTCTCTCTTTTGTGTACGTATCTTTTTGTGAGAAGAGTTTTTTTTGTTTGCAAGTAGGTAGAAATTATCCCTAGCCAGCCTATCCCACAGGGGGAAAAAAAAAACAATCACAAGGTTGTATTGGAAATTATATATGTGCTCTGACCATAAATCTGAAGTTTGAACTTTGTATGGCAGCCAGATAGGTGGTGAGGCAAGTTGTAAGGAAGAGACAAATAGTTTACTGAAAGATATTGAAAGATAAGTGAATAGGGAAATGTGGGACAGTGTGCAGCTGCTCATTTTGGAAGGAGATACAAAAGAACAGTGTTATTTAAATGGAGAAAGAACTTAAGGCTTTAGGGTCCCTTGTGCATAAGAAAAACAGAGAAAGAGAGCACACATAAGCCAGATAATAAGCAAGGCTTATGGATTGTTAGGCCTTATTGAGGGGAAATGGAGTATAAAAGTCAGAAAGTCTTTCTGACAAAATGTCACTCTCCTTTTTAAAAGAAGATATTCTGTCAGCAGATGTTTACTGGGGTGGTCCTTGGTATGCAGAGATATTCCACTATGGGAAGATTAAACAGACTGGGACTTGTTTTATTGAAAGTTAGGTAATTTTATTGAAAGATAAGATTCCTGAGAGGCAGGGACTCACTGAGTAAAAGTCAAGAGAATGTTACCTCTTATGGGATACTGCAGAACCAATGGGTATCGGCTTACAATAAGGAGGTAAGGATTTAAAAATGAGATGAAGAAAACTTTCTTCTCTCATACAGCTCTTTGAAACTTTTTGCCACAGAGTGCGGCAGAGCAGAGTTCTTGGATTCATTTACCACTGAGATAGATTTCTAACCAATTAGAGAATCAAGGATTACCATGGACACAAGTAAAACATGAAAATATGCAGACACCGTAGTTGAAATAAAAAAACACACAAAGCTGGAGGAACTCAGCAGGTCAAACAGTGTCCTTTATCTTTGGCTTGGCTTCGCGGACGAAGATTTATGGAGGGGTATGTCCACGTCTGCTGCAGGCTCGTTGGTGACTGACAAGTCTGATGCTGGACAGGCAGGCACGGTTGCAAGGGAAAATTGGTGGGTTGGGGTTGGGTGTTGGGTTTTTCCTCCTTTGCCTTTTGTCAGAGAGGTGGGCTCTGCGGTCTTCTTCAAAGGAGGTTGCTGCCCGCCGAACTGTGAGGGGCCAAGATCCACAGTTGGAGGCGAGATCAGCCCACTGGCGGTGGTCAATGTGGCAGGCACCAAGAGATTTCTTTAAGCAGTCCTTGTACCTCTTCTTTGGTGCACCTCTGTCTCGGTGGCCAGTGGAGAGCTCGCCATAGAACACGATCTTTGGAAGGCGATGGTCCTCCATTCTGGAGACGTGACCCACCCAAGACAGTTGGGTCCTCAGCAGTGTGGAGAGAAGGAACAGACTGCAGCGAGCAAGGGGGAGGGGGTGGGGGGATGGCTGGGTGGTGAAGGAGGGAGGAGAACTGGAGGGGGGAGATGTCTCCCCAGATGGACACCCTCCCTTTTCTGGATCTCTCTGCCTCAGTCTTTATACAATTTACCAAAGCATCCCAGCTCCTGTACTCAATATTTTGATTTATGAAGGCAAATATGCCAAAAACTCTCTTTACAACACTATCCACATGTGATGCCACTTTCAGGAAATTATGCATCTGTATTCCCAGGTCCCTCTGTTCTACCACAATCCTCAGTGCCATAACATTCACTGTTTATGTTCTTTCTGGGTTTCCCATTCTAAAATACAACACCTCACATTGGTCTGTATTAAATCCCATCTGCCATTTTTCAGTCCATTTTTTCCAGCTGGTCAAGATTCCTCTGTAAGCTTTGAAAACCTTCTTCACTGTTCACGACATCTCTAATCTTGGTGTCATCTGCAAACTTGCTGATCCAATTTACATGTTATCATCAAGATCATTGATGTAGATGATAAACAGCAAGAGACCCAGCACCGATCCCTGAGGCACACCACTAGTCACAGGCCTCCAATCTGAGAAGCAATCATCCATCACTACTCTCTGTTTTCTCCCATCCAGCCATTGACCAATCCAGTTCACTACTTCACCATGAATACCTATCATCTGAACCTTCCTGACTAACCTTCCATGTGGAACCTTGCCAAAAGTCTTACTACTATGTCAACTTTCCCCGTAACCTCCTCGAAAGACTCTACAGAATTGGTTAAATGTAAACTACCCCACATAAAGTCATATTGACTATCCCTAATCAGTTTCTGGCAATCCAAATATCTTAGAACACTTTCCAATAATTTACCTATTGCTGACATCAGGCTCACTGGCCAATAATTTCCAAGGTTAATTTTGGAGCCTTTTTTAAACAATGGAACAACATTGGAAATTTTGGAAACAATATTGGAAATATTGGAAACAATATTGGAAATTTGATTAGGAGAAAAAGGGAGGTGTACAAGAGGTATAAAGAGCAGGGAGCTGAGAAGTTGAAGGAGGACTACAAGGAGTGTAGAAGGAATCTTAAGAAAGAAATTAGAAAGGCCAAAAAAAAGCACGAAGAGGCTTTGGCAGACAGAGTAAAAATAAATCCAAAGGGTTTCTATAAGTACATTAAGAGTAAAAGATTAGTGAGAGATAAAATTGGACCCCTTGTAGATAGCGAGGGTAGGCTGAGTGAGAAGTCTGAGGAAATGGGGGAAATTTTGAATGATTTCTTTGCCTCGGTATTCTCTAGGGAAAAAAATGTTGAACCAGTTGAAGTAAAGAAAAATAGTGGGGAGGTCATGAAGCATATAAGGATAACCGAGAAGGTAGTGATGGCTGTGTTAAAAAAGATAAAGGTGGATAAATCTCCCGAACCAGACAAAATATTCCCTAGGACACTCAGGGAGGCTAGTGGACAGTTAGTGGGGCCATTAACAGAGATATTTAGGATGTCACTGGCCACGGAGGTGGTACCAAAGGATTGGAGGGTGGCGCATGTGGTTCCTCTGTTTAAGAAAGGGTCCAAATGCAAACCTGGGAATTATAGGCCTGTAAGTCTGACGTCTGTGGTGGGCAAGTTGATGGATAGTGTTCTGAGGGATGCTATTTACAAATTTTTGGAGGTACAGGGATTGATAGGGAGTAATCAGCATGGTTTTGTCAGGGGTAGATCATGCTTGACAAACCTAATTGAGTTCTTCAAGAGGGTTACAAAAAAGGTTGATGAAGGGAAAGCTGTGGATGTTGTCTATTTGGACTTTAGTAAAGCTTTTGACAAAGTTTCCCACAGGAGGTTAGGAAAAAAGGTGGAGGCATTAGGTATAAATAAGGAGGTAGTGAAATGGATTCAGCATTGGTTGGATGGAAGGTGTCAGAGAGTAGTGGTAGAAAATTGTTTGTCCAATTGGAGGCCGGTGACTAGTGGAGTTCCTCAGGTTTCAGTCCTGGGTCCACTATTATTTGCTATATATAGTAACGATCTGGATGTAGGAGTAGAAAATTGGATAAGCAAGTTTGCGGATGACACAAAGATTGGTGGTGTTGTGGACAATGAGGTAGATTACCGTAGATTAAAAGGTGATTTATGAAGGCTGGAGGTGTGGGCTGAGAAATGGCTGATGGAATTTAATACAGATAAATGTGAGGTGCTGCATTTTGGAAAGGCAAATTTAAATAGGTCATATACATTGAATGGTAGACAATTGAGGAGTGCAGAGCAACAAAGGGATTTAGGAGTTATGGTAAATAGTACCCTCAAGGCTGATACTCAGGTAGATGGTGTGGTGAAGAAGGCATTTGGAATGTTGGCCTTCATAAATCGGAGTATTGAATTCAAGAGTAGGGAGGTTATGATGAAATTGTACAAGGCATTGGTGAGGCCAAATTTGGAGTACTGTGTACAGTTTTGGTCACCAAATTATAGGAAAGATATAAACAAAATAGAGAGAGTGCAGAGAAGGTTCACGAGAATGTTGACAGGATTTCAGGGTCTGAGTTACAGGGAAAGGTTGTGCAGACTAGGTCTTTTTTCTCTGGAGCGTAGAAGATTGAGAGGGGACTTGATAGAGGTGTTTAAGATTTTAAAAGGGACAGACAGAGTAAATGTGGATAGGCTTTTTCAATTAAGAAAGGGGGAGATTCAAACTAGAGGACATGGTTTAAGATTGAAGGGGGAAAATTATAAGGGGAACATGAGGGGAAATTTCTTTACGCAGAGGGTGGTGGGGATGTGGAATAAGCTTCCGGCAGACGTGGTCGAGGCGGGATCATTGGTTACATTTAAGGAAAGACTGGATTGTTACATGGATAGGAGGGGACTAGAGGGGTATGGACCGGGTGCTGGTCAGTGGGACTAGGAGGGTGGGGATTTGCTACGGCATGGACTAGTAGAGCCGAACTGGCCTGTTCTGTGCTGTAAGTGGTTATATGGTTATATGGTTATATGAGCTATCCTCCAATCCTCCGTCATCATACCCATGGCTAAGGACATTTTAAGTAATTCTGTCAGAGCCCCTGCAATTTCTACACTAGCCTCCCTCAAGGCTTGAGGGAATATCGTGTCAGGCCTGGGGTATGTATCCACTCATTTTCTTTTCTTCCTCTTTAATCTCTATTGGCTCCATGACCTCACTGCTTGTTTTCCATACTTCCCAGGACTCTATGTCTATTTCTCGAGTGAATACTGATGAAAAAAGAGTATTTAAGATCTCCCCATTTCTTTTGGCTCCATACAAAGCCAACCACACTGACCTTCAAGGGGACCATTTTGTCCCTTACTATCCTTTTCCTGTAGAA
This sequence comes from Narcine bancroftii, assembly GCF_036971445.1. NCBI lineage: Eukaryota > Metazoa > Chordata > Chondrichthyes > Torpediniformes > Narcinidae > Narcine > Narcine bancroftii. Next base: position 28,433,330 of record NC_091472.1, read on the forward strand.
CCCTTTTGATTTTCCTTTATCTTGTCTGACCTTCAAGGATACCATTTTTATCCCTTGCTATGCCTTTCCTGTAGAAACCCTTATGATTTTTCTTCACCTTGTCTGTCAAAGCAACCTCATGTCTTCTTTTTCCTTCTTTATTTATTTCTTGAGGTTTTTCTTGCATTTTATACTCCTCAAGTACCTCATTTTCTCCATGTTGCCTAAACCTGCTATGCACCTCTCTCTTCTTCTGAACCAGATCCCCAATATCCCTCAAAAACCAAGGTTCCCTGTGCCTGCTAACCTTGCCTTTAATCCTAACAGGAACATACAAAGCCTGTACTCTCAACATTTCACCTTTGAAGGTCCTCCACTTGCCTCACCCATCCTTACCTGAAAACAATTTATCCCAATCCATGCATTCTAGATCCTTTCTCATTTCCACAAAATTAGCCTTTTACCAATTTAGAATCTCAACCTAAGGCCCAGACCTATCCTTCTCCATAATTAACTTGAACTAATGGCATTATGATCAATGGACCCAAAATGTTTCTCTGCACATATTTCTGTTATCTGCCCTGGCTCGTTGCCTAAAAGGAGATCCAGTATTGCACTCTCTCTAGTTGGTTCTTCCATATATTGATTTAGAAAACTTTCTTGAACACATATGGCAAACTCCAAGCCATCCAGCCCTTTTACAGAATGGGAGTCCCAGTCAATATGTGGAACATTAAAATCTTCGACTATCGCAACATTATGTTCCCTGCAGCTGTCTGCTATCTCTCTGAAGATTTGCTCTTCAAATTCTCTTTGACTATTGGGTGGTCTATAATAAAACCCCATGAATGTGGTCATACTTCTCCCATTCCTCAGCTCCACCCGTATAGCTTCAGTAGATGATTCCTCTGCTCTGTCCTGCATGAGCACAGCTGTGATATTTTCCCATGACCAGCAATGCCACTTATCCCTTTCATCCTACCCCCTCCTTTGTTCTACTGCATCTAAAGCAACAAAATCCCAGAACATTGAGTTACCAGTCCTGCCCCTCCTGCAACCAAGTTTCACTAATTGTCACAATGTAATAATTTCACATGACAATGCATGCTCAAAGCTCATCTGCCTTTCCTACAATACTCCTCGCATTGAAAAATATGCACTTTAGAAATCAGAACCCTGGAGGTCCTGCCCTTCATCTTAATGTGTAACTCCCTGAACTCTCCTTGCAGGACCTCTTCACCTTTCCTACACATTTCATTTGTCCCTATATAGACCATGACATCTGGCCGCTAACCCTTCCTCCTGAGAATGCTGTGAACTTGATCTGAGATATTTTGGACCCTGGCACCAGGGAGGCAACACAATATCTGGGATATGCAATGTCTTCCACAGAATCTCTTATCTGTCCCCCTAACTATGGAATACCCAATCACTACACCTTGCCTCTTCTCCTCCCTTCCTGTCTTAGCCACAGGACCAGACTCTGTGCCAGAGACCAGATTGCGGTGGTTTGTCCCTGGTCAGATGATCCCCCTTCCCAACAGTATCCAAAATGGTATACTTGTTATTGAGGGGAACAGCCACAGGCATACCTTGTACTGCCTGTCTGTTCTCTTTCCTCTCCTGACTGTCATCCATTCCTCTTCCTCCTTTGTGTGATAGTATCCCTGTAACTCCTCACTATCACCCCCCAACTCCTGAATAATCCTAAGTTCATCCTACTCCAGCTCCAATTCCTTAACTCGGTTTGTCAGGAGCTGTAGCTGGATGCACTTCTTACAGTCATCAAGGATACTGCTGGCTTCCCTGACAGTAAGAGGAGCATTCCCTGCCTTGGATATCATTCCCACTTAAATTATCTTTGTGTTCATCTTAAAGTTCTCTATCATAATCCCCTTTTTTTTTCAGGACGGAAAGCTCTTGAATTTTTTTCGTCCAGTGTTATGGGGAAAGAGTAGCAAAGTGGATTTGAGGAATGTCAGATCAGATTTGGTACCAATGAATGTAGTAGAAGGCTGGAGGAGCTAAATGATCCATTCCTGTTTCAACATCTTGTATTCCTACTCTGGTTTCATTGTGGGGCTGGATGTACTCATTTTGTCATTAAGGAGGAGCAGGCTCAAGATTGGTCAGTACTTGGAGGGGAGACCGCCTAGGAAGATCAGGTGGTATAGGTTTCTCTGAGGGGACGCTGGACAAAGTGACGATTCTCTGCCTGCTTTACGGTAGACAAAAGTTAAAGAATTTCATGTATGCTACATTCTAAATGTAGTATTACGTGACAATAATTAAACCTTGACCTTTACCTTTCTAAATAACATTTTGGGCCTGAGCACCTCATCAAATTCCAAAACATTGGTTATATACCTTTACTTCCTATAGACAATGAGTGATGGAATATTTGAGAATGTTTTGGGGAGATAAATTTTGGAAAAGTAGAGTAGGTGACATATATGCACACACTTTAAAACAGATACTATTTGAAATACTGAAGAATTCATATTCAGTGACTTTTCAGAAATTATGGAGAATGCTGTAGAGGTTTCACAAGTGGTTGTTAATTGAGGTGAATGAATGGACAATTGTTTTTAAAGCCACAGCAAGAGACAGGCTGTGTCCTAATACCTCTTCATAGAAAGGTAAATGAGAGGTTCTTGTTAACTTAAAAACAACAGATGAACCAAAACACTAACTCCTATTGTTTGCTGGAGAAGGTCAGGTGTTTTTCAGGTGTGAGAGAGAAAGACACATGCTTCCTGGGAGTCAGTCTCAGAGTCTCAGTCTCAGAGTCTCAGAGAGAGAGATAGAGAGAGAGAGAGGTGTAACAAGCCAGGAGAAGCATGTTGGAACTGAAACAGTTGCTCCAGAGTGGCGGATGACTAGAAGTGCTATCTGTCTTATGTTGCTCTTGGAATACGTAGAACAGAAAGGAAATCTTTGGTAGACTGAAAGAAAGAGGTTATCATCTGGAGAACCCTGATAGGGCAAGTATCATCAGCGAGACATTGAGGTGACTAATGGTGGTACCTCAGTTGTGGAAATCCTGGAACAACACATCTCTCTCTGCTCTTCCTGAGCGGTAAACATTTATCTTTCAAGCATCAAAGCCTGGTGAATTTTATACATGTTAAATTCTGTGGACAGTCTAAGAATTGCCTGCAACCAGAGAATTTGGCAGAATGAGAAGTGAGATTGACTGTGAACCAAAGAACTTTCCTTAAATTTACACACACATCACAAACACGTGTGCTTAGAATTAAAAGGGGATTAAGTTGGGTTAGTTAAGTTAATAATGATAAGTTCATGTTTGATTCTGTTTTCATGTTTAAAGATAATTAGAAACAACTTTTGCTGAAGTAACCATTTGTCATGCTGCTGGGTTTTGGTATCCTTTGGGCTCGTAACTACTGCGTGAATTTATGAGTTTCTACAGCATTTTTGTGTATTTCACTACAATCACAGAGTCTGCAGACTTTCCTGATTAACTTGTTATAATCAGGTCTTGTTTTATGGTTCCCATTTTGCAGCTGGAAATCTTGAAAACTAATATGCATTCGTATGGTATTAGACACATCTCTCTCTGCTCTTCCTGAGCGGTAAACATTTATCTTTCAAGCATCAAAGCCTGGTGAATTTTATACATGTTAAATTCTGTGGACAGTCTAAGAATTGCCTGCAACCAGAGAATTTGGCAGAATGAGAAGTGAGATTGACTGTGAACCAAAGAACTTTCCTTAAATTTACACACACATCACAAACACGTGTGCTTAGAATTAAAAGGGGATTAAGTTGGGTTAGTTAAGTTAATAATGATAAGTTCATGTTTGATTCTGTTTTCATGTTTAAAGATAATTAGAAACAACTTTTGCTGAAGTAACCATTTGTCATGCTGCTGGGTTTTGGTATCCTTTGGGCTCGTAACTACTGCATGAATTTATGAGTTTCTACAGCATTTTTGTGTATTTCACTACAATCACAGAGTCTGCAGACTTTCCTGATTAACTTGTTATAATCAGGTCTTGTTTTATGGTTCCCATTTTGCAGCTGGAAATCTTGAAAACTAATATGCATTCGTATGGTATTAGACACTGCCAACTGGGTATGGATTACAGAGGTTTAATAAAGGATGACGCGCATTTAAAATAGTTTCAAATTTGTTGCCAGTTAATCTTAATCTTGAAGACCTTCATAATTTAATCAATTGAGATCTGAATTCTCCACCTTTCAAAATGTTTAAATTAATTTTTATCTCTTAAACTAGCTTTTCTCAGCTTCAATCTCATTCTGCTTGTTCAATATTAGCAGAGTTGAGGAATGCACTGAGGCTCTTTATTGAAGAGGCAATCAGAAAATTCAGGACAGTAAAAAAATGGGAAGTAACACTCTGAACATTCAAATAAAATAATGATATAATACCATTGATGGAGTGTGTGGTGCTGGGGATGAATGATTCTGGAGCATGGTTCTTAGGAATAGGAATCACTCAAAAATACATTACAGGAAACAAACATTGTTTGCACTTATGAAGAGAATTTGAGCCTGTTCCCTTTTTTTCAATGAGATCAAGGCTACTTTGTGACCTAACTTCAGGTACATAAATAAAATAATAAGTATATTTCTATCAATCTTAGCTTTAAAAATTAACAGCTAGTCATGTATTAATCTCTGCTCATGGAATAGAATTGCAGACTTCTGCTTTGAGCAATAAGATCACTTACACTGGACAACTAAGATTTTGTTTCCTGGTCATTTTTGGGTGCATTTTATAGATTTTTGGCTGTCGATCACAAAAATCACCTTATAATGTTCCTTTTCACCAGTTATAACACATTTTTTGTGATTTCCTGTCATATTTTAAGACTAATTCAATCGAACCATGAAACCCCGACACAACATGTCATTGAAAATGTATTTTCTTCATTCGCACTTGAATTTCTTCCCTGCAGTCTTGGTGCAGTCCGTGGCAAACTTGGTGAAAGGGTTCACCAGGACATTGCGACCATGGAGAAATGGTATCAGGGTAACTGGAATCCAGCAATGTTGGTCAACTGACATGAGAAGCTTCAGATGCTGAGTACAAACGAAAATCAGTGGCAAAACCTTAATAGGTCTGTTGAACTAACGCAATGAATCAACATCATTATGCACTTAAATATGCAAAATGCAATAAAATTCATGCTTCCTACATGATGCGGAAAATCTGAAATTATCTTTGTGTTCAGCTTGATGTTGTCTATCACAATCTTCTTTTCTTTCAGGAAGCCAACCTTCTGAAAGCATTTGTTGTCTCATGTTATCCAAATTCAAATTATTCTACAATCTCAATCACCTGCCAGAATTTCCTTTGCAACTGTGGCAGCTGAGGTGTTACCTGTATTATCTCTAGGTTGCATTGAAGGCAAGAGGTATCCCACTGTGTTTAACCAGTGTGTTTACTGTTTGTTGAATGAATTTGTGGGGGCAGCAAGAATTTGAAGAAATTGTTTTGGTGCCTCACAAGCTGCTTGAAGTTAACCAAGGATTTTCTGCTTCCAAAGGTAGGAGACAGACCTGGGGGGGAAAAGGATTCAAGCACAATATTGGTCAAAATTATGCTCTGATAATATAACATCATTTATCAATGTCAGATATAGATTGGCACAATGCAATTTTATGCACCAATTAAACCTTACAATGCAAAAATTATAAGGTTTAAAATCTGAAAATCCTGACTCGTATTTAAGGTGTGGCATAGAGGTTGGAACATTGATTCATTCAACTTCATTATGTGTGAAAGTAAGATCCTTTTGGTATGACTTGGGAGAAATTTTGATAAAAATTATGGAAGTGGATTTTCCATTGGAACCTGAACTGTATTTATTGAGCAATCTTATGGTTATTGGCTCAAAACTATCAAAATATCAAATTCAATTTGTGAGGATTGCACTAGCCGTAGCCAGGAGATGTACAGCTGTTACATGGAAGTCTGACTCCCCCCTACTTATTACTGGCTGGAATATGGAAATGAAAAGTTGTGTCCCCCTGGGAAAAAAATAACTTAGAAAGAATATGATGTGTTGGTTAAAATATGGCAAACTTATTTGAATCATACTGGCTTAAGGATATAATTAACTTCCTCGAAATGGATTAAATAATATAGTTAGGTTAATAGCATTGAATACCTGAAGATCAAGAAATGGATTCATTTTTTTGTGGACTAATTAATGAAGGCATGCTCAAGCACCTCTTCTTTCTCGGACAATTTTTTTTTACATTAGGAAGTGGGAAGAGATTTGGATAATAATATAAGAATCTGTAATTTTAAAATACTATTTATGTATTAATGTTTTATATTCGTCTTGGAAAAATCAAAATAAAGTATTTTTAAAAAATTCTGCTTCCAGGGCTTATTCCATTTCTTGCAAATGAACAGGATTTACATGGATGAGTTTAGCCTTCTTCCTTGGGAGTGAGTTGCTCTGAGTGTGGCTGAAAAGGTTTCCTAAAGTGACTGTCAACACTTTTCTTGATGCACCATCGTCACACCAGAGTGTGACTTTCTTCACTGGTTGGGCATGTAGTGGAAGAAATCATGTTGTGTTTCTAAATCTGCATTCATGCATACTGTGAAATACGGTGGAAATTAAGAACAAGCATTGAAATTCAGCCAAGGAACGATTCAGTCATTAATCAAGAGCCTTTAAGATTCCTATTTCTGTTAAATCTTTTCTCCAGTTCTCGATATCGTTGGGTTTTACTGCTATTTTTAAAATTTCCCGATTAATCCCTGAACAAAAAGAAAAGAAGAAAAAAAATATTCTTGATCTTTGCCAAATTCCTTGATAAAAGAACAACTAAGTAGGAAAATATTTAAAGGCCAGCAAAGATAATAAGTTGTTCAAAGTAATGAGCAGTTATTTTTTTCTTGAGCACTTTCATGTATTTAAGAGGTACTCGTGCTGTATAGATGATGAAGTTCTTTGGGTGTATAGCCCCAGCTGTGGTCCAAGATAGCTGACCGATATGCATGGAAACACCACTTCTGGAAGCTGCTCTCAAATTTAGGCATTTTCATACCACGGTGAACAAGTGGGTAAACCAAGCAATTTGACCCGTTACTCACCCAGGAATCCTGCGATGTGAAAAGGTCGGACCAGGCAGGTCCAGTCAAAACCAACTGGGTTCTGTTAGGTCTGCTTTGTTCATGAATGAGTGAGACAAACACCAGACTGAGTCGAAATCAGGGTTCTTTGTTCTTTATTACCGGATTGTAACACTTGCAACTAACAATGTTAGTTGGAGAATGCATTCTGCCGTTATCAGCAAAATGGTGATTTTTTTATACCCTTGGATACGTGCTTAGAACATCATCATATCATTACTTGTCCAATGACTAAAACTGTTGCTATCCTTTCCCTGCTAGCTTCCTGCCTCTCAATCCATCAATGTCTCTCTTATCTTGTAAGTACAAGGATGCATTCACATCTTGTTACAGCCCTGCACAGGGTAACTCCTTACACATTCCCATCTCATGATGTTTTACCTTACAGTTCCGAGACCTATGTCAGGGGTACTCTCGGAGCTGGCCAAGTTCACCCGCCAATCATTTTATGGCGGTGTGAATCAGTAACTGACTTACCTGGAAGGTTAGTGTCTGCATGTGTGCATTGCATAGGTGATTAAAATAAAGAATTATACCACTGACGCTGAATAGCTAAGAGGCTGACGGATTTCTGCCACTGCATGACAGGAATTTCTTGGAAAAATCCCCCAACGCTGGCTCTGTAAAAAGTTCCAGACAGGAACTAGAAACTACTTCCCATTCAGGATTTTTCCTGCTGCAGCCCTAGGCCTTTTTGCAGCCAGCCTGCAGTCTAAACCCCCCGCCCCCCCCCACGGCCATCCTACCCATCTAACTCCCAACGGGGTAGGAGGGATGAAATGCTGTCAAGCCCAGAGTTCGCTGGAATGCCGCACCAGCTCGTGGCAAGAAGCAGGCGACAGCTGGCTCAGTGCAGGAGCAATGGCTGTTTTTGTTACCTATAATCCCCCATGCAGCTGGACCTGCTCTGCCAGAAGCCAGGGATACGCAACATATTATCTTAACTCAGAAATTTGTTATTTTTGAGCTCCCTCACCCACAGCATGTGGGCCGACTTTCAAGTCAAGGACTCCAATGGGTCAAGAAGCAGCTCATAGCCATCTTCTCGAGCAAATGGAGAGAAGCAATTAAACGTTGGCTCTGCTTGTGAAGCCCACATCCCTTGATCGGATAAAGAAAAAGATCCCAAAAATGCTTCAGAAAAAGCCCTAAAATCTGGATCCCAAAAATGCTTCAGAAAAAGCCCTAAAATCTGGATCCCAAAAATGCTTCAGAAAAAGCCCTAAAATCCAGACTGCTTGGGGATTGGGTCAATCCAGATTTTCAGAATTCTGGATTCTCGGGCAGTACTTTTAGAATTTAAATTTAAGGAGAATAAAGCAGAGATGAACAGGTGAATTCTGATAGCTTATCAGCAAAACAATGTTTCATATAAAATATTAGGCACAAAAGAATAAATAAATAGTTATTTGTTCATTTCTGTGACCTCTGAGCATCAGTGGTGCTTTTGTGCATGCATGCATGCACACACAAAAAACCTCTAAATTTTAAAAGTTTGAGAGTTTTCGAGAAGTCCAGGTACTCTATGGGGTCTGAATTTCTGATATCCAGATTTTTGTACTGTAAAAACTAGACAGACTGTTTTCCGTGATGTTGATTAAGGCACAACTATTGGCCTGCGCATCAGGATATAACTCTCCTCTTTGCTGCAAAACTGCCTTGAAATCCTTTGTTTATCCTCGTGAGGCCACTGATCAATGTCTCATCCAACAGACAGCATCAACATCTCAACATTGTGGCAGTCTCCCATAGCTGACAACATTCGAATCAGAATTTACTGTCATGGACAAGTCATGAAGTTCGGTGTTTTGTGGCAGCGTCATAGAGCAAACATTCATATTATAACCATATTACAATATTATTTTAAATAAAAAAAATAATGTACAAAAAGTAAGGCAGTGTCTTTAGTTCATTGATTATTCAGGATCTGATGGTGGTGGGGAAGAAGCTGTCCTTGTGCCGCTGAGTGCTCGTCTTTGGGCTCCTGTACCTTTTTATCTGTATATCTCCTGTACATTTTTGTCCCTCTGTCTCTGGAGTGATTTTGCAACTGAATGACTCTGAAGTGGATGTACTTCCAAGTGATCGACAACAGACAATTTTTTTTAAATTAAAATTAGAGAGTTAAATCTGTCACTGTTGTAAAATGATACCCAGGAACATCATCCATAAAGTAATCATATTCCATTATGTTGAACTGGAAGAGGAAGAAACTGAAATCTTAAAACAGATTAAGAGTGAAGCTGTCAAAAGTGCAGCTAGTGGTTTAATGAATGACGACAAGAAATTTCAAAGCCAGCTCTTTTAATGCTGCAGTTAATTGGTTTATTGAGTTTTTCCTTTTAAAAAATAAATGGGTTAGTAAATCTTTAATAGAGGACACTTTCCAATGAACTTGCTGAAGATCTGGCATGCCATCATGAAGACAGTCAATCTAGCATGTGAACGGAGCAGAAGAAATGCATGTGCATTCATCAAATGCATTTTTTAAAAACAACTCAACAGATAGGCAGTTTGCTCTCTTGCAGAAGATTAGTGTTTGAGATAGAGGCAAGGAACAAGATCTAAGCAAGTTTCTGCCTGACATGGATGTATACTGAGGTGTGAAATGGGGGGTGGGAGGTGTGGTCCCTGCAATGAAAGTGATCATGGTTGTAAAGCAACTACCAATACCTTACTGCTTGATTAGACTTGGCTGCCAGAAGGGGGCTGATACACAGTATGTTAGATCTGTAATGGAGGCTTGCAGCCTCTTGGCATGCCTCATGGTGCTGCTTACAACAGCTTTTTCCTTCATCCATGTGTGGTCTAAGAACGCACACATATGAATACAAGATGAAACATGGTGTCCAAGGTGAGCTAAAGGAAATTAGAAGGAAATACTTTAAAAGGTAAAATCTAAAGTCAGCAACTGATCAGTGAAGAGAAGCTAACACAGTGAAATATGGAAGGATTACATCCACCAGTGAAACTTCAGCTGAAAAGTAATTTGGATGAAAATTGGAACAGATTTAAACAGCATTTTGGATTGTATTTAGTGGCAGTCGGAGCTGATGAGAAAAGTGATAAAGTGAAAGTGTCAGTTTTCTTACATGTCATGGGTGATGAAGTCCTGGAGGTGTATAATAACTTCACATTTGCTGCTGAAGGAGACAAAATTAAACTGGAAGAAATAATGGAACAGTTTGATGCATACTGTATTCCTAAATGTAACGTGATGTTTAAGAGGCACAGATTTTTCACGAGTATGGAAAACAGAAGAAGGTATTGATAAGTATGTGAATGAATTGAGAAACAGAAACAAAACATGTGAATTTGGTGGATTGACCAACTCACTGATAAAAGACAGACTTGTGTGTGATATTCCGGATAATAGTCTCAGTGAAAGACTGCTATGAGAACAAAATCTAGACCGGAAAAAGCTATAGCACTCCATAGAGCTGCAGAAACTGTAAAAATGTAAGCAAAAGAGCTGTTCAGTGAAATTGGCTGCAATGTGGATGCAGTGAGCAATAGCAGATATAAACCATTTAACAAAAAGAGCGCCAAAAGGGAAAGAGAGGCGTGGGTAGTCAATAAAATGAAAGGGACAATCGAAAGCCATGCCGTCGATGCGGTGCACAACACTTACCAGAAAAGTGTTCAGCATATGGCAAAACATGCAATATGTACAACAAAAGCAACCACTATGCCCGTTGCTGTAGGAACCAAGTGCAACAAAGCAAGGTTCATGCAGTCGATGAAAGGGAGATCGAGGAAATCAATGTAGACGTTGTAACTGAATGCTCAGGTTTCTAAGTCTTTGCCGACGTGAGCGTTGAAGTCACCAAGGATGACAACCTTGTCAGCTGTAGGGGTGTGTTGAATGAGGTTGCGCAGATCAGTGTAGAACTTGTCCTTTTCTGCTGGTTCCGCCTGGAGGGTTGGAGCATAGACAGTGATGAGGGTGATGCGATGCTTGTATTGAAGGGGGAGTCGCATGGACATGATCTGGTCCGAGTGGTCTGTCGGGAGGTTTTCAAGTTTGGAGGCAATGGAGTTCTTGATCATGAAGTCTACACCAGATATGCGTCGTTCATCGATAGGCTCGCCAGACCAGTAGATTGTGTAGCCCGCGCTGCGTTCTTGGAGGCTGCCTACATGTGCAAGGCGGATTTCAACATCGCATATAATCCTGAGATTCTTTTGATTATTCAGAAATCTGAAGGCAGTAGGGAAGAAACTGTCCTTGTGCCACTGAGTGCTTGTCTTTAGGCTCCTGCAGGTTTTTCCTAGTCTATCTACTGTAAATTTTTGTCCCTCAGTCTCTGGAGTGATTTCACAACTGAATAACTCTGAAATGGGTGTACTTCCAAGTGAACCACAGCAGACAATTTTTTTAAAGTAAAATTAGAGAGTTAAATCTGTCACTGTTGTAAAATGATACCCAGTTACACCATACACAAAGTAATCATTAATCTCTATACCAGTAACGGTAAACTGTACTTAAGGAAAGAACTGTAAAAAACTGCCTGGAAATGCAGTATAAATTTTCAGTGATAAATGAAGAGCAACAATGGAGCAAAGAAGGATAAGAGGTGACTTACGAGAGGTTCACAAGATTAGGAGAGGCCTAGTTAAGGTCGGCAGCCAGCACCTTTTACCCGAGGCAGGAGTAGCAAACACCAGAGGACTTCTACACAAAGAGAATGGAGGAAAACTGAGGATAAATTTTTTACAGCGAGAGTTGTGGGTGCCTGGAACGCATTACTAGGGATGGTGGAGGAGATTGGAACAAAAAGGGCATTTAACAAGCACATAGATGAAAGAAAAATAGAAGGTTATGAGATAGGGAGAGTTTAGGGTTTTTTTCGGTATATGAAGATTGGCACAACATTGTGAGCCTAAGGACTTGAACTGTGCTGTAATGTTTTATGTTCTATGTTGCAAGTGAGTCTCTGAACAAATCTATTGTTCAAGACCCTGACACTTGGGTGAAGGCAGCTTATTTCTGAACCTGATGGTACAAGTCCTTTGCCACCAGAACATTCAGTATAGTTCAGAAGGTACTTTATTGCAATGGAGGCAAAACTTGCAGAACTTCAAATAAGTCTCTGTTCATAAGTGGCATTTATTAAATCCCTGGTTTTTGAGAGCTTTGTCAATATAAAATGATACGACGATACAATGGCCAAAGATATTTCTCTTGAATGCTTTAAAAATGACCATTTGTGTTTCTTGCCTTGTGATTGTTAGAACTTTCGCCTTTAGTTCCACTGAGAGAATTTTTTTGTTTTGAGTGACTGGAAATTGCCAACAATTTGTCCTTTTTTTTTGTAATCTATGCAAACAACAGGCTAAGCTCTATTTTAATGAGCTGAGCAGCAACCAGGCATGCATGTCACATCCAAGAGCTGGCTTGGCAAAAGCAATGCCTTCTAGTCGTTTTCACTCAGTAAAATTATGAACATTTTTTTTTTCTCTCTGTAATGATGGAGAAACATTTCTAAATTGCCCCAGGATGGAGGAAAGAGACAGGAAGTGAAAGAAATGTTTTGAGAGATTAGGTAGCATAATACAGAGAGAATCTGTTCTGTTTTCCACAGATGTCCTAATTTTTTGGAGAAAAAAAATTGAACAATATCGCAGCAGAATTTTACTTTAATCTTGTTTCATCTGACCGTGTACGATGAACATATGGGAAATCAGAGCATGGGCAGGCCATGTGCTCCATCGTTCAATAGTCGTGGCTGATCTTTAAACTCCCACTCCATTTTTCTGCCTGATCCCTGATTCCCTTCATGCCAAAAATCTGTCAGTCTCTGTTATAGGTATAGAGTTGTGCAGCCTGGAAAATGACCCTTCAGTCCAACTTGTCCATGCTGACCTAGATGCCAATCTGAGCTTGTGCTATTTGCCTGTCCAAGTACCTTTTCAATATTATTATCCCCACCTCAATTCCTTCATTCCATGTATGCATCAGGGTCTGCCCTTCAAGTTCCTTCTCTATCTTTCCTTTTTCACTTTAAATGTTTGCCCTCTGGTATTACATTCTCCTGCTCTCAGGAAAAGGTGGTGTATGTTCATTTAATCCTTGTCACTCATGATTGAGGATACCTCCATAAGATATCATCATCTGAGCATCTACAATCTCTGGTGTGATGAATCCAGAAGGTTCACAACTCACTAAATGCAAAAAAAAAAATTAATTGCCTGATAGTAGTCCTGAATATTTTATCCCTCATCATGAGATTTTGGCCCCTAACTGTACTCCTCTCCAGCTAAAGTTCTAAATCAACCTCTTTAAACTTCTCAGAGTCTTACAATGTCTCAGTTAAGATTAATAATGGGGGCAACACAGGCTGTAAAGGCTCATTACTTTAGCAAAGAGCCCTGTCATTCAAATGTGAATTTAAAAATCTGCCTTATTAAATTGTGGAGACACCATGTACAATTGCATTACCTGCTAATAAACCTGCAAATTAAAATGGCTGACAGCTAGGACATCAATATATATATAACAAAGAATAAAAATCGAAGTAGACTACATGCTGGTGAATTTCTGAGAAAGGTGAAAATGGATTTGACGTTAGGGCATTATTTCCTATTTAGGTTCATTTGCAGGATGTGAGTATTGTTGGGCAAGGCCAGCATCTATTCTCCGGACATGGAAGATGTCACTCCTTGATTCCCTTCACTCATGTTCTGTGTTGAATGTTCTTCATTAATTGTAAGACTGAGTTGAGGAGCACATTCATTTTCTCAAATCTTATCTCTGCTTTATGTTTATGTAAGCCTTTCTGAATCTCTCACTCACTCGTCTGGTAATTCTCGGGACTGAATGTTCCCACATTCTCTATGTTCTCACCTCAACTATCTTCGATCTTCAGCACCTAGCTCTGAGCACTTAGCTTTTCTACCTGCATCATAATAATAACTCTGTTAATTATTTTTAAAACTGAGATGCTGGGGAAATTCAGAAAGACACTCAGCATTCTTTACGTAGCAAAGATGACCAATATTTCAGGCCCGAGCCCTTCATCAAGCCTTCACTCTGTTTCTCATGATTTTTTTTCTCTCAACTATCCAAAATGCAGTTTTGACTAACACTTTGTGTTGTTCGCGTTTGTTCAATGAAGGCTTCATTGCATCAAGTGCCAGTCTCAGCTTGGAGTAAATTAGATTTTCACCTGGTTTATTGCACTTGTGAAAATTGTGCTCCTTGCGACCAGTAAATGAAACAGTGCATTGATTTGAAAGTAGGTATTTAACCCAGTGTTTCCTTTATCAGCTTGGTGCATTTGAATAGTTAGCTACTAAGACTTTTAGATTTGTTTTTTGATTGTACGAAGAAACTGCAAATCACAAAGGACCTGGAGTTTCCAGCATAGCACCCAAGTTTGACCTCTAGTTTTCTAATATGTGTTTTTTTTTTGCTCTGTATGAATTTTAGAATTTTAGCTTGCAGAACAATTCTTTTCATTGTACTCAGCAGAGAGCTAATTTTTATTGATAAGATTTCTTTCATACTTTCCAGTATTGGATATATTCCATTCAAAGGCTCCCATAGCTCAGTAAGGCTCTGATAGCTCAATGAGATTCCAATAGCTCAGTGACGTTGTAAACCAGGGGTTATGAGTTTGTTCCTCATTGGGATTTCATCTCTGTGAGAGGGTGCTGGACAAAGTAGTGATTCTCTGCCTTCCCTACAATAGATGAAAGTTAAAGAATTTCATGTATGCTATATTCTAAATGTAGTATTACGTGCCAATAATGGAACCCTTACCTTTGATTCCAGTGATATTGTCGGTTTCAACAAACAATCCATTCTGCAAAAAAAAACTGAAGTGCGCCCATGTTCTATCATAGATTGTTATGTTCCTAAAGTGGGTAGATTGGGACCTCACCACCTTTTTAACCCATTACCTTCTAGCAGTTCAAAGACTTAACCCTGCACAGGCATTTAATCCTTCTATACTTAAGTTCCAATTTTAATTCATGTTACTTTCAGTCTGCCAGATTGATACAGAACCCTGAAAGTAATTATCAGGACTGGATGCACATACAAAATAACACATCCCGGATTGAATGCAAAACAACCCCCCCCCCCCCACCCTTCCATCTGTAATGTGATCTGCAACCCAACTTCTCCCCACCTACTCCCCAGTGGTGGACTGAGGAGCAGGAAGGTTTGGAGAATGTGTTTCTTACAAACGCTGCCTTATTGCACGTGATGTCTTGGCCTCATGCACAGAAGCTTTTAAAGGCAGCTCTCATACAAAAAGCAAAGCATAATGTTTCCATTGCAGAATGCCTCTCTGCTTTGTATCACTGTTGCATATGTCAGATGTTAAAAGGTCTGTGAAATTAATTATTCAATTTCATAGTTCCTTATAAGGATGAGAGCACAGTTTCATCTCCAAAATACTGAGGTGTCCTAAACGGGGGTGGAAAATTTGAAGCATATTGCAATGAAATATATTAATCAAAAGCATTTAAAAGAATGAGGGAAAATGAGAAGCCGCAAGAACTCACCAGGATAGGCAGCATCCAGGGACACAGCATGTGAATAACGTAGAGATCCACAAGACACTGCAGATGCAGTCTGCTGGAAGGAACTCGGCAAGTTGAGCAGCACTGATGAGAGAAACTGAATGATCAATATTTTGATATTCATCAAGGCAGTCTTGATGAAGGGTCCCCACCTGAAATAGCGATCTTTTTTTTCTCCCACTAATGTTGCTCGATTTGATGAGTTCCTTCAACAGATTGATTGATTTTTGTTGGTGCATAAGGTGTCTGGTCTAAGGGCTGATGAGCACCATTTGCATTTCATGAGTGCAATGCTGATGTTAATGAACTGAACCTCTATAGAACCTTCCCATCGAATGAAGACCAGTACCACAAGGTTTGGGGCTGGGACTACAATAGACATTAATGATTTAGAATAGATGAAGGGATTACAAGCAACATCAGCAAATTTGCAGGTGACACAAAGCTGGGTGGCAGTGTGAAATGTGAGGAGGATGTTATGAGAATGCAGGATGACTTGGACAGGTGGGATGAGTGGGCAGATGCATGGCAGATCCAGTTTAAAGTGGATAAATGTGAGGTTATCCACTTTGGTGGCAAGAAAAGAAGGCAGATTACTAACTGAATGGTGTCGAGTTAGGAAAAGGGGAAATGCAACAAGATCTAAGTGTCCTTGTTCATCACTCACTGAAGGTAAGTATGCAGGTACAGCAGGCTGTGAAGAAAGCTAATGGCATGAGATGAGTATAGGAGCAAAGAAGTCCTTCTGCAGTTGTACAGCTGTAAAGGGCCCTGGTGAGACCACACCTGGAGCACTGTGTGCAGTTTTGGTCTCCAAGTGTGAGGATGGACATTCTTGCTATTGAGGGAATGCATCATAGGTTCACAAGGTTATTTCCCGGGATGACGGGACTGTCATATGTTGAAAGATTCAAGCCGCTGGGCTTGCAAAGATCCAACACTCAATTCTATAAAAGAATCAATTGAGGATTTTAATCTACTTTTTACATTCTAATTTGAATTCTTGTTCAAAATCATATTTTAATTTGTACTTTTCTTGCAAATTACATTTAATCTGAGCCTGCAATTATTTCTCCAGACACTGAGACACCTAACCTTCATTAAGGAAAAAGGAAGGCTTTTGCTTTACTTGAAAAAAAGAATTGACTCCAAAATATCTACACAAGAAAATAGTGATAAATGACATGTTGTTGCAAAAATGTAGAAAATATTCCAAGAAATAGAGAAGTAGAAAAATAGTTTTTTGCAATGTATGTTCAAAAGCAAAGCAAAAATATGCTTCTTTCTGATTGACTGGCCTTGGAGCTTGCACTAGGTTTCTGCATTGAAACAGACATGTTTTTTAGAATGCAGGCATGTAACGGCACATTCAAGGAATTTTGCCACTGCACGGGCAGTCTAAAAAGGAATGTGCAGGAATTTTGAGTCAATTCCTGCACCGTGATTTATCCTGCAGGACCTCTACAACTTTTTTGGAGGAAGCCTGCAGTGTAAATCGTACCGGAATAATTTGTTGACGGTCATCTTCTGCACATCCAACCTCCAGGACTGTTGTATTCAGGTACTTGTGGTCTAAAAAGGAGCTCGGTGTGAATGACCACATGGACAGAAATCATCTTAATTTTTTTCCATGATTTTCATGACATTGTATTCCAAGAACCGTGTCTGCCTGTCCCGCATCGGACTTGTCAGCCACAAACGAGCCTGCAGCTGACGTGGACATTACCCCTCCATAAATCTTCGTCCGCGAAGCCAAGCCAAAGAAGAAGAAGTCTAAGAACCATAATGGTCACATTTCTTCCAAACACTATTGTAGAAGCATAGAAAGTCATCATTATTTAACAATACTATGTATAATACACATTCAGTGCGCTTACTTGTGTAACACCACACTATTTCAGAAATGGCAGGCTTTACTGAGAAGATCTAATTAAATCTCTTGCAGCTGCCAGGACATAGTCACACAGCCAATAGCTCAGCTGCCAGCAGCAAGGACTTGCACACCAGCACTCTTCCAATGACTGGTCCGTGCTGATTCCATGAAAATGGCAGCAGCAATGAGCTCTGAAAGAAGGATTATGTTTCCAGGTTTCCTGAGAGGTATGTTGAGAATGGGCAAACATTCATCACGCATAGGAGTTATATTTGCCATTCAAGGTGCAGTATTCAGTATTCAAGCATCACTGTGAGAACGGTGCAGGTAATGATTGGCTGGGCTGTGAAATGGACCAAATGCCCCCTGTGTAATTGGATCCTGGATTTCCTCACCTCCAGACCACAATCAGTGAGGATTGTTAACAACATCTCCTCCACAATCTCCATCATCACTGGAGCACCACAGGGCTACATTCTTTCCTGCCTGCTCTATTTGTTTTGCCCCTATGACTCCATGACGATACACCATCTACAAATTCACTGACTCTACCACCGAAGTGGGTTGTATAAAAAGGGGTGATCAGTCAGCATTATAGGAGAGAGATTGAAAACGTGACTGCATATAGGAGAGAGATGGAAAACGTGACTGCGTATAGGAGAGAGATGGAAAACGTGACTGCGTATAGGAGAGAGATGGAAAACGTGACTGCGTATAGGAGAGAGATGGAAAACGTGACTGCGTATAGGAGAGAGATGGAAAACGTGACTGCGTATAGGAGAGAGATGGAAAACGTGACTGCGTATAGGAGAAGAGATGGAAAACGTGACTGCGTATAGGAGAAGAGATGGAAAACGTGACTGCGTATAGGAGAAGAGATGGAAAACGTGACTGCGTATAGGAGAGAGATGGAAAACGTGACTGCGTATAGGAGAGAGATGGAAAACGTGACTGCGTATAGGAGAGAGATGGAAAACGTGACTGCGTATAGGAGAGAGATGGAAAACGTGACTGCGTATAGGAGAGAGATGGAAAACGTGACTGCGTATAGGAGAAGAGATGGAAAACGTGACTGCGTATAGGAGAAGAGATGGAAAACGTGACTGCGTATAGGAGAGAGATGGAAAACGTGACTGCGTATAGGAGAGAGATGGAAAACGTGGCTGCGTATAGGAGAGAGATGGAAAACGTGGCTGCGTATAGGAGTGAGATGGAAAACGTGGCTGCGTATAGGAGAGAGATTGAAAATTGGCTGCGTATAGGAGAGAGATTGAAAACGTGACTACGTATAGGAGAGAGATTGAAAACATGGTGCGCCAACAACAACCTTGCACTCACAAAAACCAAGGAGCTGATTGCTGATTTCAGGAGGGGAAAATCAAACGTGTACGATCCATTGATCATTGGGAAATCAGAGGTGGAGAGGGTGACCAAATTTAAGTTCTTGGGAGTCACTATCACATGCAACCCTGGTGATATGGATCCTTGATAATTGCTGCTGCTCTCTGATGGCAGCATTCCCTGTAGATGGTCTCGATGACAGAGAGGGTTTTGCCTGTCATCTCCAGGGCTGTGTCCACTACCTTTTGCGGGGTCTTATGCTTGGGGGTATTGGTGTCCCCATACCAGACTGTGATACAAGTGGTCAGCACACTTTCCACTCCACATAAGTAGAAATTTGCCAGGCTTTCCCAAACCTCTGCAAACACCTGAGGTGCTGAGGTGCTTTATTTCATGATGCCATTTATGTGTTGGGTGCAGGAAAGATCCTCCGAGATAGTAACATTCTAAAACTTAAATTTGCTCACCCTCTCCACCTTTGATCCCCCATTAATTACTAGATTTTACACCTCTAGTTTTCCCTTCCTGATGTCATCAATCAGTTCCTTGATATTGGTGACATTGTGTGTGAGGTAATTGTTGGTGCACCATTCAGTCAAGTTTTCAATCTCGTGGCTGTATGGTAACTTATCACTCCTTTATATCCAACCCACTGTAGACGCTGTCATACCAGGCCACATAGTCATAGGCATATTAGTGAGTAGAGCAGGAGCCGTACATTCATGGGAAAAAAAAGTGCCAGCTCCACATGGATAGCACTGGAAATCAAGATCAATGCAGGGAGACTGATGCTGCGAGGCATTGATTCTTTCAGCTGCGCTACTGTGCTGCCCAAGTCCAGGTTGGATTTGAAACTGAATGAGCCATCGAGAGTGCTCATATTATCCAAAGGTACATAGGGATGCAAGAGATGGTTGGCTCTTGCTTAAAAGGTCACTGTCAAAATTGTAATCAAGCTGGCTGGTGCGTGCCTGGAACAAAATAAAGCACAACACGCAGGGATATGGCCACAAATGACTCTGTCGTCTTCGTAAACTCGGACACTCTTCCAGCAGTTGATCAAAGATGCAGGATGGAAGGCATGCCCTTTGTTTCTGAGGAACAAAGAAACACAACCGGTGATTTGCTTCCGCTCAGGCTTCATTATTTTTATGACCTGTTGTGTCATTGCAGGAGTCAACTAAGCCAGCCACATTCAAAATGTGTTTATTATTTTTGAAGACTGGGCTGCAGTGATAAAGGCCTAAAATATTCATGTTATTTCTTCAGGATAGATGTTTAACACACAATTCTGATACTTTATATAGCACTAAATAATTTTAGACTGAAGTTTCCAAAGCTTAACTTGGCGATAGAAGCAGATTTCTCTCCATTCATATGAACTGTCGAGCATCGTCACGCTGAGCACTGGCCTCCCTGAGGGCTGTGTGCTCAGTCTGTTCTTGTTCACGCTATTGACCCATGACTGCATCGTCAGATCCAGCTCCAACAGTGTCATCAAGTTTGCCAAGGACACAGGAGTAGCCGGCCTCATCAGCAACACCGATGAGTCGCACTTCTGAGAAGAGGTGGAAAATCTCGTGAAATGGTGCGAGGCTAACAACCAGAGTCTCAATGTGGACAGGGGATGAAGGAGGTGATAGTGAACTTCAGGAGGACAAGGAATGACTGCCCTCCACTATACATCAATGACTCTATAGTAGAGAATGGAGAACACCAAGTTCCTTGGAGTTCACTTAACTTGTGACCTATCGTGGACATTCAACATCTCCTCACTTATTATGAGAAAATTAAAGCAAGGCTACAGGCACACCACTATGATAACCTTCTAAAGGGACTCTATCGAGAGTGTCCTGGCTGGCCACATTCTAGTGTGGAACGGCTGCGCCAGCAAAATGGTTTGCACGTCAATCCACAGGACCACAGGAGGGATAGAGAGAATCACTGGGGCCCTCTCCCCCACCATTGACGTCATCTACCGGGATCATTGTCTGAAGAGGATGCACAAAATCACTGAGGACCCCTTCCACCCTGCACAAAGCATCTTTCAGCTGCTCCCATCAGGGAAGAGATACAGGAGAATCAGAGCCAGGCACCGCCAGCCTAAAGACTAGCTTCTTCCGACTGTTAGTGAGAATGCCGAACGAACAAAGGAACTGCTATACTAATCATCTGAGACTCTTATATGCATAAAACAATATTTATTTACATGTATAGATGAAATACTTGTCTGTGAGTGTTTTGGAGAATGTGAAGAAATGGTTCACCAAGAAGTGAGTAGAGATATGGCCGATAAAGTGATTCCATTACTGTGGTGGTGAGAACAATTTCATTGGGTCCGGGAAGTAACGAGCCTGAACTCCATTTAATTACAAAGAAAGAATCTTTATTTAACGCTTAGAAGTTGGCCCATGGTGGTCACACTCACTCACACACATAAACATGTCACATATAGTTCACACACAGTGGATCCAACTATCAACTGATATATGCTACACTCACCGTTAATAAAGACAATACAAAACAGTACCCGACACCCACTTGGACACTGGCAGGCATGGCACTACAATCAATCTCAAATACTGTAGATTACAAGGTTAAATTACAGGCATGCAGCTCCCCAACTTTTAATGGTGAACAGCTTACAATCGTCTCACCTGTGACTTAACACCTGAGTGGAGCTAGGGTTCATTCCTCATGCAAAAGAGAGCCAGCTGCGCTGAGTGTTGGACTTTACACAGTAGCCAGGTAGAGAGGCCAGACCAGGTATGCCCAAAGTAGACAAGGTTATTAAGGGAGCCAATAACAAGGAGCGTGTTCATTGTGGGTGGGCTAAGCCTTGATTGGCTGGTGAGGTGACTTCCTACTTGTCTGACAGATGACCCTCTAGGAGCAAGCACATGGATTATCCTTTGTTTGGAGCAGTTTCCTGTCCAATCTGTTGGATAATGCTCCGTATATGTGAGGTGCTTCATTTTGGGAAGAATAGCCAAAATAGGACGTATGCAGTGAAGGGGAGGGCATTGAGGAATGCAGAGGAACGGGGAGATCTTAGAATAATGGTTCAGCATTCTTTGAAGGTGGATTCCCATGTAGATAGGGTGGTGAAGAAGGCTTTTGGTATGCTGGCCTTTATAAATCATAGCATAGAATATAGGAGCTGGGAGGTGACTGTTTAAAGCATTGGTGAGGGCAAGTTTGGAGTATTGTGTACAGTTCTTGTCTCCAAATTACAGGGAGGATATAAATAAGGTAGAGAGGGTGCAGAGATTTACTAAAATGTTGCCTGGATTGCAACACAGAAAGAGTGAGTTGACTGGGACTTGATTCATTGGAGCGTAGAAGGTTGAGAGGGGATTTGATAGAGGTATTTAAAATTATGAAGGGAATCGATAGAGTAGATGTGAATAGGCTCTTTCCCCTTGAGGGTGGGGGAGATTGGAATAATGGGTCATATGTTAAGGGTTAGGGGGAAAAACTTTAGAAGTAATATAAGAGGATGCTTCTTCACTCAGAGAGTGGTGGCTGAGTGGAATGACCTTCCGGAAGAGGTAGTTGCTGCAGCGTCAGTTCCGTCATTTAACAGGAGATTGGATGAGTATATGGATGTGAGGGGATTGGAGGGTAATGGGCAGGGAGCAGGTAGGTGGAACTAGTGGAGTTTCACGTGAATCAGTGCGGGCTTGAAGGACCGATATGGCCTTTTACTACACTGTAATTGTTATATGGTTATATGTTATATGGTTATAACAATCACAGTTGGTTGTTTTTTTTTGTTTTTCCAGACTCTTTTGTGTAGTCTTCCAAAGGCGCTATTTGCCTTGGCGAGTCTGTTGTCTATCTCATTGTCGATCCTTGCATCTGATGAAATGGTGCAGCCGAGATAGGTAAACTGGTTGACCGTTTTGAGTTTTGTGTGCCCGATGGAGATGTGGGGGGGCTGGTAACCAACTGAAAAACCTCACAAAGATAAGCGTATACAGAGCCGTTGTCATACCCACACTCCTGTTCGGCTCCGAATCATGGGTCCTCTACCGGCACCACCTACGGCTCCTAGAACGCTTCCACCAGCGTTGTCTCCGCTCCATCCTCAACATCCATTGGAGCGCTTACACCCCTAACGTCGAAGTACTCGAGATGGCAGAGGTCGACAGCATCGAGTCCACGCTGCTGAAGATCCAGCTGCGCTGGATGGGTCACGTCTCCAGAATGGAGGACCATCGCCTTCCCAAGATCGTGTTATATGGCGAGCTCTCCACTGGCCACCGTGACAGAGGTGCACCAAAGAAAAGGTACAAGGACTGCCTAAAGAAATCTCTTGGTGCCTGCCACATTGACCACCGCCAGTGGGCTGATAAATCCTCAAACTGTGCATCTTGGCGCCTCACAGTTTGGCGGGCAGCAACCTCCTTTGAAGAAGACCGCAGAGCCCACCTCACTGACAAAAGGCAAAGGAGGAAAAACCCAACACCCAACCCCAACCAACCAATTTTCCCCTGCAACTGCTGCAACCGTGTCTGCCTGTCCCGCATCGGACTTGTCAGCCACAAACGAGCCTGCAGCTGATGTGGACATTTACCCCCTCCATAAATCTTCGTCCGCGAAGCCAAGCCAAAGAAGAAGAGGATAACAATCACAGCTGCAGTGCCTAGTTTAAGTCTCCTCTGTACTGCTGAAGTGAGCAGCAAATAGGGAGACACAAGAGAGAAGTGATCCTCTGGAAAGGAATTTGATTATCGACAAAAACTTGTCCAGGCATGGGAGTGTGCTTGAAACTCTACATTCAGGATTTCATACAATTCAGCCTTGGGCAAACCTGACCCTGTATATGGTTCAGGTGGTGTCGACTGTCTCTGTAGACTCTATGACATTAGGCTCCTTCCTGATGGGATCTACCTCAAAGTTCCAGAGCCACCAGTGACGGAATTAATACAGTGGAATGCTCAATATTTGAGAAAACACTTCCTGTTAGCTGTATCTGTTTGAGCAGTTGCCGTCAATTGCCTAGATGGGGTGTTCTGATGTCACCAAATCAGCCAGCCAGTGTAATATGCTTCCAATACTCATATGACTTTCCATGGTCCTCATAGAATGATTGAGGTCCCATGAAGCTCCCAGTTCTAACAAGGGGACTCAGATGTATACCAGAGTTGTAGGCCCTTTGGGTGTAATTGGGTGGCACAGGCTCATGGACCGAAAGGGCCTGTAACAGTGCTATAGGTCTAAATTTAAATTTCATGCTCTGATTTCCATGATGGATCACATAACCTCATAGTGAAATGCTTTGATGTTGGCATGTTCATGATTATGCTGGTATGCCAGCAATGTGCTTTAGGTGAATTGTAATAGATACTGGGAAAGTGTCAGATATGCTGGTGTGGATCATGGAAGGAAGTGCCTGGTCCAATTTTGCAATGTGCCTGAATGGAAATGATTGCAAACACAATTTCTTCCAGGTGAAATCAATGTTACTTTTACATGCTACATGGCCTGATTTCTGCCACATAATGGCTACAGAAATATGTTGTTGTTGCTCTTGTTGTTTGTCCTTCATAGTCGAAGATGACTTTGGCTTCAAAGTCAAATTGGAGATTGGTGGCTGTGGGTCCGGAGGTGACTTATGAGGCCAATCTGGGCCCTGAAGGCTCGCCCACGTGTAGGACACAAGTGGGTAGGTGCTGTCATGGCAGTGGATGCTGCTTGGGTCTTGTGCACAGCACGCTTTCGTCGCGCCTCGATGATAGGGGTGTATTATAGACCACTGAATGGGGAATGCGAATTGGAGGAACAAATTAGTAGGGAGATAGCAGATATTTGTAATAAGCACAGGGTAGTGATTGTGGGGGATTTTAATTTTCCGAATATTGATTGGGAAACCCATTCCATGAAGGGCTGGATGGGTTGGAGTTTGTAAAATGTGTGCAGGATAGCTTTTTACATCAATACATGGAGGTACCAACTATAGAGGGAGCTATGTTGGATTTACTGTTGGGGAATGAGATGGGTCAGGTGACAGAGGTATGTGTGGGGGAGAACTTCGGCTCCAGTGATCATTAGCTTCAAGGTAATTATGGAAAAGGATAGGTCTGGGCCCAGAGTTGAGGTTTTCGAGTGGGGAAAAGCTAGGTTTAAGGAGATGCGAAAGGATTTACAAGGGGTGGATTGGGACAATTTGTTTTCTGGGAAGGATGTAATAGAGAAATGGAGGTCTTTTAAAGGAGAGAGTTTAAGAGTATAAAATCTTTATATACCTGTTAGGTTGAAAGGTCAGGTCAAAAGTTTGAGAGAGCCACAGTTCTCAAGGGATATTGGAAACTTGGTTCGAAAAAAGAGGGAGTACTACAATAAATATAAGAAACAGGGACAAAAAGATGTTTGGGTACTATATTGAATGTAAAAAGAATCTTAAGAAATAAATTAGAAAAGCTAAAAGAAGGTATGAGGTGACTCTAGCAAGCAGGGTGAAAATAAATCCAAAGGATTTCTACAAATATGTAAATAGCAAAAGGAAAATGAGAGATAAAATTGGTCCAATAGAGAATCGGAAAGGACAAATGTGTGTGGAGCCAAAAGAGATGGGAGAGGTCTTGAACAATTTCTATTGAATTGTGCAGGGTAAAGGAAGCAAAGTGGGTAAATATGGAGACTACAGTGATTAAGAAAGAAGTAGCACTGGAGCTTTTGAAACATATAAAGGTGGATAAGTCTCCAGATCCTTACAGGATTTTCCCCAGGACCTTGAGAGAAGTTAGTAAGAAAATAGCGGAGGCTCTGGCAGTGATATTTCAAATGTCATTAGAGACGGGTATAGTGTTGGAGGTTTGGCGTGTTGCACATGTGGTTCCTTTGTTTAAAAAGGGTTCAAGGAGCAAGTCTATCAATTATCGGCCTGTAAGTCTGACGTCTGTGGTAGGTAAATTGATGGAAAGCATTCTTAGAGATAGTATATATAAGTATATGGAGGGACAGGGTTTGATCAGGGACACTCAACACGGATTTGTGCGTGGAAGCTCGTGTTTGACCAATCTTGTTGAATTTTTTGAAGAGGTGACTAGGAATGTTGATGAGGGTAGAGCAGTGGATGTTGCCTATATGGACTTCAGTAAGGCCTTCGATAAGGTTCCACATAGGAAGTTAGTTAGGAAGGCTAAGTCCTTGGGTATTAATTTGGAGATAGTCAAATGGATTCAACAGTGGCTGGGAGGAAGGTGACAGAGAGTAGTAGTAGATAATTGTTTGCCAGGATGGAGGACAGTGACAAGCGGTGTACCTCAGGGTTCGGTATTGGGACCATTGCTGTTTGTCATATATATTAATGATCTGGAGGAGGGGGCAGTAAATTGGATTAGTAAACATGCAGATGATACTAAAATATGGGGAATTGTGGATGATGAAGAGGGTTGTTAAAGATTGCAGAGGGATTTAAACTGCTTAGAGGAGTGGGCAGAAAAATGGCAGATGGAGTTTAATGCTGATAAGTGTGAGGTGCTTCATTTTGGAAAGAATAATCAAAGCAAGACATATGTGGTAAATGGGAGGGCATTGAAGAATGCAGTGGAGCAGAAAGATCGAGGAATAACGGTGCATTGTTCCCTGAAGGTAGGAGCGCATGTGGATAGGGTGGTGAAGAAGGCCTTTAGTATGCTTGCCTATATAAATCAGTGCATAGAATATAGGAGTTGGGAAGTAATGATGAAACTGTACAAGACATTGGTGAGGCCAAATTTAGAGTACTGTGTGCAGTTCTGGTCACCGATTTATAGGAAGGATATTAACACGATAGAGAGAGTGCAGAGAAGATTTATAAAAATATTGCCTGGGTTTCAGCATCTGGACTACAAGGAAAGATTGAGCAAATTAGATCTTTATTCCTTGGAACGTAGAAGCCTGAGAGGGGATTTGATAGAGCTGTTTAAGATAGTGAGAAGGATGAATAGAGTTGATGTGGAAAGGCTTTTCCCATTGAGCATGGGAGAGATGGATACAAGAGGTCATGGATTGAGAGTTGACGTGCAAAGGTTTAGAAATAATATGAGGGGGAACTTCTATACTCAGAGAGTGGTTACTGTGTGGAATGGGCTTCTGGGAAAAGTGGTGTAGGCAGGGTCAATTTTGTCATTTAAGAAAGAGTTGGATGAGTATATGGATGGGAGGGGTATGGATGGATATGGGCAGGGTGCTGGTAAGTGGGATTAGAGGAGGGTACTTGGATCAGTGAGGGCCTATTTCCATGCTGTAATTGTTATATGGTTATTTTTCAAAGAACAAAAGGATTCAATAGAGAGGCACGGGTAAGGGCAGGTTTTATATATCCTCTAGTTTGTTCCTCTAGTCATAAACAGTGGGAATGGCAGCCATAGCAGGAGAATGCACCTCTTGCAGAATGTGGGTTGTCAGGGAAGCCAGCACTATCCCTGATGAGAAGTGCATGAATTGGAGCTGGAGTTGGATGAACTCTAGATCATTCAGGAGGCTGAGGGGGTGATAGACAGGAGTTACAGTGATGCTATCACACCTAGGAGGCAAGAGGAGGGTAGATGTGTGACAGTCAGGAGAGGGAAAGGGAACAGACAGGCAGTGCAGGTCACCGCTGTGGCTGTTCCCCTCAATAACAAGTAGACCAATTTGGATAGTCTTAGTAGGGGAGGTAAGCCACCACGAATAGCTACTCTCTTGTCTGGGACAAGCCACCATGAATAGCTCTCTTGCGAATAGTCTATTCATATGGCAAGAAGGGAAGGGAGGAGAAAAGGTGAGCTATAATGATAGGGGATTCAAAGTTAGGGTAAGGGTTAGTTAGATAAGAGATTCTATAGAGTATAGCAGATGGTATGTTGCCTCCCTGGTGCCAGGGTCCAAGATATATCAGACTGTTCTCAGGAAGGAGCCAGATGTTGTGGTGAGAAGGTCCTGCAATGAGAGTTCAGGGAGTTGGTTGAAGGACAAGACCTCCAGGGTTATCACAGTTTTGATAGTGAGGTTAAAAATTGGAGGATAATAACATTTAGCTACAGATGTGGTGCAGGAGGGAGAGCTTCAGGTTTCTGGATCATTGGCCTGTCTCCCAGGGAAGATGGGACCTGTTCCGAAGGGACAATATGCATTTGAGCTGGAGGGGGACTAATATCCTTGTGGGAAGGTTTACTAGTGCTGCTCCGATGCATTTAAACTAGATTTGCAGAGAGATGGGAACCAGAGTGGAGAGCAGATAGAGGAGTGGATAAGGGAAGTACTATCTGAAAATTACATGCAAAGTTAGAAGTCAAAGGGTTGTACATGGTGGAAAATTTCAATGCAAAGAGTATTGTAGGAAAGGCAGATGAGCTTAGAGCATAAATTGGCATGAGGAATTATGAAATTGTGGCCATTAATGAAACTTGGTGGGGTGTGTGTGGGGGTGTAGGACTGGCAGCTCGATGTTCTGTCCTTCTGTTGCTTTAGATGTGATAGAATGAGGGAATTAACAGAGAAGGAGTGGCATTACTCATTTGGGAAAATATCATAGCTGTGCTTAGGCAGGACAGACCAGAGGGCTTATCTACTGAGGCTCTATGGGTGGAGTCGAGGAACAGGAAAGGTATGACCACCTCCTGGGGTTATACCATTGACTGCTCAATAGTCAACGAGAATTGAAAGAGGAAATCTGTAGAGAGATAGCAGACAGCTGCAGGAAACATAAGGTTGTGATAGTAGGGGATTTTAACTTTCTGCATATTGATTTGGATTCTATATTGTAAAAGGGATGGATGGCTTGGAGTTTGTCAAAATGTGATCAGGAACATTTTCTAAATCAATATATAGAGGTACAAGCTAGAGAGAATGCAATACTGGATCTCCTATTAATCAATGAGACAGGACAGGTGACAGAAACACGTGTAGGGGAACACTTTGGGTTCAGTGATCATAACGCCATTAGTTTCAAGTTAATTTTGGAGAAGCATAGGTCTGGGCCTCAGGTTGAGATTCTATATTGGAGAAAGGCTCATTTTGAGGAAATGAGAAAGTTCTAGAATGCGTGGATTGGGGAGAGCTGTTTTCAGGCAAGGTTGTGTGAGGCAAGTGGAGGACCTTCAAAGGTGAAACTTTGAGAGTTCAGACTTTGTATGTTCCTGTTAGGATTAAAGGCAAGGTTAGCAGGCACAGGGAACCTTGGTTTTTGAGGGATATTGGGGATCTGGTTCAGGTGGTAAAAGCAACATGGACCCAATGAGGTACTTGAGGCATTTATAAAATACAAGAAAATTCTCAAGAAAGAAATCAGGAGAATCATGAAGGAAAATCCTCAGGGTTTCTGCAGGTACATTAAGAGCAAAAGGGATAGTAAGAAACAAAATTGGACCTTTTGGAAATCAAAGTGAATCATCTTTGTATGGAGTCAAAGGAGATGGGGGAGATGTTAACTGGTGTTTTTTAATCAGTATTCACTCAAGAAACAGGCATAGAGTCGTGGTGCTTCTTTGACAAGATATTTCCTTGAATCTTGAGGGAGGCTAGTGTAGAAATTGCAGGACATATTTAATATGTCCTTAGCCACGGCTGAGGTGCCAGAGAATTGGAGGGTAGCTCATGTTGTTCTGTTGTTGAAAAAAAGCTCCAAATGTAACAACATATTATCGTAAGAAAGGAGGAAATGGAGTCATTTGGGGTAGTCAAATGCTCCAGTTGTGGGATGTGGGAAGTCAGAGACACAACAGCTGTTTCTGACGACTACACCTGCAAAAGGTACATCCAATTGCATAGGACCGCGATAGGGAGCTTGAGCTGCAGTTGGATGAACTGAGGATCATAAGGGAAGCAGAGTCAGTGATAGAGAGGAGTTACAGGGAGACAGTCACCCCTAGAAGGCAGGAGTCGGGGAATTGGGTGACTGTGAGGAAAGGAGGGAGAGTGCCAGTGCAGAGTACCCTGTGGAAGTGCCACTCAGTAACATGTATTCGGCATTGGATACTGCTGGGGGGAACAGCCTACCAGGGATGAGTTGTGGGGGTAAGGTCTCTGGCACAGGGGCTGCCCCTGAGGTTCAGAAGGGAAGGAGGGATAAGAACAGGATACTTGTAGTTGGGGACTCATTAGTCAGAGGGACAGATAGAAGGTTTGTGGGACGAGATCGGGGATCCAGGTTGGTCTGTTGCCTCCCTGGTGCCAGGGTCAGGGATATCTCTGATCGAGTTCATGGCATTCTGCAAGGGGAAGGAGAACAGCCAGAAGTCGTGGTCCATGTGGGGACCAATGACTTAGTTAGAAGTGGGGATGAGGTCCTGAAACAGGATTATGTGGAATTAGGTAGGAAGGTAAAAAATAGGACCTCCAAGGTAGTAATCTCTGGATTGCTGCCGGTGCCATGCGCTAGTGAGGGTAGAAATAGGAGGATGTGGAGGATGAATGCGTGGCTAAAGAGATGGTGCAGGGGGCAAGGGATAAGATTTCTGGATCATTGGGATCTCTTCTGGGGAAGATCGGACCTGTACAAAAGGAGGACTGCACTTGAACTGGAGGGGGACCAATGTGCTGGCAAGCAGATTTGCTAGAGCTGTGGGGGAAGGTTTAAACTAGTTTGGCAGGGGGATGGGGATCAGAGTGTGAGAGCAGTGTCAAGGGAGCATGGCCACCTAGATAGGAATAATAACAATAAAATAGGTAGGATGGAGATTAGGGTAAAAGGTAGAAAAGAGAATATATGTGGGGGTCATTCTCTGAAATGCATATATATTTTAATGCAAGAAGC
The DNA here is from genome assembly GCF_036971445.1 of Narcine bancroftii. Taxonomy (NCBI): domain Eukaryota; kingdom Metazoa; phylum Chordata; class Chondrichthyes; order Torpediniformes; family Narcinidae; genus Narcine; species Narcine bancroftii. Next base: position 28,463,921 of record NC_091472.1, read on the forward strand.
ATAGTGAATAAAGTAGATGAGCTTAGAGCATGGACAGATACTTGGGGTCATGATATTGTGGCAATTAGTGAGACCTGGCTACAGGAGGGGCAGGACTGGCAACTTAATATTCCAGGATACATTTGTTTTAGATGTGATAGATCAGGGGGTAAAAAAGGGGGAGGAGTTGCTCTGCTTGTTAAGGAGGACACTACTGCCGTGAGGTGGCAGGATGGTCTGGAGGGATCGTCCAGTGAGGCTGTTTGGGTGGAATTGAGGGGTGAAGGAGTCATGAGGGTGCTAATAGGGGTGTATTACAGACCACCAAATGGGCCAAGAGAATTAGAGGAACAAATTTGTAGGGAGATGACGTGTATGTGTGAGAATCATAAGGTAGTGATCATGGGAGATTTTAACTTCCCTCACATTGATTGGGATACCCACACAGTTAGATGGCTGGATGGGCTAGAGTTCGTTAAATGTGTTCAAGATTGTTTTCTAAATCAATTAGTAGAAGAACCAACTCGGGACGGTGTAATACTGGATCTCCTGTTAGGGAACGAGCTAGGTCAGGTATGGGACATTAACGTTGGAGAACAACTTGGGTCTAGTGATCATAACTCTGTTAGTTTTCGGTTAGTTTTAGGGAAGAGCAAAGAGGGGCCTAAGGTTGAGGTTCTGGATTGGAAAAGAGCAAATTTCAAAGGAATAAGAAGGGATTTGGGGAGTATTGAGTGGGACAGGATATTTTCAGGTAAGGATGTTAATGAAAAATGGAGGATATTCAAAAAAGAAATTTTGAGGGTACAGAGAAGATATGTCCCAGTGAGGATCAAAGGAAAGGCTGGAAGTCATAGAGGCTTGGTTTTCGAAGAATATTGGAAATTTGGTTAGGAGAAAAAGGGAGGTGTACAAGAGGTATAAAGAGCAGGGAGCTGAGAATTTGAAGGAGGACTACAAGGAGTGTAGAAGCAATCTTAAGAGAGAAATTAGAAAAGCCAAAAAAAGGCAAGAAGAGGCTTTGGCAGACACAGTAAAAATAAATCCAAAGGGTTTCTATAAGTACATTAAAAGTAAAAGATTAGTGAGGGATACAATTGGACCTCTTGTAGATAGTGAGGGTAGGCTGAGTGAGAAGTCAGAGGAAATGGGGGAAATTTTGAATGATTTCTTTGCCTCGGTATTCACTAGGGAAAAAAAATATTGAACCAGTTGAAGTAAAGAAAAATAGTGGGGAGGTCATGAAGCATATAAGGATAACCGAGAAGGTAGTGATGGCTGTGTTAAAAAAGATAAAGGTGGATAAATCTCCGGGACCAGACAAAATATTCCCAAGGACACTCAGGGAGGCTTGTGGACAGATAGTGGGGCCATTAACAGAGATATTTAGGATGTCACGGGTGTAGTGCCAAAGGATTGGAGGGTTGCGCATGTGGTTTCGCAATTTAAGAAAGGGTCCAAATGTAAACCTGGGAATTATATGTCCGTGAGTCTGACGTCTGTGGTGGGCAAGTTGATGGAAAGTGTTCTGAGGGATGGTATTTACAAATATTTGGAGCTGTGGATGTTGTCTATTTAGACTTTAGTAAAGCTTTTGACAAAGTTCCCCACAGGAGGTTAGGAAAAAAGGTGGAGGCATTAGGTATAAATAAGGAGGTAGTGAAATAGATTCAGAAATGGTTGGATGGGAGGTGTCAGGGAGTAGTGGTAGAAAGTTTTTGTCCAATTGGAGGCCGGTGACTAGTGGAGTTCCTCAGGGATCGGTCCTGGGTCCACTATTGTTTGTTATATATATTAACGATCTGGAAGTAGGGGTGGAGAATTGGATAAGCAAGTTTGTGGATGATACAAAGATTGGTGGTGTTGTGGACAGTGAGGAAGATTACTGTAGATTAAAAGGTGATTTAGGAAGGCTGGAGGTGTGGGCTGAGAATTGGCTGATGGAATTTAATACATATAAATGTGAGGTGTTACATTTTGGAAAGGCAAATCAAAATAGGTCATATGCATTAAACGGTAGGCTATTGAGATGTGCAGAGCAACAAAGGGATTTAGGAGTGATGGTAAATAGTACTCTCAAGGCTGATACTCAGGTAGATGGTGTGGTGAAGAAGCCATTTGGAATGTTGGCCTTCATAAATTGGAGTATTGAATTCAAGCGTAGGGAGGTTATGATGAAATTGTACAAGGCATTGGTGAGGCCAAATTTGGAGTACTCTGTACAGTTTTGGTCACCAAATTATAGGAAAGATATAAACAAAATAGAGAGAGTGCAGAGAAGGTTCACGAGAATGTTGACAGGATTTCAGGGTCTGAGTTACAGGGAAAGGTTGTGCAGACTGGAGCTTTTTTCTCTGGAGCATAGAAGATTGAGGGGGGACTTGATAGAGGTGTTTAAAATTTTAAAAGGGACAGAGAGTAAATGTGGATAGGCTTTTTCAATTAAGAGTCGGGGAGATTCAAACTAGAGGGCATGGTTTAAGGTTGAAGGGGGAGAATTATAAACGGAACATGAGGGGAAATTTCTTTACGCAAAGGGTGGTAGGGATGTGGAATGAGGTTCCGGAAGACGTGGTCGAGGCGGGATCATTGGTTACATTTAAGGAAAGACTGGATCGTTACATGAATAGGAGGGGACTGGAGGGGTATGGACAGGTGCTGGTCAGTGGGACTAGGAGGGTGGGGATTTGTTACGGCATGGACTAGTAAGGCCGAACTGGCCTGTTCTATGCTGTAAGTGGTTATATGGTTATATGGTTATAAGTAACCCTGTAAATTATAGGCTGGTGAGCCTGATGTCAGAAGTAGGTAAATTATTGGAAGGGTTCTAAGAGATCAGATATACAATTATTTGGATAGCCAGAAAATGATTGGAGATAGTCAACGTGGCTTTGCGCGTGGTAGGTTGTGTTTAACCAAACTTGTAGATTATTTGTAGGAGGTTACCGGAAAAGTTGATGAAGGAAAAGCTGTGGATGTTGCTTACATGGACTTTAGTAAGGCCTTGACAAGGTCCCACGTGGGAGGTTAGTCAGGAACTTTCAGATGCTAGGTATTCATGGTGATGTAGTGAACTGGATTCAACAATGGCTGGGCCAGAGAAGCTAGTGAGTAATGGTGGATGATTGCTTCTCAGACTATAGGCCTGTAACTTGTGGTGTGCCTCAGGGATTGGTGCTGGGACCATTGTGGTTTGTCATCTATATTAATGATCTGAATGATAATGTGGTAAATTGGATCAGCAAGTTTGCAGATATCAATGTTTTAGATGTAGCCAAGAGATTGGTACTTTTTTTACATACTACATGGTCATGTCCAAAATTGAGACCATTTTGGATAGAATTAAAAATATTTTTGGAGCTAGTCACAGGAGTTAAATTTCCTCAGAATCTAATGTTGTTTTTTACTGCATATTATTTCAGGGATAAGACCAAAATTGAAATTAATTTTTTATCAAAAAGCATTTGTAAAAATTGTATTAGCAGTTGCAAGAAAGTGTGTAGCAATGACATGGAAATTGGATTCTCATTTAGGTTTGGAAAGATGGCATGCTGTATACCTCTTGACAAAATTACATATAATTTGAGGAATAAACATGATATTTCTTTGAAATTTTGGTCCCCATATTTACATATTATAGGTATAAATTTATAAATGGACTTTCCCTAAACCTCATGAGCCTTATTAACTTCTTGGAATAAATAAACAAATAGAATTGAAAATGGTGAAAATTGAGTGAAAGACAACCAGGTCATCTTTTTTTAAATCTTTCTTTATAATTGTATTCTTTTTCCTTCTCTCTTTCTTCCTTCTTTCTTTTCTATCCTTTTTAGAATTATTATTTAAGGGAGGGATTTGGGGGGGGGTTATATCTTGGTGGTTTTATAAAACCATCATGTATAATTGTTTTGATATGATTACATTATTTTATTTTACATTTTGACATGAATACATGTGTGAAAAATTTGAAATATTCAAAAAAAGCAAGCTTGCAGATGATATTAAGATTGGTGGTGTTGTAGACAATGAAGGTTTTCAAAGCTTGCAGAGGGATCTGGACAAGCTGAAAAAAATGGGCTGAAAAATGGAGATGGAATTGAATGCAGACAAGTGTGAAGTATTGAATTTTGAAAGGACAAAGCAAGAAAGGACATACACAGTAAATGGTAGGGCACTGAGGAGTGCAGTAGAACAGAAGCACCTGGGAATACAGATTCATAATTCCATGGAAGTGGTGTCACAGGTGGATAGGGTTGTAAAGAGAGCTTTTGTCATTTTGGCCTTGCAATAACCTGGATGAATGAAGGGGCATCAAGCCAATTGTTCTGCTGCAATTGGTTCTTCAGCTGAGGGAAGAGCAAGCGTTCCAAGGAACGTCACCGTGCAACCTAAGTAACATGGCGTACCTGACCATAATTACAACCCAGTTTCAGATACAAATTCTTCACTGCAGCGCCTTTATGTGCTGTGCATAAGATGTTCTCGATCCAAATCTCTTGTACAAACACTTGTGACATTCTTTCTCCTTTTCCGGAACAGAAGAATTGCTGAGCATGCAAGGTCCTTCAAAGAGAAGATGAAAAAAAGGTATAGAAGTTGAGACTGAAGTGGAAATAATGGTCATAACTCTGTTTTGCGATAAGTCCTTGGAGTTTTCCTGAAAGTTGTGAAGCTCTGCTGAATTACTACATTTGAATTAAAAAAAGGAATGTGTATATTGCAAGAAGCATTGCACTTGAAGCTCATGTTCCCAATTAATACCCAACTGTCTCGAAATAGAAGCACATAATCTCACTGGCTGTCTCTTCAGCACCATTTCTTTCAGGTACATCAATAGATGAAAGCTTAATTATTACAGGAAGGACACCATTGTGGGAAGCATTGTTATTTGACTGTAATGCCAAGATATAGTTACAGAGCTCAAAGGTAGATAGTGATGAGAAGATTAATTGAATTGGAAGCTTATAATTAAGCATTGTGAGTCACCCATCTCTTTTAGGAATCCATTAACGTTTCTTTCACACATGAAAGATTTTAAGCCTTTTGAAAAAAATACTTAAGATTAGTCTCAACTGAATGATTTATCTGGCATTCTGTAAGTGCCAAGGTCATCTGAAAAAGAATTCCAGTTCCTAACTTAGTCATCTTTCATGAAAAACAGTAGATCAATTTTAATTGGTTAATTCTATTCATTAGTGAAACACAATAGACTGTAGATGCTGTGATTGTAGAAAACACACTAAAATGCTGGAGGAACTCAACTGGTCATTTCCGCATCTATAAGAGACAAAGATATATTGCTGACATTTCGGGCCTGAGCCCTTCTTCAAGGAAAAATCAGAAAATATAGAAGTAGGGTACATCAGACCACCTGTAAATTGGAGGAACAACACCTCATCTTCTGACTGGGCACCCTCCACCCGGATAACATTAACATTGACTTCTCTGGACTTTGTTAAACCTCCTCCCCACCCCCTTCTTCCCCCATCATCTCGCCATTCCCAGCCTTCTTTCTCACAGGCATGATTTAATTCTACCTAGTTCCTTATCATATCCAATTTGTTGGTCTGGATTCCTCCCTCATTGTTTGAATTCTGAGGCTGTCTCATATATCCTGCTCCTGCATTTTCTGATTTTTCCTTTAATCTAGAATGGGTGCCAACATGCCATTAGGATGAGGATATTTGACTCAAGATTGGAGATGAATATTTTGGATTGGGATCTTATTGCATGGGCTACTCTTGATTAAATTTAATGTACATTTATGCATTATGGAACAGAGGAATGAGTTTGCCTCATAACCTGAAATTGAAATTGTAACAAAAACTTCAAAAGCCCACGTTTGATATCACCCTACAATCCAGAGATATTTGTTTTCATAATGCTAATATCAGCAGGTTAATTTAAACATAAATAGCTCCAGTACAGTACAAATGGACAGAAATAAAATGGGAAAGCATGAAAATCTGTGGACACTGTGGTTGAAATAAAAACACACAATGCTGGAGGAACTCAGTAGGTCAGTGTCCTTTAATATAGCAGATTCAGTGAAAATAGCATATTGAAATAATGTAGAGAGCAGTTTTATCCAGTTGATGCAATGTTAACTAACCTGGTATGAAAGTGACTCAAGGCTATTAAGGTGTGTATAGATGTAGAAAACATAAGTGGTGGAAATTTAAAAAGACAGAAAATGCTGGAAATACCCAGCAGATTGTGCAGCATCCATGGAGAGCGAAGGAGCATCAATATTTCAGGTTGATGACCCTTCATTAAAATAAAATGCTCTTCTGCTCTGTTGGAGCATTGTTGGAGCTTAACTAATACTGGATGCATGGTTTTAACAGAATTTCCACCCTTTTTAGGGCCGCACAATTGACGTAGCGGTCAGCACAATGCTATTATGATGGCAGCGACCCCAGGTTCAAATCTGGCACTGTTTGGTAAGAGTTTATATGTTCTCCCCATGTCTGTGTGGGTTTCCTCTGGGTGCTCCGGTTTCCTCCTACCCTTCAAAATGTATGGGTTTGAGGATTAATTGGGTGTAATCCAGTTGCACAGGCTTCTAAGCAGCAAGGGCCTATTACTGTGCTGGGTGACTATATTTAAATTTAATTTAAATTGGAGTAGATTTTTGTGTACTTGAAAATTTTATCCATGGTTAAACGCTTTGTATCATTGGAAGATTTTAAATTTTACACAAATTTTAGACATAGAGCATGGTAACAGACCCTTTCGGTCCACAAATCCATGCTAACCAATTACACCTAATTGGCCCAGTACATTTTGAAGGGTGGGAGGAAACTGAAGTGCCTGGAGGAAACCCACGCAGACACAGGAAGAACATACAAACTCCTTACAGACAGCGTCATCTTCGAACCCCAGTCACTGGCGCTATAACAGCATCTCACTAACCATCTCGCTAGCCGTGTCACCCTGTGTTCGGAAGGGAATGAATTATAGCTGATCAATGGTTCTCAGATAAAATCATTTATGCTGGTTTTGGTTTTGCTTTAAAGGGCAATTTCAAGTTGCAATATATTTATTCTACAACAGCTTACATTTTTACACATTGTGCCTTTGACATGACCAATCATTGCAAGGCCTTTCACCATATCAAGTGGTGAGCCATTGTTACAGAATTGTTGGATGCGATGAATGGTAAGATACATGAAGTGGAGAATTTGGGATTTGAAAGGATGCAAAATTGGAGCCTCATGAAGGAAGGATGAAGGATTTGTGAATAAAGGAATAGAGTTTGGAGCACTGATGTCCAATAGGCAGTCACTGGAAAACATAAAGTGGGATCATTTAGAATGGAATTAAAGGGTTTAATCATGGAGAGAGGTTTTAATATAAATACTTTAAAATCAGAGTACTGCAAATGAGAATCAATGACATGAAAGCTGCCTTTTACAATTTATGATGTGTTCATGTTACGAGGAGACAGAATGATTCAGAAGGCAATGGCTGAGGCATTGGATACATGGATTGGAACATCATGTGATAGTTATCCAAAACATTGATTAAGCCACACTTGGAGTATTATGTGAGGTTCAGTCACGAACGATCTGATTAGGCTAGAGAGGATGCAGAAAAGGTTTTCAAGGATGTTGGGAACACACAGGAGACTGCAGAGACTGGAATCTATTATAAACAGGAGCTCAGTGGGATAGTCAGCATTAGTGGGAGAGAAAGGACTTCAGCTCAAAATGTCGACTATTTCTTTTCTTCCACTGTTTCACCCACTGAGTTCATCCACTGGAGAGTGTTTAGATTTTTTTTCCAATGATCATTTTTCCAACGATACAATGTTGAAGTCTCTTTCTGTCAAAGAAACCCATGTTGCCCATTTTCATCCAATTAACCAACTAACACCATAAGTTTTTTGACGGTGGGAGGAAGCCGGAGCACCCGGAGAAAACCCATGCAAGTCATGGGGAGAGCATACAAACTCCTTACAGGCAGCACCAGATTCCATCCTGGGTCGCTAACATTGCACTACCTGCCACCCTAACTGTACCACAGCTTCACAAAGGATGTTGCAAGGATTAGAGGGCTTGAGTTCTCAGGAGAGATTGGATGGGGTCAGTCTGTTTTCCCTGGAGCAAAGGAGGCTGAGGTTGACATGATGGCCGTGTTTAAGATTTTGAGGGGTGTAGGTAGGGTAGATCGCCAGTGCTTATTTTCCATGGTAAGGGTGGTTAGAGGTTTAAGATGAGATAGAGGAGGTTTAAAAAGGATTAAGGGGTAGATATTTCATATCAGGTATGGTTACTATCTGAAATGAGCTGAGGAAGAAAGTTTGTGGCGGCAGGAGCAGCAACAGTATTTAAGAGGTATCTGCACGGATGCTTGTTTGAACTGATCCAGGAAAGTGGGTTTCGTGTAGACAGGCATACTGGCCAGCCAGTGCAGGTCTCTACTGTTTACCTCTATACAGTTTTACATGAAATGTTTCAGTTTTACATTCAATTGCATTTTGTAACATTTTTGAAGACAGGGATTCAAGTACAAATGCTCATAAGTAAGTTCAATGAAGTGCAGACTTTGAGGAATTAACTGCCAAAATGTTTGGCCTGGAAGTCAGCCTGAAGAAAACTGAGGTCCTCCATCAGCCAGCTCTCCACCATGACTACCAGCCCCCCCACATCTCCATCGGGCACACAAAACTCAAAACGGTCAACCAGTTTACCTATCTCGGCTGCACCATTTCATCAGATGCAAGGATCGACAACGAGATAGACAACAGACTCGCCAAGGCAAATAGCGACTTTGGAAGACTACACAAAAGAATCTGGAAAAACAACCAACTGAAAGACCTCACAAAGATAAGCGTATACAGAGCCATTGTCATACCCACACTCCTGTTGGGCTCCGAATCATGGGTCCTCTACCGGCATCACCTACGGTTCCTAGAACACTTCCAAGAGCGTTGTCTCCACTCCATCCTCAACATTCATTGGAGCGCTTTCATCCCTAACGTCGAAGTACTCGAGATGGCAGAGGTCGACAGCATCGAGTCCACGCTGCTGAAGATCCAGCTGCGCTGGGTGGGTCACGTCTCCAGAATGGAGCACCATCACCTTCCCAAGATCATGTTATATGGCGAGCTCTCCACTGGCCACCGTGACAGAGGTGCACCAAAGAAAAGGTACAAGGACTGCCTAAAGAAATCTCTTGGTGCCTGCCACATTGACCACCGCCAGTGGGCTGATATCGCCTCAAAATGTGCATCTTGGCGCCTCACAGTTCGGCGGGCAGCAACCTCCTTTGAAGAAGACCGCAGAGCCCACCTCACTGACAAAAGGCAAAGGAGGAAAAACCCAACACCCAACCCCAACCAACCAATTTTCCCTTGCAACCGCTGCAACCGTGTCTGCCTGTCCCGCATCGGACTTGTCAGCCACAAACGAGCCTGTAGCTGACGTGGACATTTACCCCTCCATAAATCTTCGTCCGCGAAGCCAAGCCAAAGAAGAAGATGCACCCAAAAAGTAGTTGTGTGCTTTTTTTTAGAAAATGGTGCATTTCCAGTTCAGGTTTAAATGATATCTAAAAGGCAAGGTACAAAGGGAGCTGAAATCATAGAAGAAAATATTAGAAAGGAGAGTAACTGTCTAATGTGAAGGAACTTTATCCAAAGCTTTCCATGAGTGATTGCTGACCTGAAAACCTAACTCTATTTCTGGAAAGGCTCACCCTGAAAAGACTCAAAAAGATCCTCCCAAGATTCTTGCAACAATGCCAGAGGATTTCTGAGCACTTGTTTCGATTGAATACGTTCCCGTTCCTTGCCCTGTCATTTGCGGAACCACAATGCCGTCTCTCCTCTTCTCTTTGTCCCTCAGCTAGGTACTGGGGCGAGTTGAAAGATCACAGTGAGATCTAGAAAGTATCTGATTCAGTAGGAGATGACACTTACTGCATCAAATGTGATATTATATTCCCCAGAGTGGCGTGGAAGAGTGGAATGGACTGCAGGAATAATGAGTTACGAAGCTTTCCTTGAAATCTTTAAACATACTTGTCAAGTTTTTCTTTAAATTGATTTTTTCAACTGTTAGTTTACATAGTCATGAAATGAGATATATGCCCCAGCCATCATGCATTTGGCACCAACAGACTGTTTTCTGGAAGTTTCTGTCTCTATGTTTTGCATTCAAAATAACACTGGCCTGGCTCCTTAGGACAGACGTTTTAGTGTTTAGGTGTGGCAGAGTTTTAGAGAGAAAGAGAAAGAGAGAGAGAGAGTTCTGTGTAGAAGGTATGTGGTGCACTGAGGTAGCAGCAAGCACAAACTAAGAAAAGACTGTACAACAGGCTTTATTGCATTAAAAGTCTGAACACCAGTTCATGCCTTGGTGGTTTCCCATGTGACTGGCTCAGGAGGGGCCAGCTCAGGTTTATATTCAGGTCGACTGATTGACAGTCGGCCAGGTGGAGTCAGCCCCTTAGGTGGTCTTCCTGCAGGTACAGAGATCGCCCCCCCTGCAGTACAAACCTGGAATGGGGTGGGGTGGGTCATTTTAGCCACAGCACCCAATCGACATCTGTGTAAAAAGGGGGAGCCATAACACTAGACACCGATGCTGTTGTGATACATGCCATGTCTCTTTTGCATGCTGTAATGGACTCCTGTTCGGCTCCGAATCATGGGTCCTCTACCGGCATCACCTAAGGCTCCTAGAACGCTTCCACCAGCATTGTCTCCGCTCCATCCTCAACATTTATTGGAGCGACTTCATCACCAACATCGAAGTACTCGAGATGGCAGAGGCCGACAGCATCGAATCCACGCTGCTGAAGATCCAACTGTGCTGGGTAGGTCACGTCTCCAGAATGGAGGACCATCGCCTTCCCAAGATCGTGTAATATGGTGAGCTCTCCACTGGCCACCGTGACAGAGGTGCACCAAAGAAGAGGTACAAGGACTGCCTAAAGAAAGCTCTTGGTGCCTTCCACATTGACCACCGCCAGTGGGCTGATATCGCCTCAAACTGTGCGTCTTGGCGCCTCACAGTTCGGCGGGCAGCAACCTCCTTTGAAGAAGACCGCAGAGCCCACCTCACTGACAAAAGACAAAGGAGGAAAACCCCAACACCCAACCCCAACCAACCAATTTTCCCTTGCAACTGCTGCAACCGTGTCTGCCTGTCCCGCATCGGACTTGTCAGCCACAAATGAGCCTGCAGCTGACGTGGACATTACCCCTCCATTAATCTTCATCCACGAAGCCAAGCCATAGATAGATAGATAAAATGCTTTGTAAAATGACACAATGGGGCAGCATTATGCCGGTGTTGTTTGGTTCAGTGTAAAAAAGTAAAGCCGGCCTAATGGCTATGCCGGCATAGATGACTGTGATGCTTCATTACCCGATGAGCTGAACACCTTCTATGCCCGCTTTGAGAGGAAGAACCAAAATATACCTACTAGAATTCCTGTAAAAGCTGAGGACCCTGTGATATCTGTCTCTGAGGATGATGTTAGAACATCATTCTAGAAGGTGAACCCTCACAAGGCATCAGGCCCTGACGGTGTACCTGGCAGGGAACTGAAAATTTGCGCCAACCAATTAGCCAGAGAGTTCATGGACATTTTTAACCTCTCATTGCTTCAGTCAGAGGTTCCCACCTGCTTCAAGAGGGCCAGTGCCCAAGAGCAGGGTGAGCTGCCTCAATGTTTATCACCCAGTAGCACTAACTTCTACCATGATTAAATGCTTTGAGAGGCTGGTCATGGCCAGAATTAACATGTATCTCTTTCATCTTGTATTCATATGTGTGAGTTCCTAGACAACACATGGATGAGGGAAAAGGTACTTTAAAGTTGTTATAAACAGCACCATGAGGCAGGCCATGAGGCTGCAAGTCTTCATTACAGCTCTAAATACTGTGTGTCATTCCCCTGCTGGCAGCCAAGTCTAATCAAACAGTAAGGCATGGCAACCATGATCACTATCATTGCAGGACCTAGGCAAAGATCTGCAATTCACCTATCGTCACAATCGCTCCATAGCAGATGCAATATCGCAGGCTCTCCAGATCTGGAACACCTTGAACTTAGCCATAACTCATATGGCTGTTCTTCATAGACTACATCTCAGCCTTCAATACCATTATTCCCTCAGTGCTGGTCAAGAAGCTACAAACTCTGGGTCTTCATACCCTAATCTGCAACTGGATCCTTGACTTTCCATCGGAAGACCATAGTCAGTATGAAATGGAAACAATCTCCTCACTGATTATCCCAAGGATGCGGGCTTAGCCCACTCTGTGGTCCCCACTCTGTGGCCAGGCACAATTCCAAAGCTATCTTCAAGTTTGCCGATGACATCACAGTTGTTGGCAGAATCACAAATGGCAATGAGGAAGAGTACAGGAGGGAGATAGATCAGCAATTTGTGTAATGTCACATCAACCAGCTTGCACTAAACGTTAGGAAAACCAAAGAGATGATTGTGGACTTTAGGAGGGAGTCAGGGGAACTCAAGCCAATCCTCATTGAGGGCTTAATAGGGGAGAGGGTCAATAACTTCATATTCCTGGGTGTCAACATCTCCGTGGATCTGTCCTGCAGCCTTCACATTGATGCAATCACAAAGAAGGCCCACCAGCAGCTATACTTTGTGAGGTGTTTGAGGAGATTCCATATGTCACCAAGAACTCTCGAAAACAATTACAGGTGTACTGGGGAGAGCATTCTGGTAGGTTGGATCACTGCCTGCTATGGAGGCACCAAATCTCAGGACAAGAAAAAAACTCCAGGGGTTAGGCACCAGACTTCATACCACCGAAGACATCTGCATGAAGCGGTGTCTTAAAAAAGTAGATTTATCCTCAAAGACCCCCACCACCCAGGCCCTGCCCTCTTCGCTCTTCTCCCAGTGGGAAGGAGGTACAGGAGCCTAAAGATGAGCACTCAGTGGCACAAGGACAGCATCTTCCCTGCTGCATGCCTGAATGATTAATGAACCAAAGACGCTGCCTTACTTTTCGTGCACTACTATTTTATTTTTTTAATATTTATTAGCGTTGTAAGTTGATTCATAATATGAATGCTTCCACCGTGATGTTGCCGCAAAACACCAAATTTTGTGACTTGTTCATGACAATAAATTCTGATTCTGATGAGGGGTCTTCTTCATGGCAGTATTGTGGGATCTCTTGTAAAAAGGGCTAGAGATTGAGTGTCACTCTCATTTCCTTGTGATTAAAATTCCATTTGGTTTGAAGTGTAAAATGATTTATGCATTAGTTTGTTTCTTTGTACAAAGCATTGGTGTTAAAAAATCTTGAAGAGAGAGTTGAAAATCCCAAAGCCCAGAAATTCAGTTGCAAAACACATGATTTTCATGCCCAACAGGATTGAATTGTCAAGTGTGTTCTTGGTTAAAAACTGATACCACCCACTTAGCATACTTGAACTTGAACATTTTGTCCATTGTCTCAGGATATATCGTAGTGACCACATGTCCTGTTGTGATGTCACTGGGCAAGCATGGTTCATGCCAGAGTAATCTCTTCATTATTCACCATTGAGTGGAGAAAAAATAATCACTGGGGCATGAAGAAGGAACTGGCCAAGGTTGATCGGAAGGGGCCACTAGTGGGGACGACAGCAGAGCAGCAATGGATGGTGTTTCTGCAAGAAATGAAGAAGGTGTAGGATAACTATCCTACAAAAAGGAGGAAATATTTTGGAGGGAAGTAAAAACCAATGTAAGAGCAAGAGAGAGGGAAGCAAAAATTAGTAGGAGGATAGCAGATTGGGATGTTTTTAACAACTTGCGGAAGGCAACTAAAAACACATAAGGACGGAAAGGATAAGTATGAAAGTAGGCTTGAAAATAATTTCAAAGATTGTTGCAAGAAGCATCTTCAAGCATGTAAAGAATAAAATAGAGGGGTGAGTAGATGCAGAAAACGATGATAGAAAAATAAAAATGGGAGACAAGGAGATGGCAGAGGAAATAAATGAGTATTTTGCATCAGTCTTCATTGTGGAAGACAGCAGTTTGTAGGATGTCGAAGGGTATTAGGGAAGGGGAGTGAGATCAGTTACTGTTTCAATGGAGAAGGTGCTTAGAAAGCTGAATGGCCTTGCATTCAGTTCTGGTCACCTCATTATAGGAAGGATGTGGAAGCCATGGAGAGGGTGCAGAGGAGATTCACCAAGATGTTGCCTGGATTGGAAAATAAGTCTGATGAGGCAAGGTTAGCAGAGCTGGGACTTTTCTCTTTGGAACTGTAGCGTGAATAAAAGCTCTCACAACTGGAGAGAGATCAAATGCTTTTACTAGCTTATAACTAAGGGTAGGGTTCAACAGTAGCCTTCAGAAGGGTTCTGGGTTTAGGCGGGAAACCATGGTTATATGTGGGCAGATGGGGGCAGAGCCGGGAGGCGGGACCAGCCATCAACACAACACCTTACCAGTGAATCCCAGTTCACTGCATTCACCCCTTCCTGTAGAATTTAGGGTCTGTGAATGAAGTGAGAGATCATGGGTTCAGAAACAAGTGGTTAAAAAAATATACAGTTATTAACAAATTTACAAATTTAAGTGGTCCGGGGATCTGGAGATCCTGGTGGAGCACCTTAGTACCAGGGAGCCTTGGACTCCTTGGGTCTCCTGGTTCCCTTGTGAGGGAGGAGAGGCAGGCTGGGTGTCCGGCTCGAAGATGGATGTGGATGCACTTTACTCCTGAACTGGATCTACCGAGGCCCTGACTGGGGTTGGTGAGAATGAGCTCCGTGACTCACAGGGCATCTGAGGCAATGGACCCTCTGTTCCGGAGGGTGCCAGGTGTCTGATGGAGATGGTATCCTCCCTGCCATCTGGGTACTCCACATAGGTGTACATAGGATTGGCGTGGAGCAGTTTCACCCTTTCCATCAAGGGGTCGGTCTTGCTTCTCCTCACATGCTTCCTAAGAAGGACTGGACCAGAATTGGTGAGCCAGACTGTGAGTGCAGTTCCTGATGCCGATCTTCTTTCAAAAGTGAATAGGAGTTCATGAAGAGTAGCATTGGTTGTGGTACATAGTAGCGATCAGATGGAATGGAGCACCATAGGAATGATTTCGTGCCAGTGAGAGTCTGGAAGGCCTTTTGACTTCAGAGCCAGTTTAACAGCCTTCCAGACCGTGGTGTTCTTCTTTTCGACCTGCCCATTTCTCTGGGGGTTGTAGCTGGTAGTCCTAGATGTGATGACCCTCGCCATCAAGTACTGATGTAGCTAATCACTCATAAAGGATGAGCCCCAGTCACTACGAATATAGCCGGGATACCCAAACAGGGTGAAAATGGAGTCTAGGGGTTTCATAACTGACAAAATGGACATGTTTAGGCATGGAATGGTGAACAAAAAGTGGAGGTACTTGTCAATGACAGAGTGGAAGAAGGTGCTCTCATTTGTGGAGGGGAGAGGTCCCTTAAAATTGACACTGAGCCGTTCGAAGGGCCTGGATGACTTGATCAGGTGTGCCGTTGCCGGGCGGTTGAAGTGCAGCTTGCGCTCCACGCAGATCTGTCAAGACCTGATCATTTCCCTGATGTCTTCCATGGAGTAGGGCAGATTGCACGCTTTGACAAAATGAGCCTGCCGTTAACCCCTGGATGGAAAAGCTCATTATGTAGAGACCGCAGTTGGACAGTGTATGCAGAGGCACAGTTTCCTCTGGAAAAGACATCTGGAGGGTCGTTAAGGGCTCCTGGTGATAGGCGATGTCATAATTGTAGGGGGGGAGCTCGATCCTCCATCTAGCAATCTTGTTATACTTGATTTTGCCCCTCTTGACATTATCGAACATGAATGTGACCGAGCGCTGGTCAGTGAGGAACATAAATCTTCTACCCGCCAGGTTGTGTCTCCAATGCATTACAGCTTCTACAATGACTTGAGTCTCCTTTTCCACCAATGGGTTCAGTAGCTCATGACCTTGAAATGTCAGTGAAAAAAATGCAAACGTCCAGCACACTTGGTTGAGGGTAGCGGTCAGGGCTACGTCCAAAGCATCGCTTTCCACATTCTCATCCTCCATGTGTATGGCAGCTTTTGCGATGTGGTTCTGGAGGTAGGTAAAAGCCATTTGGACAAGAGGGGGAAATCAGTGGCTTTAAAGAGTTGGCAAATCTTATCTGCATATTGAGGGATCCACTGGGTGTAATATGAGAAAAAACCCAGGTGGTCCTGGGGATGGGAGCTCTAACAGGGGGCGCATCCTATCAGGATCAGGCCAATGATGTCATTCTCCACCACGTGGCCAAGGAGAGCCAGACATTTAGTCCTGAACATGCACTTGTTAAAGTTATAAGTGAGGTTCAGGGCTTTTGCCGCGTGGAGAAAACTCTGGAGGTTGGTGTCATGGTCTTCCAAGGTGTGGCCACAGATGGTGATGTAATTGAGGTAAGGGAAGGTAGCCTTCAACCTATACACATCCACCATTCTGTCCATATGCCTCTGGAAGATAGAAACCCCATTAGTGATACCGAACAGGACCCTCCAGAATTGATAGAGATGACCATTAGACTCAAATGCTGTATATGGACAGTGCTCAGAATGGATTGGCAGCTGGTGATAGGCAGCTTTCAGACTGATGGTTGAATAAACCCGTTACTATCATTCACCATGTCTGAAATTCGAGGGAGGGGTTATGTGTCCAAGAGTGTGTACCTGTTAATAGTTTGGCTATAGTCAATTACTAGCCTGGATTTGTTTTCCCCTTTTACCACTACCACTTATGCTCTCCATGGGCTGGTGCTAGGTTCAATGATACCTTCATCCAGCAGATGTTGAGTCTCTTACTTTATAAATTCAGTCTGCTGCATTGTGCCTCCTGCTCTTGGTAACAATGGGTTTGCAGTCTGAGGACAGATTTGGGAACAGAGGAGGGGGGATTTATTTTCAGTGTGGAGAGGCTGCATGTGGGTTCTGATTTTAGGGGCCCTCCGTTTTGAACCATTGCAGGGGGAAAGGGACCAGAATACCCCAAGATCATGCTTTTAATGTGACACAGGAAAGCCAGACCCAACAGCACCAGAGCACACAATATATCAAGAATATACAAGTGAAATTTACAGAAATCCCCCCCTTCAAACGATCGATGCACTGTATAATGTTGTTGTACACGTGTAGAATGTGAATGAGATGTGAGAAATATGTGGTTATTGGAAGGATACCATATAACCATATAACCATTTACGGAGCGGAAACAGGCCATGTTGGCCTTCCGAGTCCACACCGGTTCACTGATTTTGTGCACCCTCTTAAGGCATTGGTCCCGGTAGATCTTCATTCAATAACGATGGGCGAATTCAATGCAGGTGGAATCAGGCATGTCTTGCCACAAAATAACTTTTATGCTAATTAGTTCATTCATAAAATGACTGGATACAACAGGGTGCCACAAAATAACTTTTATGCTAATTACATCCTCAGGTTGTATTTTTGGACAGTCCGTGAGTCTATGATGCTTTCAGTAAAGCCTGTGGTGATTAGGCATTTAGTGGAATGTCTGTTTAACTTCACAGTCACTATGGAGTTGCTGAGCTGGTGAGGTCTGTCCTGATCTAGGACCATTGAAACTATGTCCCCGAGACTCCATGCTCCTCACTCGAGTGGCCCCCTCCGTCCTGGGTTGCCCTACATGGGTAAGATGGCATCGACCTCATGGCATGGCAAGATGATCATGCTCCTTTTTCCTCTGACGATGATGGCGCCAAGTTTTAATTCGGGTTGCGGCAAAATGGCTGCCAAACCTTTTCATGTCGTCTCCTCAAGCTTGGCCTGTTCCAGTGATTCAGCCAACTTGATGTGGCTAGCCAGGTCCTTCTTTCCTGACTCGAGCAGTCGCTGCCTCATGTACCTCAAGTGGACCCCCGCAACTAGAGTGTCCAGATCTGTTCTTCCTCACGAATGCGGCCCATAGCTGCTTCGTACTTGCGCTTCTCGGTGAGTGTCCACAGATCCAGCAGGTAGCTATCGATGTCTCTTCTGGCTGTGGGTGATGTAGAGTGAGTTGGTGCCTTGCTGGGACCTTGTTTTGCGACTAGGTACTGAGCCTTCAACACCTCAATAGCAGCATCATATATAGTGTAGTCCCTGATGACTGCATACCCTTTCTTTCTTACTCTTGAAACGAGTGCGGACCTCCTGAGTTTATCGGTGTGAGGACGTCTATGGTCACGCTCAGGTAGGCCTGGAAGCAGTCTAGCCAGTATGTGAACCTTTCAGCCATGTTGGGGGACAGAGGGTCTATCAGTACCTTACCAGGCTTGAGTAAGCTAATAAAATTGTAGCGTAAATAAAAGCTCTCACGACTGGAGGGAGAACAAATGCTTTTATTAGCTTATAACTAAGGGTAGGGTTCAACAGTAGTCTTCAGAAGGGTTCTGGGTTTAGGCGGGAAACCAGGGTTATATGTGAGCAGATGGGGATGGAGCCAGGAGGTGGGGCCAACACCCTACCAATGAATCCCAGTTCACTTCAGGACCATAGAAGGATGAAAGGAGACTTAATCGAGGTCTACAATATTAGGAGAGGCATAGGTAGGGTGGACAGCCAACACCTGTTTTCCAGGGCAGGAATAGCAAACACCAGAGGATATATGAACAAAGTTGAAGGGAGGGAAGATTAGGGAAACATCAGGGGTAAGTTTTTTTTATATATGCAGAGCGCTGTGAGTGCCTGGATTGCCTTGCCAGGGATGGTGGTGGAGGCTGAAACATAAAGGGCATTTAAGAGACATGGATGCAAGAAAAATAGAGGACTGTGGGTGTGAGATGGGGAATATTAAAATTGATGAGTAGGTTTATGTAGGTCAGCATAATATTGTGGGCTGAAAGTTACTGTGCCAGGTTATCAAAAGCTATGGGGAGAAGGCCGGGCAGTGAGAATAAGTGGTAAATTGTATCAGCTCATGATTAAATTGGAGGGCAGACTCAATGGCTTGAATAGCTTGTTTCTGCTCTATGTCTTCTGCTCTGATAAAACAGGGAAGATTCAATAACTAGAATGTGGTTCAAAACAGAAGAAAGCAGAGTTGCTGAAACAAAAGCACCATTTTTCAGAAATTGACCGAGTTTGTCACACTGGACGTGGATCTCTGTTTGCTGTTCAGGTGGGCTTTCTATATTTTTCTTGTCTGATTCTTCCCGTCCATCTCAGGCACCATAATCTCCAAGCTCCCATGTCTGTGTCACTCATTTTTGAACCAATTCACCCAGATTCATCCAATGAGCTACTGCAATGGCTCCCTCCAATACTTCCTTTTTAAGTGATACAGCCTGGATGTCACACTGTGTTATGGTCTGTGCAGGCCACAAAATTACATATGGTTAATGTGGATTGTTGAGTCCTACCAATTAGCTGGACAATGTTTCAGAGGAGGCGATAAAAATGACTCATTGCTGTGTTGCCGATATCAGACATGAGGTCACTATGTTAAATAAATGTCCATTAACTTCTGATGAAGCAGAAAAACTGTCAACAAGGCATCAAGGTATAGAACAGTCAATTCCTTAAGTTATACTAGCAAGCCCTTAGAAACCACCAACTATTTAATATATGAAGCTATACAGCAGGATAAGTATATACATGTACATTACAAGTATATAAATATTAAACAGATCATTCAAGTTATCTCTTCTTCCTGTTCTTACTGTAACGGCAGGAAAACAACTGTTCTTGAATGTGGTGATCTCGCTCACAGAGTTCTTCCCGATGAGAGGAGTTGGATGAGAATTTTAACATGTTGGTTTCTTTTCAAAGACATAAATGAAGTTACGGGAGGGGAAGGAGGCTTGTGTGAAGGTCTGAGCCATGTTCACCATCTTTTGCAGTTTGTTGCAATCTTGGGCAGAGCAGTTCCATTTCTCTCCAGCGCTGCATCCTGACTGGATACTTTCAGTGGTGCATCTGTAGAAGTTGTTGAGAGATGGTGGTGCGAAGCCAAGGAGTAATGATGCTGATGAACATTCTTGACCATTGCGTCAATGTAGGACCCCAAACAGACCTTCTAAATGAAGCAACACTTCACTCGTGAATCTGCCGGGAGTCACCTCACCACCCAGCACATGCTCTGTTCTTGAAGCTGTCTCAGAAAAGAGCCAGAAGACTCACCTCCACTCCCCCCCCCCCACCAGGTTCAGGAACAGCTGTTCCCCCTCCACCATCAGACACTTCAATGACAAACTCCATCAGAGACTCAAGACTCACACCACCAAGTTCAGAAACAGCTGCTCCCCCTCCACCATCAGACACTCAATGACAAACTCCATTAGAGACTCAAGACTCACACCACCAGGTTCAGGAACAGCTGCTACACCTCCTCCACCATCAGACACTCAATGACAAACTCCATCAGAGACTCAAGATTGACCCCACCAGGTTCAAGAACAGCTCCTCCCGCTCCACCATCAGACACTCAACCTCAAACTCCATTAGAGACTCAAGACTCACACCACCAGGTTCAGGAACAGCTGTTCCCCCTCCACCATCAGACACACAATGACAAACTCCATTAGAGACTCAAGACTCACACCACCAGGTTCAGGAACAGCTGCTACACCTCCTCCGCCATCAGACACTCAATGACAAATTCCATCAGAGACTCAAGATTGACCCCACCAGGTTCAAGAACAGCTCCTCCTGCTCCACCATCAGACACTCAACCTCAAACTCCATCAGAGACTCAAGACTCACACCACCAGGTTCAGGAACAGCTGCTCCCCCTCCACCATCAGACATTCAATGACAAACTCCATCAGAGACTCAAGATTCACACTACCAGGTTAAGGAACAGCTACTACCCTTTCACCATCAGACACTTCATTGACAAACTCCATCAGAGACTCATTTAAGGACTTGTCCAATTTATTGATTTTCTTTTGTGTTCTCTGTATTGCAGTCAGTTTGTTTACATTCACTATCTGTTTGTTTGTTTACATGTTTTATGCTGTGCACAGTTTATTTTTTACACTACCTGTTAGTGATAATTCTGTTGCACCCACAGGAAGAAGGAATCTCAGGGATGTGTGTGATGTCATGTATGTACTATGACCATTCTGAACCACTCTGGGAAGTGCAGAGCAGTTCCAGTTGCACGTGCAATTATGGGTGAAGAAGTTGGCCATTGATCATTTTCACAGTGTTTATATTTTATCCTCCCTCACCTGTGGGTTCTTGGTTCTGGATATTGCAAATCATCAGTAAAAATATTCATCGTCGATGTGCCCACCACCATAACCCGCGACACAACTTTGGGCCCTGAACTGGCTGCTCCACTCCCTCATCCTTCTCAATCTCCCAGTCTCGGCGGGTCAGGATCACCAAGCCCACGACGATCATTCCGCAGCAGGTCAGCAGTAACAGTGTTGGGGCGGCGAAGGTGCAGCATTGCCCACACCGATGATGACTATTCCGCGGTACTCTGGTATAATATGTTCACTAAACAGTCCTGGGTTGTGGGCTGACAGCATCATCACGACATCATCAGCCTGTCCCCTGGCCAGCCATTTATAGTGGCTGGACATTTATGGAGTGCTCCTCTCCACCTCTGACACAAGCCTACAGAAGGATTAGAGTTAGCACCTTGGAGTCACTCACAGACCATTTACAAAGGTAAGGTTTGTGACGTGAGGACAGAGAATCCCCGCCTTTATGTTTGGATTTTTTGCTTTATTAAAGGGGCTTTCTCTCTCTCTCTCTCTCTCTCTCTCTCTCTCTCTCTCTCTCTCTCTCTCTCTCTCTCTCTCTCTCTCTCTCCCCCCTTCCCCAATCAATTCTCACCATCCTGTCCTTCTATCAAATTAACACGTTTGTCTATTGATGTATACTCCTCCCCCTCCCATTCTTCACTTTTCCTCAGCTTTTTGGTGCAGACGCCTGTCTATTTTCTCTCCTATCTTTAAGAAGGGCTCAGGCACTAAATGTCGGTAATA
Organism: Narcine bancroftii; assembly: GCF_036971445.1. NCBI lineage: Eukaryota > Metazoa > Chordata > Chondrichthyes > Torpediniformes > Narcinidae > Narcine > Narcine bancroftii. The sequence goes on from NC_091472.1 coordinate 28,485,845, forward strand.
CATCTTCACCTCCTATGGTCACTGAGAGACCAGCTGAGTTCCTCCAGCATTTCTGTGGCTGTTGTTCCCAGAATCACAGCATTTGCAGACTTTCATGTTTCACCTCCCTGTACTTATTCAGACTTACTGTTGAAAGGGGGCAATTTGTATGAGTTATTGTTTTACTTGAAAGCAGCAGGAAACAGATTTTCTTTACATAATATATCTCAGATGGGTAAAGAGGATGGCTACTGTTCACAGGACCACCCAAAATGAAGCACAGAAGGCTGCAGACACACGGAAATGCTGATGGAACTCAACAGGTCTCACAGCGTTCATGGGAAATAAAAATATATAACTGATGTTTTGGTTCTGAGCCCTTCTTCCATGTATGAGTAAAGAGCAGGGAGGTGCCAGAATTAAAAGGCTAAGCAGAAGGAAAGAAAGGGCAGTGAGAGGTGTACAGACACACAGACAAAAGGTGTAATTGGATATTGTGACAGAGTATCGAGAGGTGGTTTGGGAAGAATTAGGAACAGCTGGCACACACATTTTAAAACAGAATTTTTGCAGGACTTTTACAGAATACTTTTTGCAGAGGAGCCACAAATTAGCGACATTCAGCAGCTTGCCTGGGAGAGTCTGTGATCTTTTCAGGCAGGCCGAGAACAGTTTTGCTCTCAGAGAGGGAGGGTATGAAAATGAGAGAGAGGAGACAGAAATCAGTTCCAGAAGGACAAAGCTGGAAATTTTTTGAAAGACTGTCTGGTCAAAGGAGAAGGCTGTCTGTCTGAAAGGTGACCTGAAAGAAAGAGGATCATCTGGAGAACCCTGAAGGGGGAAAGTTTCATCAGCAAGACTGATTGGAAAGGAATCTGTTGTGGATGTCCTGGAAAAGGAATCTCTCTCTGAAAACCAGCAAGAACCCTCCTGAGTGGTAACCATTTGCCTGTTAAGCACCAAAGACTGGTGAACTTTGTTAATGCTAACTTCTGTGCACAGTACAAGAACTGCCTGCAACCAGTGAGATTAGACTGTAATCCAAAGAACTTTTTAAATCTTAAATATACATTACACACATCTGAGCTTAGTATTAGAGGGGGGATTAAGTAGGTTAGGTAGGTTAAGTAAGTAGGTTAAGTAATAAGTTAAAGTTTAATTCTGTTTTCTTGTTCAAATATAATTAAAAACTACTTTTGTTTAAGTAACCCTGTGTTGTGGAGCATATCTATTGCTGCTGGGTTTTGGGGTCCTCTGGACTCTGTAACAATATGGCCAGGACAGGAGAGAGGAAAGGTGAGAATTGACTGGGCCGGGGGTGGGGGGTGGTGCTAGGCTCTGTGAATGCAGGAATCGGGAAGAGAGAGAGAGAGACAGAGCTAGAGAAAGGGATAAATGGGGTGGGCACGTAGAAACTGGAGAAATCCATACTGATGCCATCTGGTTAGAGGGTGTCCCGACGGAATATGAGGTGTTCCTTTTCCAATGTGTGTGTGGTCTCTGGCAGTGCATGAGAACATGGACAGACATGTAGGCAAGGGAATGGGGCTGGGAATTGAAATAGGTGGCCACTGGGTGGACCCCACTATTGCGCCGGACAGAGCTGGGGTGCTCAGTGAAGCAATCTCCCAGTCTGCGTGCAGTTTCTCTGATGTAGAGGAGACCACAATGGGAGAACAGGACCACCCTAAACCTGCAGGCAAAATACTTAGATTTAGGGTGCAGTACATAAGTATAAAGGTTTCTTTAAGAGCTGATTGCAATGCATGATAGGATTATTTATACTTTGTTATGCCAAACTGTTATTTTGGGTAGGAGTCACTGCAATGTAAATTATAAAGGTACTTTTAAGAACTGAGTGCACCATTTTATATGACTTTTGATTCACTGTGGTACTGCAATTAGTTGAGAATTATTTCATCAACAAAGGATTCTAATGGTAGATCCACTCCTGTTATTTGAATTAGTCAGTAGTAACACCATAGACATTACATTGGCACTGAAGGATCTAGGGGGAAATGGTAGAATTTGAAGGAACTGACAGCAATGTGAGGAGAATAAATTAGGTTAGACTACAATTATTAGGAAAATAGGTGTTTGATGATAGGTAATGGAAACTGGGCAAAAAAGTCTGCTTCAATGGTATATATTTTTATGGCCCTAAGTAACTAAGGAGGTTACTGAGAAACCAGCAGGACAAGGATTTTGTCTAAAGTGTTACAAGCCCAGAGGACCCATAAACCCAGCAGCAATAGATATTCACCAAGACAAATGGTTATTTAAATAAAAGTTGCTTTTAATTATCTTTAAACATGAAAACAGAATCACACTTTAACTTATTGACTTAACTAACCTAACTTAACACTCAGTGCACGTGTATGTAATGTGTGTGTAAGTTCAGAAAAGTTCTTTGGTTCACAATCCAATCTCACTTCTCATTCCTCCAAGTTTATTGGTTGCAGGCAATTCTTATACTGTGCACAGAATTTAACATTTATGAAGTGCACCAGGCTTTAGTGCTTGAAGGGTAAATGGTTACCATTCAGGAAGGATCTTGTCAGTTTTCAGAGAGAGATTTGTTGTTCCAAGACATCCACAACTGATTCCTTTTTTTAATCAGCCACCTCAGTGTCTTGCTGACGATACATCCCCCTTTAGGGTTCTCCAGATGATAACCTCTTTCTTTCAGGTCACCAGCGAGTTACTTTTTGTTTCTCTTATTCCAAGTGAAACATTAGATAGTCAGTCTTCTCCTCTTGCATGAACCACAAGGGATTTGGCCAGGCCATCTTCCAAATGGGGTTTTCCACAAGCTTGCCAGCTTGTCTTGTTCCAGTCCCAGCTGCCTCTGCTGGCTTTAACACTGTAGAATGATCTCTCTCTCTCTCTCTCTCTCTCTCTCTCTCTCTCTCTCTCTCTCTCTCTCTCTCTCTCTCTCTCTCTCTCTCCCTCAGAGAGAAAGACTGTTTGACTCTCTTTGCTTGCAAACCCTCAGAATAACAAATTCTCTTCCAGACAATCTGCGGCTCTGACATGCTCTTTCGTCTGTTGCCTCTTTTAAACAACAATCCATTAGCACCCATCAAAGCTCTTGCAAAACTGCAGAGCCGTTAAGATCTGTTTTAAAGTGTTTGTATGAGACCTACTCTAACAAACCTTTCCCAATTTACCCATATCACACACATACATATCATATCATACATACGCTCTGTTCTCGTTGCTGCCAAGAGGAAAAAGGTATAGATACCACAAGACTCACATGGCCAGGTTCAGGAACAGCTGCTACCCCTCCACCATCAGACTCCTCAATGACAAACCATCAGAGATTCATTTAAGGACTCTTACCTGTGCACACTATTGATTTTCTTGTGTTTTTTTTTCTCTATTGCACAGTCAGTTGTTTTTACATTCATTATCTGCTTACAGTTCTTTTATTTGTTTACATGTTCATGTTGTGTACAGTTTATTTTTTGCCCTACCAATTAGTGGTGATTCTGCCACGCCTACAGGAAAAAAAGAATCTCAGATTTGTGTGTGTACTCTGACAATAAATCTGAAATCTGATTAACACTTTTTGCCTGCTGATCTGCATCCCACCCCCTCCCATTCTTCCCTTTTCCCCAGCCTTTTGAAACAGATGCCTATCTTTTTTTCTTGATTATACCTTGAGGAAGGGCTCAGGCCCGAAACATCGGTAATATATCTTTCCCTCCCACGGGCAATGTGAGATCGGCTGAGTTCCTCCAGCATCTCTGTGTTCTTAAATATGGGGAAGGGATTTTTTTTCTTCACTTAAAAGGAAATCAAGTAAAACCAGTGCTTACTTCAAATTCCCAGATAGTGGGAAATGGACTAGTAAAAGGAATCAGTGCTGTTGGAATGCATAATAAAGCAAAATTAATGCGTAATTAGATGATAGCCAATGAATGTGGATTATCATTCCAATTGTAAGCACGTAACAGTGAAATGTGTTAGATATGCTACGCACACGGGAATAAACCTAGGCAGCAAGAAAAGTGCAGAAGGGGTTCCACTGTGATACATAGAGTGGTTTTAACTGCAGCGAGGAATGTTCAAGAATACCCTTCACGTGGTGAGAGACACACACACACACAAGAGACTGCAGTTGGTGGTGTTGAGCACAAACAACCTCCTAGAGGAACTCAGCATGTTGAACAGCAAGGGCAGGAGGAAAAATGTCTTGAGCAGGAACCTTCATCAAGGCTGAGAGTGCAGAGGGGAGATGGCACTGGACAACAAAGGTTTTGCTTCCCGAACACGTTTGGGTGCATTTTATGGCTGTGGGGCCGCTGATCATGATGATCGCCTTAAAATGTTATTATCACATACCATGTTTTAAATATAGCCTATTTTGGTGGTGTCCTGTCATATTTTACATCTAGTTCAAGTATACAAAACCATGAAGGGCAACACGTCATTGAAAATTGATTTTCTGCATTTGCACTTGGACATCTTCCTTGATGATATGGGTGCAGTCAGTGACAAACATGGTGAAAGTTTTCACCAGGACATTGCAACCATGGAAAAGAATCCATCAACATTGGCGGACTATTGTTGGACACTGACACAAGAAGCATCAGTTGCTGGGTACAAATTTAAAATCAGCGCAAAACATTTTTAGGTCAGTTGAACTAACGCAATATGTCAGCTTCATAAACATACTAAATTTAATATAAGTTAAATTAATATTTCTTCAACTTCCCATTGAATAGACCAAATCTGAAGTTATTTATCATAATCCCCAATTTTTTTTCAGAAAGAAAACTTTTTGAAAATAATTGTTGTCCAATGTGGACAGGGTGAGAGTGATTGGGCAGGAACCAACAGGGGATTGGTGAACCAGGCAGGAGTGATGGATGATGCACAGAGGCAGTTGATTGGCAGGTGTAAGACAAAGAAATGCCGGGGTGGGGGGGGGGGGCGGAGATAGAGAGATAGAGAAGAAAATAGTGAAAGGAAATATTACCCAGTGTCTTTCAAAGTGGTTCAATTGTCGAATGTAGCAAGCCCATAAGTGAAGAAAGGAGTGTTGACTTTGGCGATCCAAATGTTGGAGGACTTGAAGATTGCTAATGTGGCAATGTACCATTGTTCCTCAAGTGGCCAAGGAACAGATCAAGGAATTAAAGGTCAGCCAGTTGCAGATAAGTGCAGGGCAAGTTATTGGAATCAATTCTGAGTGACAGCATAAATCAGCATTTAGAAAGGGTGATCTAATCAAGAACAGTCAGCACAAATCTATTAAGAAGAACTTTTATCCACTTAACTTGATAGATGAGGACAACATGTTGAGTCTACACCAGTGGTTCTCCACCTTTTCCTTTCTACTCAGAGTCATCCCTATGCCATAAGTGCTCTGTGATTAGTAAGGGATTGCTTAAGGTGGTAGGTGAGTGGGAAGGGAAGGTTGAAAATCACTGCTCTAGACCCAATTGTTACTGAAATATTTTGCTTGAGAAAAATTGTCATTGGCCCATTTCCTTTGGAGTTATCAAGTCAATTAGGTACGATTAAAACAGTGGTTTTCAAACTTTTTCTTTCCACCCACATACCAGCTTAAGCCATCCCTTGCCAATCACAGAACACCTATGGCACAGGGAATACTTAAAGTAGTGCTTAAGTGGAAAGAACCACTGGTCTACACAGATTTTATCAAGAGGTTTGATGAGGTCCCTCATGACAGACTGGCCAGATCATTCCATTTCAGGTGCAATGGTGAATCTGATGTAAAATAAGCTGGGACAAAGCAGAGCTAATGGCTGACAAAAGGTTCAGTGACAGCTGGGCACCATAAAACTGGGTCATACCTAAATGAAAACATCTCACTGTTCTTTACAACTGAAATTAAACCTCAAGGACTACAGCCAATCACATTCACTGATGATACCAAGCTTAGCAAATACAACAGGTGAAGAAAAAAACAGGTAGATCAGCAATGCACAAATGTTCTGGAGACACTCGGCAGGTCAGCAATGCACAAATGTTCTGGAAACACTCGGCAAGTCAGCAATGCACAAATGTTCTGGAGACACTCGGCAGGTCATCTTTTGGAAATAAAGGGTAAACAAGAAAAAAAGCTGAGAAGTGATAGCGGGGGTTGGGGGGAGGAGAGTTACCCATTTCCCCTATCACCTTGGCTTTTTTCTCCTACCTTCCCACCTATAAACTTCTGCTCCTCCCCTTGCCTCTTTCTCCCTACCCTCCACCCCTCCTCCCACCTTGTTATTCAGGCGCCTGCCTGTGTTTTTGCTCATATCTTGACGAAAGACTCAGGCCTGAAAGGTGAGTTACTGTTTACCTCTTATAGATGATGCGTGACCTGCTGAGTTTCTCCAGTACAACAATCCCAGCATCTGCAGACTTTCTTTGTTAACTAACATGGCTGAAACTTGTGTCTGATCTCAATTCTGGCCACAAGGCTACAGGGATGATACCTCCCAGCATGGTGTAGAGGAAACTTACAAAGTTTCTGGGGCTGGAGAATTATAGCTATGAGGAGAAATTTACTGGACATGGATTTTTTTTTCCAAGGAGAGATTTAATCAAAGCATGGACTGAAACCTAAAGTGTAGGAAAAAGCTAAGCAGGTCTTTAACGCCAGATTTAAGATGTGATAAAATATATTTAATTCTATATTTTATGATAAACATTGGGAAGTTGATAAGGATCCATCATCAGAACTGAGAGGGTAAAGTGGAAATCACTAGCATAAAGGGGTGAGTGGATAAAGTAAATCAGGAGATGGCAAGCGATATCTGGATACAGGTGAGGAGGGGTTGATGGGCAAATGCTTTTAAAAATAATTGCATCTGATGCAGTGGGGCTTAATATTTTCAATGTTCTTAAGATCTTTGGTCAGAAATAAAAGCTGAAGTTCTTGCTATTGCATGGATTCTCAGTGATTGCCTTAGAAAAGACTGACTCAAAACCCATGAAGGAGCACTCTATCTCTGTCATCGATGTCAGCATTTGACAAAATGCACGGATGCACTAGGCACTTGCATGGGAACAATGGAGACAGGCAACATGCCCAATTTCATCAGACTTTTTTGGTGACTTTAACATTTTATAGTCATGAGAAGTCTGAGATAATCAGGCACTTTGGTTGTTTCCCTCAACGACATCTACAGATGCATCACTGAAATTATCTGTCAGGACATATCACTGTGTGGTACGGGATCTGCAAGATGGCACGAGGGTCATTAGCACAGCTCAGCTTTCCTCCATACACTTTATCTTTATTTTTGCCAGTGTAAGGTTAAAGGTTGTAAGTTAAAGCAGGGTAGGACTTGCATGGTGAATGGTGGCCTTGGAGTGTGTTGTAGAACAGAGATCTACAAGAACTGGTGACCAGTTCCATGAAAGTGGTAATTCAGGTGAACAGATAATGAACAGGGCATTTGGCTCACTTGGATAGGATATTGAGTAAAAAGCAGGCAAGGCCTAATAATTAGATGAACAATGCCATGTTGAGTAAGCTGTGCAGTTCTGGTCCCCCAGACATTATGAAAGACATTAATAAATTAGAAGGAGTGCAGAGGAGTTTCACAAGAGAGTTTGAGTTATAGAGAGATTGTAGCAACCTGTGCATGGAGACGAGAACTGACCCACAAAATGGTTGACGAATGTGGCGACTGCACGGACCTGGGGGTGACACCGTCTGTTGTCCCAGGTGATCTCTGGCATGACAGGAAAAGAGGGACCTCTGGCAGGAATGCCAGCCAATCCAAGGTCGGCAGTATGATGACACGGCCACCTGACGTCAGTGCCAGGGGCCCATATAAGCAGAGCTGCCGGTGCAATCAAGCAGTCTTTGTGTATCTTCCTTCCACATTTGTCGTAACGCGCACACTATATTGGTGACTCTGACAAGTCCATCCGGCATTTGGTCCCAAAGATGACGGATCAAGCATCCACGTGGCCTCCCTCAGGCTCCCAACTGTCTGGATGTGGCAGCTGCACGTTTAGTTCAACCAGGCTGAGGCCCAGTTCCATCTTTGCTGCATCATCGCCAATGACACCTGCTACTTCTACATCATGAGTGGTCTCAATCAGGACACAATGGCAAGGGTTATAGATTTCCTATAGCAGCCTCCAGAGCAAGGAAAATGTGCAGCCCTCAGAGAATTACTATCTCGCATTATTGGGCTTTCCCCACCAGTCAATTGCTGCACATATGTCTGTCCAAATGAGTAAGATGCTTGTGCTAACCGAGAACCACAAGCCTTGCCTGCTTTTTGAACAGATCTTCCTGGAGCAGCTGTCCAAGGAAATATAGCCAAGGAACTTCAGCAACCCTCGAAGGGCATGCTCTGGAGAGCGATAAAGGACATCAGCACCATCACAGACCACATCAACAAACACCATGAACAGCCCCCAGCGAGATCAAGGCCAGCAGAGAGGCAAGTGAACATCCCGGAACAGCTATGCTTCTACCATCTGGTCGACAAGGGCACAGAGATAAGAGTTCTAACCCCTGCAGACCTCTACACCTGCAGTGGCAAGCAGGACCCAGCATGAGGGCAGCCAACAACTCCTCCATTCGAACTTTCAGGACCCGCACCATCCCCCTTCATTTCAGCAACAACAGGTTTACATCAATTTTTACCCTCGCAGCAGTTACACCACCGCCCCTGGGGTCTTACTTCCTTTGGCTCCACTGCTTGCTGGTCAACCCCATGCTTGGTGCATGCCAGATATTTTCATGTAGGCCAAGACCTACATGAACTGTCAGTCCTCCAAAGTGCAGGTTCACACGAGACCGCCCACGCAGACTTTTGAGCAAGCGCAGTGCAGGTTCACCCACATACATATTGACTCATTGGGGTTGTTACCAGTTTCCCTTGGGGTGAGATACCTCATGATCATGGTAAACCACTCCACAAGGTGGTAGGAGGCAGTCCCGCTGGCTGATATCACCACAGAAACCTGCACCAGGGCACTTGTTGACACATGGGTATCCCGAATCAGGGTCCAGGAGCACCTCTCCTCGGATGGGGGACACAATTTATCTCCAGGCTCTGAGCAGCGCTGGCTAACTTTGTGGGGACGCAGCCCCACCATACCGCGGTGTATCACCCACAGGCCAATGGGTTGGTGGAGCGTTTCCACAGGCATCTCAAGGTAGCCTTGATGGTCCAGCTCTAGGTACCAACAGGTACCTTGGGTCCTGCTGGGAATCCATACTGCACTGAAGGAAGACCTCAATGCCTTGGTGGTGGAGATGGTTTATGGTGCACCCTTGATCATCCCTGGGGAGTTCCTGGGCCCCAATAAATGCCCTGAAGACCCTGTGGTGAGCCTTGAGAGACTGCGGTGAAACCAGGGGTCCTTGGTCCTGCGACAACCCTCAACCCACAGCCAGCCCAAACCTAGCGTCCTGAATGACCTAAGAACTTGCCGGTGCATGTTCATAAGGAGGGGAGCACACAAACCACCATTACAAAGACCCTACAAGATCATTAGAGACGATGGTTCCACCTTCGTCCTTGACATTGGCGGTAAGGAGGAAACTTTTACCGTCATCCGCCGGAAATCGGCATACCTAAACTGCGATGAGCCAGTCTGCATTGTGCCCCTACGGTGACTGCACAGACCTGGCTGTCATCCCAGGTGAACTCCGCACAGCAGGAAGATGGGTGACTCTGGCAGGATCGCCGGCCAACCTAATATTGGCGCTCCGATGATGTGGGTTCCTGACATCAACACCAGGGGCCCATATAAACAGAGCTGCCAGTGCTGTAATCTTTGACTTCAACTCCTCATGTGTGTGAGTCTTTGTTCCACACTTAACATAACATAACATAACAATTACAGCACGGAAACAGGCTATTAGGCCCTTCTAGTCCGCACCGAACCAAACACCCCTCTCTAGTCCCACCTCCCTGCACAATGCCCATAACCCTCCATCTTCTTCTCATCCATATACCTGTCCAACCTTTTCTTAAATAATACAATTGACTCCGCCGCCACTATTTCTCCCAGAAGCTCATTCCACACAGCTACCACTCTCTGAGTAAAGAAGTTCCCCCTCATGTTACCTCTAAACCTCTGCCCCTTAATTCTTAACTCATGTCCTCTTGTTTTAATCTTTCCTCCTCTTAACGGAAATAGTCTATCCACATCCACTCTGTCTATCCCTTTCATAATCTTAAATACTTCTATCAAATCCCCTCTCAACCTTCTACGCTCCAAAGAATAAAGACCTAATCTGTCCAATCTCTCCCTATACTCTAGATGCTTAAACCCAGGTAACATTCTGGTAAACCTTCTCTGCACTCTCTCCACTCTGTTTATATCCTTCCTCTAATTAGGTGACCAGAACGGCACACAGAACTCCAAATTAGGCCGCACCAACGTCTTATACAATCTCAACATCACCTCCCAAATCCTATATTCCATGCAATGATTGATAAAGGCCAGCATACTAAAAGCCTTCTTCACCACCCTATTCACGTGAGTTTCTACCTTCAGGGAACGATGTACCGTTACTCCTAAATCTTTCTGCTCTTCTGTATTCCTCAATGCTCTCCCATTTACCACGTATGTCCTATTCTGATTCTTCTTACCAAAATGAAGCACCTCACACTTATCAGCATTAAATTCCATCTGCCATTTTTCACCCCACTTTTCTAAGAAGCCCAAATCCCTCTGCAATCCTTGAAAACCTTCTTCAGTGCATATGCTACAAAATGTTGGTGAGGCTGTGTCTTTATTTCCTAGAGCACAGGAGACTGAAGGATGATGAGGGAGAGGTTAATAGGATCAGGAGGGTAAGGATGAAGTGAATGTTCACAGTGTTTCTCCCAAGAGAGATGATTTCAGAATGAGAGGCCATTGGTTTAAGATAGGAGGGGAGAGATTTAAGAGCAAATGAGGGGAAACCTTTTTACTCAAAGCATGAACAGACTGCTAGAGGAAACTAGAAGTGGGTATAATTTTGACATTCAAAATCCATTTGGAAAGAAAGTAGGGGCTTTGAAGGATATGGACCAAATATAAAGGTAATGGGGCTCTCCTAGAATATTAACTTGGTCTGCATGGACAGGTTAGACTGAAGAGCCTTTTCCATGCAGTATGACTCTATGACAATGGCTCCATATCTCCCAATGGCTTTGGGAAACAACCAACAATTTGCTTTATTTCAAGAAGAGGAAATACTACTAACTTCATCTCAGAAGCAAATTTCAGCTTTTACCTCATTGTTCGCTAGACGGGCAATTCTGATGAAATGGAAAGGCAGTGTTCTATCTCCCCAGCAGGTCATGACCTTCCTACGTTTAGGAAAAAAATCAGATGCAATGTTGAAGATGTAAAAGTGAATTTCTCCAAGATGTGGAGATTTACCATAATTTAATGAATTAGGATGTTTGGATGCTCTTGAACAGAGCTGTCTGATCTCCGAATGTCGTCCTTCTTTTCCTATGTTTATTAGATATGGAAATTAACCTTGTTTCGAGGGAGGGGTTCGATTAATAGTGTTTTTTTTTCTCTGTTTATTCTTTTCTTTTTTTGGTGTTTTTGAAAAAAGTGTTTAATCGGAAAGTGTACACACAATTTATAACATGTATCCTTTTTTAATTTTTTTTAAATTTTTCACACTATAAACCATACTGACCAAAATATATACAGACATTTTTTCTCTCGAATATATACAGTGTCATTTTCTCCCCCTTTTCCCCTCTCCCTTCCCTCCCTCCCTCACCCCCCCCCCTTCCCATTGAGGTATTATTTGACAAGTACAAATTATCTGTTTGTTTTCATATATCCCATATATTGGATTAATATGTGTGTATGATTTTTTTAATTAAACGATAAAGATATTTTAAAAAGAAAAAAAAAAGAACTACCAATATATTAAAAGACTCATCATCCCCTGGCCACACTCTCTTCACCCTATTGACTTTGGGAAGAAGATTCATAAGTGTGAGTTCACACACCACCAGATTCAAAGACAGTTTCTTTCCTGCTGCTATCAGGCTCCTGCATGGATCTGACAATAGCAAAATGATGTTGCCTTTCATGTGTACTAACTGATCTCTCTCTGTAACTCTGCATTTCCATGCTGTGTCTTGTCTGTGGTACTCTGTATGAGATGTCTAGCTCAGCCATTCTTAACTTTTTCTTTTGGCTATGGCCCCTTAGTATTCTGCTCAAAGTTTGTAGGCCCCCTTCCCTGTGAAGCAGTCAGGTTTAGTTGGTTCCTTCCATAATTCTCATCTACTGACTAGATAAAAATCATTTAAAATATTTTATGATTTCAGTTCATGGCCTCTCCTCCCCATCGCACACCGCTTCCCCCCCAATACCCCTCTCCGGTCAAGAATGACAGGTCGAGCTGGATTCATTACAAAACAGAACAGGGCATAGAACATAGAGTGTTACCATAGAGTACAAGGCCTTCGACCCTTGATGTTGTGCTAACCTATATATTCCCACCAAAACCAAGTACTAAACCCTCCTTATCCTGTAACCCTCCACTTTTCCTCCATCCATATACCTGTCTACGCATATACACTGATCTGCGAAACCTCATCCAACGCACCCCTACAGCTGACAAGGTTGTTATCCTTGGCGACTTCAACGCTCGCGTCGGCAAAGACTCAGAAACCTGGCCAGGAATCCTGGGCAAGCATGGTGTCGGCAAGTACAATGACAACGGGCCCCTCCTGTTGGAACTCTGCGCAGAACAGCAGCTTGTCATTACTAACACCCTTTTCCAGCAGACAGACAGCCTGAAGACTACCTGGATGCATCCCCAATCCAAACACTGGCACCTCCTGGACTACGTTCTGGTGCGAGGAAGAGACAAATGAGATGTGCTCCACACCAGGGTCATGCCCAGCGGGAATGCCACACTGACCACCGGCTTGTTCGCTGCAAGCTCAACCTTCACTTCAAGCCAAAGTTCAAGAACAGTGGAGCCCCCAGAAAGAGGTTCAATGTTGGAAACTTGCAGTCAGACGTAGTGAGAGGAAACTTCCAGGCAAACCTCCAAGCAAAGCTCGAGGATGCAAACTGCCTCATGGACACATCTCCTAAAACCCTCGGGGATCAGCTGAAAACGGCCATACTGCAATCCACTGAAGAGGTACTGGGCTTCTCCTCCAGGAAAAACAAGGACTGGTTTGACAAAAACAACCAGGAAATCCAGGAGCTGCTGGCAAAGAATCGAGCTGCCCACCAGGCTCACCTTACAAAGCCGTCCTGGCCAGAGAAGAAACGAGCCTTCCGTCGCACATGCAGCCACCTTCAGAGCAAACTCCGGGAGATCCAAAATGAGTGGTGGACTAACCTCGCCAAACGAACCCAGCTTAGCGCCGACATTGGCGACTTCAGGGGTTTTTATGAGACACTAAAGGCTGTGTACGGACCCTCACCCCAAGTCCAAAGCCCTCTGCGCAGCTCAGATGGCGAAGTCCTCCTCAGCGACCAGATCTCCATCCTCAATCGATGGTCAGAACACTTCCAATCCCTTTTCAGTGCTATTCGCTCAGTCCAAGAATCCGCCCTGCTCCAGCTCCCTCAACAACCCTTGAGTCTAGAGCTGAATGAGGTCCTTACCCGGGAAGAGGCATATAAGGCAATTGAACAACTGAAAAGTGGCAAAGCAGCAGGTATGGATGGAATCCCCCCAGAGGTCTGGAAGGCTGGCGGCAAAGCTCTGCATTTCAAACTGCATGAGTTTTTCATGCTCTGCTGGGACCAAGGAAAGCTGCCTCAGGACCTTCATGATACCATCATCATCACTCTGTACAAAAACAAAGGCGAGAAATCAGACTGCTCAAACTACAGGGGAATCACGCTGCTCTCCATTGCAGGCAAAATCTTCGCTAGGATTCTCCTTAATAGACTAATACCTAGTGTAGCCGAAAATGTCCTCCCAGGATCACAGTGTGGCTTTCACGCAAACAGAGGAACTACTGACATAGTCTTTGCCCTCAAACAACTCCAAGAAAAGTGCAGAGAACAAAACAAAGGATTCTACATCACATTTGTTGACCTCACCAAAGCCTTTGACGCCATGAGCAGGAAAGGGCTTTTGCAAATACCAGAGCACCTCGGATGCCCCCACAAGTTCCTCAACATGGTTATCCAACTGCACGAAAACCAACAAAGTGGGGTCAGATACAGCAATGAGCTCTCCGAACCCTTCTCCATTGACAACGGCGTGAAGCAAGGCTGCGTCCTCGCACCAACCCTCTTTACTCTCTTCTTCAGCATGATACTGAAACAAGCCATGAAAGGCCTCAACAATGAAGACAGTGTTTACATCGGGTACCGCACGGATGGCAGTCTCTTCAATCTGAGGCGCCTGCAAGCTCACACCAAAACACAAGAGCAACTTGTCCGTGAACTACTCTTTGCAGACGATGCCGTTTTAGTTGCCCATTCAGAACCAGCTCTCCAGCTCATGACGTCCTGTTTTGCGGAAACTGCCAAAATGTTTGACCTGGAAGTCAGCCTGAAAAAAACTGAGGTCCTCCACCAGCCAGCTCCCCACCATGACCACCAGCCCCCCCACATCTCCATCGGGCCCACAGAACTCAAAACGGTCAACCAGTTTACCTATCTCGGCTGCACCATTTCATCCGATGCAAGGATCAACAAAGAGATAGACAACAGACTTGCCAAGGCAAATAGCACCTTTGGAAGACTACACAAAAGGGTCTGGAAAAACAACCACCTGAAGGAACACACAAAGTTCAGCGTGTACAGAGCCGTTGTCATACCCACGCGCCTGTTTGGCTCCGAATCATGGGTCCTCTACCGGCATCACCTACGGATCCTAGAACGTTTCCATCAGCGCTGTCTCCGCTCCATCCTCAACATTCATTGGAATGACATCATCACCAACATCGAAGTACTCAAGCTGTCAGAGTCCGCAAGCATCGAATCCATGCTGCTGAAGTCTCAACTGCACTGGGTGGGTCACGTCTCCAGAATGGAGGACCATCGCATTCCCAAGAACGTGTTATATGGCAAGCTCTCCACTTGCCACCGAGTCAGAGGTGCACCAAAGAAGAGGTACAAGGACTGCTTAAAGAAATCTCTTGGTGCCTGCCACATTGACCACCGCCAGTGGGCTGATATTGCCTCCAACCGTGCATCTTGGTGCCTCACAGTTCGGCGGGCAGCAACCTCCTTTGAAGAAGACCGCAGAGCCCACCTCACTGACAAAAGACAAAGGAGGAAAAACCGAACACCCAACCCCAACCAACCAATTTTCCCTTGCAACCACTGCAACCATGCCTGCCTGTTCCGCATCAGACTTGTCAGTCACCAACGAGCCTGCAGCAGACATGGATATACCCCTCCATAAATATTCATCCGCGAAGCCAAGCCAAAGAAGATACCTGTCTAAAGTTTCTTAAATTCCATTAATGTTTCAACCTCCACCACCAATGTGTTAAAAATGCTTACACCCGCCCTTCACTTTGTAGAGATGTCCCCTGATGTTTGCTACTCCTGTCCTGGGAAAAAGGCATTGGCTGTTTACCCTATCTATACCTCTCAAAATCTTGTAGACCTGCAATAAGTCTCCTCTCATCCTTCTTCATTCCAAAGAGAAAAGTCCCAGCTCTGCTAACTTTGCCCCATAAGACTTATTTTACAATCCAGGCAATATCTTGGTAAATCTCCTCTGCACCCTCTCCATAGCTTCCCCACATCCTTCTGATAATGAAGTGACCAAAACTGAACACCAGAGATTTGTAGAGATGCAACACAACCTCTCAACTCTTGAACTCAATCCCTCTTTTAATGAAGCCCAGCATTCCATAGACCATTTTAACTATCCTAGCAACCTGCATGGCAACCACAGGGGATGTATGGATTTGGACTCCAAGTTCCCTCTGTTCACCTACACTCTTAAGTGTCCGACCATTAACCCTCAATCTGCCTTCTAGTTAGACCTTCCAAAGTGCATTGCTTCACACTTACCCAGATTGAACTCATCTGAAAATTTTCCGACCAACTTAATCAACAAACAAATAGTTTCCAAGTTATTAAAAGATCACATCAATAACTATTTATCTAGTGCAGGTTTGTAAACAAAAATCAACCAAAGGAACATTTTCCTAATGAGCTGTTCAGAAATTTAGCAAGCCTAAATTCCTCTGGGCTCAAAAAAAAAGACATTGCACTGAAGTTTAAGTGGATGGTTGCCACAGGAAACATAACTCCAAAAGGAATGGGAGCAGAATTCAGCCCATCAAGTGCACTCCGCCATTCCATCAGGAGCTGATTCCTTGTTGGTCTTGTTGCAGTAAACTCCAAAAGGCAAACAAATAATTTTTGAAAAGTTTTTGTCCTTAACCTGAAGCACTGAGTTTAAAAGAGTATTCCAAAAGGGTGAAATCTGTATTACAGGGTAATTTATCCCATTTAATCTCCAAGGCTATTTAAGAGATGTTGAGCGTCTATTTGGATGACATTGCTTGAGTCTCTTTTATTGTTGGGGTGGAATTGGTGCAGGTTTGAGGCTGGTGAGCAAGGGATGGTGGAGAAGGCTGAACCATTTGGGGGTATTTAAGAGACTCTTAGACACAGGAATGAAAGAAAAATAGAGGGTTATGGGGTAAGGAGGGGTAGCACTTTTTTTTAGGATGAATATATGGGTTGGCACAAGATTGAGGGCTGAAGAGCCTGTACTGTGCTATATTATTCTATGTTCTAAATATACTTTGCTCAGAGTAAATACAGTAAACACAATTGAGACATTTTTACATTTATGACACCATCAATTCAATCCATTCCCTTACAATCCATCAAAAAAAGTCCCTCCTTAAAAAATGCACTGCATTGTGTCTTTGTGAGATGGTTACATGGATTCCACACCCTCAGTGTTGAGTGGTGCAGAACCTGAGACTTTGGTTCTTACCCACTGGCCCTCTGCAGTAGCTACAGCTACAGCAGGAGTATCAGAGCCAGAACCTCCAGGCTGAGAACAGCTTTATCTCACAAGCAGTGAGTATGCGGAATGACCAAAGCAACTGCTCACACTAACCATCCAAGACTCTCATATTCACGAAACAATATTTATTTGTATATATGAATACTTACGTATTATTTGTCAATATGTATGTTATGTCTGGTTGTGTGTTTGCACCAAGGTCCGGAGAGCACTGCTTCATTGGGTTGTACTTGTGCAATCAGATGACAAAAAATTTGACTTGACACAGAGATGGCCATAAGGATGAGGGTTACTTTGGGTATATTTTTCCCCTTTTCTCTGGAGATTTGTACTTCAGAACCCAACAGATGGGATTCCTTCTGGTTCTCTCCAGAATGAATTGATGTGGGTTTGGGTGACTGCTACATCCTCAATCTTAATATGAGGGGAGCAGGGAAATGGGGATGCTACCACTTTCAAATTCTCTTCCAAGTCTCTCACCAGCTTACAGAAGCAATGGATTGAGGGTCATTCCATGTTGCCAAAATTGAAAGCCTGCAGGCACTGTATCTGTAGTCAATACAGTAATGATGAAGGAACTCAGCCGATCTTGCAGTGTCCATTTGAAGTAAAGATATAATACTGATGCTTCAGGCCTGAGCCCTTCCTCAAAGTATGAGTGAAAAAAAAGACAGTTATGTGAATTAAAGGCTGGGGCAAGAAAGATGAAAGAATGGGAGAGGGAGAAATACAGACCCACAGGCAAAAGGTTACGATTGGATACAATAAGAGGAAAGGTGACAATTTATTTTGGCTCTGTGAAAGGAGATAGAAGGAAAGGGGAAGAGAGAGAGAGAGAGGGGAGAGAGAGAGAGAGAGAGAGAGAGAGAGAGTGAGGGAGAGAAAGAAACATAGCTTGAAAAAAGGAAAGGGGAAGAAGATTGGGGAGATGGGGTTTATAATGGAACTGGTGCACAGACAGAAGATGAGGTGTTCCTCCAACTTGCAGGTGGTCTCAGTCTGGTAGAATATGAAACCATACACGGACATGACAGGAGGGGAATTAGAAGGGGATTTAAAATGTGTGGCAATTGGAAGATTCGTGCTATTGTGGCGGAGAGAGCTGAGATGCTCAAAGAAGCGATCTCCCAGTCTGCATCCAGTCTTTCCAATGAAGAAGAGCTCACGACAGGAGCACTGCATCCCTGCGTATCCACACTTGAGGTGTTGCTTCTCTTGGAAAGACTCTTTGGGTTCTTGAATGGTGGTGAGAGAGGAGGTATGGGCGCAAGTGGTGTATGACCTGTAGTCGCTGAGCTAGGGGTCAAGGGGGTGGTTGGTGGGAAGGGAGGAGTGGATGAGGGAGTCATGGCAGGAGTAGTCCCTGCAGAAGACAGGGAGAGGAGGAGAGGGGAATATTGTCTGGTGGTGGGATCATGTGGTAGGTGGCAGAAATAGTGGAGGATATGTTGGATGCAGAGGCAGTTAGAGTGGTAGGTGAGGACAAGAGGAACCCTGTCCTTACTGCATGTGGGGGAAGAGGGGGTATATAGGTTAAAGGAGGATATGTGGGTGAGGGCTGAGTTGATGGTGGTAGAGGAAAAAACTGCCTCAAAGCGTCCTTCAAAGGCCTAGGTGTCAACGTCAACACGTGGGAAACACTTGGCGCAGCAAGATCAGCACAGGAACCTGTGCAGCTGAAGTCAGGAGCATCACCGAGGCGCAACAAAAATGTGCTGTACGCAAGGCCTGAGCAGCATCCACTGCTATGACAGCATCCACCCTCTTGTGTCCCACATGTAGATGAGCCTTCTGGGCCCAGATCGACCTCACCAGTCACCACCGGACCCACAGCCACCAATCTTTCATTTGACTTTGACTACGAAGGATGAACATCATCAGAGAGAAAGCCACATTTTTTGAAGTGGGGGGACATTTGTAATTTTCTAGTTCTTCAGAAACATGCCATCATCTAATGATTCATCAAAGATTATGCCTCCACTATCTCTACTGCTATTTCTTTCAGTACCCGAGGATGTAATCCATCTGGTCCGGAAGACTCATCTACCATTTCAGGTTTCTGAAATAGTAGCCACACTCACTTCCCTTCCCTGATACCCTTTGACATCTGGCACACTGCTAATATTTTGCACAGCAAAGACTGATGCAAAAAAAAATTAGTTTCCGCCATCTCCTTGTTTCTCATTATTATTTCTTCAGAATAATTTTCTAGTCATCTTATATCTACACTCACCTCTCTTTTACCCTTTATACACTTGATGAAGCTTTATTCGTCCTCTTTATTTTTTTATTATTTGCTTGCCTACTTTCATGCGTCTGTGTTTCCCTCCTTATATTTTTAGTTGCATTCTGCAAGTTTTTAAAAGCTTCCCAATCTTCTATCTTCCTACTAATTTCTGCTGCCTTGTACGGCCTTACTTTTGCTTTTATGTTGGCCTTGTCAGCCACATTTGTCAGCTGTTGAGGAGACATTCAATTGGCAGCAAGACTTCATTTACTGAGGGACTGAAACTTCTTGTTTGAAATGGGGCCAATTCTATTCCTCCTTGAACGATGCAGCAGAAACTGCAGGAACCTCTGAATGGTGAAAGGTCTTCAACTTGAAATATTAACACCAACTCCGTTTCTCTTTCCATGAATACTGATTGTTCTGACATATCTCCAGCATCTTCTGTTTTAACTCGGGAGTTTCTGCACCCTCAGTTCATTTTTTTTTTACTTTCATTGATGTAATCTTATTTTCAAGTCGTTGAGTTCAGAAATGAAGATCTGTTCATGCAGATTTCAAATCTATAATCAGTCTTTGTCATAAAAAAAGTCTTTCCTGAAGGGATTGGGGATTGTCAGTTTCAATCAATCATATCAGTTAAGTGCTGGGACTGGGGTCTCTCAGAATAATTTAATGAACCAGAGAACAATAGAATCTATAAGAGTTTGCTCAAAATTCAGAAGAACGGTTGTGATATTTTATTTCTATTCATGGGATTTTGGTGTTGACAATACTCATACTTTAATAACATGGAGATGATTTGTGACTTGGAACTGATCACCCTAACCAAATATATCCTGAATATATATTGTTTGCCTGCATGTGTGTTATGTCTGGTTGTGTGTCTTTGCACATAGGATGGGAGGACACTGTTTCATTGGGTTGTATTTGTGCAATCAGATGGCAATAAACTTGATTTGATTAGACTTGAAAGACAACATAAGACAGCATGGTTAGTGTATTGGTTAACACATGCTTCTTCTTTTCTTTGGCTTGGCTTCGCGGACGAAGATTTATGGAGGGGTATGTCCACGTCTGCTGCAGGCTCGTTGGTGACTGACAAGTCCGATGCCGGACAGGCAGGCACGGTTGCAGTGGTTGCAAGGGAAAATTGGTTGGTTGGGGTTGGGTGTTGGGGTTTTCCTCCTTTGTCCTTTGTCAGTGAGGTGGGCTCTGTGGCCTTCTTCAAAGGAGGTTGCTGCCCGCCGAACTGTGAGGCGCCAAGATGCACGGTTGGAGGCGATATCAGCCCACTGGTGGTGGTCAATGTGGCAGGCACCAAGAGATTTCTTTAAGCAGTCCTTGTACCTCTTCTTTGGTGCACCTCTGTCTCGGTGGCCAGTGGAGAGCTCGCCATATAACAAGATCTTGGGAAGGCGATGGTCCTCCATTCTGGAGACGTGACCCACCCAGTGCAGTTGGGTCTTCAGCAGCATGGATTCGATGCTTGCGGACTCTGCCAGCTTGAGTACTTCGATGTTGGTGATGAAGTCATTCCAATGAATTTTGAGGATGGAGCGGAGACAGCACTGATGGAAGCGTTCTAGGAGCCGTAGGTGATGCCGGTAGAGGACCCATGATTCGGAGCCGAACAAGAGCGTGGGTATGACAACGGCTCTGTACACACTGATCTTTGTGTGTTTCTTCAGGTGTTTTTTTTTTTCCAGACTCTTTTGTGTAGTCTTCCAAAGGCACTATTTGCCTTGGCAAGTCTGTTGTCTATCTCTTTGTTGATCCTTGCATCAGATGAAATGATGCAACTGAGGTAGGTAAACTGGTTGACCGTTTTGAGTTCTGTGGGCCCGATGGAGATGTGGGGGGGAGCTGGGTGATGGAGGACCTCAGTTTTCTTCAGGCTGACTTCCAGGCCAAACATTTTGACAGTTTCCGCAAAACAGGACATCAAGCGCTGGAGAGCTGGCTCTGAATGCGCAACTAAAGTGGCACATGCTATTACAGCAGTAATGGCCCAGGTTTGAATCTAGTGCTGTATGTAAGGAGTTTGTATGTTCTCCCTGTGGCTGTGAGGGTTTCCTCCAGGTGATGCAGTTGCCTCCTACATTCCAAAGATGTATGGGGTTAGTAGGTTAATTGGTAACCTAGGTAGTGTGGGCTCATGGGCCAGATGGGGCTTGTTACTGTGCTGTATCCCCCACAAAAAATGTTTAAAATTATATAAACCATGTCATTCTAATGCACTTTCCACATAGCAGAGGTTGGTGCACACCACCCAACTCAATGCATCTCTGCTGGAGGAGTGAAAGATGAAGACGTTGTATGGGGTACCAATAATAAAGACCTTTTTATTCAGGTGATAAAGTTCTGACCATTGTTAGAACTGTGCCCCTACAGATTTTTTTTTATTTCACAAGAAAGGAGATTCAAGATTCCATTATTGTCATGTGATGTAAAACAGGTGTAATATTACACAAATTAAAACATGAAAGTCTGCAGACAACGTGATTGAAGTAAAAACACAATCCTGGAGAAGCTCAGCAGGTCAAACAGTGTCCTTTATGTAGCAAAGATAAAGATGCGTAACCAATGTTTCTGGCTTGAGTGCCGGCAAGGTATGAAAAAATGTTGGCAGGCACCCAAACAAAATGGTAGGGGGAGAAACATGGTCTCAAAGGGAGGAGGTAATAGGGATAAGGGAGGGAAAACACACCTGCAACAGGTGGAGGAGGGATGGTTCTGTGCACACCATCCATAGGGGGAGGAGGGATAGCTCCACACCAGCAAGTAGGGAGAGTGCCATCCAACCAAATGGCATAAATATCAACCTCTCTGGTTTCTTCCAGCCCACTCTCCATTCTCCCTGCTTTCCCTTTATCTTCTTTTCCCCAGATCTCCATTCACAGAGCCATCTCACCTCCCCCTGCTTGCTGGAGTGCCTTCCCTGCCGCATCCACCTATTACCTCCTGCCTTTGGGACTGTGGAATATTTTACTTGTTACATTTCATCCCTGGGTGGGAATGGAAAGGATGCAGTCCAATGCCATCCACCCAATCCAATTTGAGGTTGTGAAATCTATCTAGAGCCATCCATCCAATTGAATCAAGACCACATAATCCAATCCTGTCACCCAATTCAATCTGACTCCATAAAATGCTACTGCGTGCCATTCTTGAATTCAATCTTAAAACATGAAATCCAATCCAATGCAATGATCCACCCAATACAATCTAACTCAATTTCCAAACTACGGTTGTTCAACCAAACTAACCAATTCCATCTAACCAATTCATTTCAATATAGTCCCATACGATACAACACCATCCCACCCAATTTTCAATCCAAAGTCAACAATCAAGGTAGCCAGAGAAACTGTTTGTGGATCTAATGCAGTGCCTGGTTACAGTTTCCAAATATAATTGCTGTTTCTGGTTGGTTCCAGTGACCATTGTTTCATAACCATGCAACAATCTTGGAGTGGAAATCACATCCAGCGACCAAAAAGCCTGAGGAAATGAAGAGAGCTGCTATAATGGCAGTGCTGCCACTGGTGCAGAGTGGGGAGTGAAGATACAGCAGAGCTCCACGACGGTCTACTGCCAGTTCCTGTAGCCGATAGCTCGTAAAAGTTTTAAATGGCTTATGGAAGGATCAAAAGCTGTTTAAAAAAAAATCCTGCAAGCATGGTGTTCGCTATCTGTACTGTGCAGCATTACAAACTGCAGGAAAACAAACGACCAGCAGAGGGCACTAGAAATGGGGAGAAGACCAACAAGCCCCCCGCCACCTCCACCCCACACCAGCCGTTGAGAAGGAGAAGCGTGGGAGTCGACCCTACAGAGAAGATGACTATGGCCGGTGGGCTAGTGAGGAGCTCACTTGTAGCTGAAGGACTCACACAAGCCGCGGACTGCTAGAGACCGGCTCATGGGAACCGGGTATCGGGACTGAGACTTGGCAGTGCGGTGAGGGCAAGAAGGGCTCAAGAAGACTTCCTGATCAGATTGGAGGTTTGGACCTGGAGCTTGGGCTGCCAATGGTGTGGACAAGAAACTGTGCAGCGATAGAGGCTGTGAGATAGCTGGAGGTGAATCCATGGACATTCAGTGACTCTGAAGGGCTTCTCTTCTGCTTCTCATTTTCTGATGGTTAGGGATGCTGCAAAATGTTCTTGACAACTCTTTGCCTTACGCAGAGAAAAGTTGAAGTAGATCATGTATATTACATTTTTATCTATTGTTATGCGGAACTAAAAGGACCCTTAAACTTGGAATCTTCAACATTAATTAGTTGATGAAGATTTAATCATTTGAAATAGGATGTTATGTTGAAGTCATTTAAGACATTGGTGAGGCCAAATTTGGAATATTGTGTGCAGTTTTGGTCACCTAGCTACAGGAAAGATATCATTAAGATTAAAAGAGTTCAGAGAAGATTTACTAAGATGTTGCCAGATCTTCAGGAGTTGAGTTACAGGGAAAGATTAAACAGGAATGAAGAAGAATGAGGGGAGATTTGATAGAGGTTTACAAATTTATGAGGGGTATAGACAGAGTAAAGGCAAAAAGGCTCTTTCCACTTTGTAGCACGAATAAAAGCTCTCACGACTGGAGGGAGAATCAACACTTTTATTATCTTATAGCTATGGGTAAGGTTTTACAGTAGTTTTCGGAAGGGATCTGGGTTTAGGTGGGAAACCAGGGTTATATGTGAGCAGATGGGGGTGGAGCCAGCCATCAGCACAGCACAATATCAGTGAATCCCAGTTCACTGCACACTTAAATTAGGAGAGATAAATACGAGAAGATGTGGCTTTAGGGTGAAAGGGGAGAGGTTTAGGGGGAACATTAGGGGGAACTTATTCACTCAGAGAGCGGTGGGAGTGTGGAATGAGCTGTCATCTGATATGGTGGGTGTTATGTTCTCAGTTGTACCATTAGAGGTCTTAATAAACATTCAGAGAAGCTTGTAGGTTTACAGCACAAACTTTTACTTACATCAGTACTGGTCAGGCTGCTAGTCATGTATAAATACACAGTTGCACTGAGCATGCCCACCACTCAAGTGTGATGCGGCTCTTACAATGTGTCTTACTGAGCAGGCTCACCACTCAAGTGTGATGCGGCTCTTACAATGTGTCTTACTGAGCAGGCTCACCACTCAAGTGTGATGCGGCTCTTACAATGTGTCTTACTGAGCAGGCTCACCACTCAAGTGTGATGCGGCTCTTACAATGTGTCTTACTGAGCAGGCTCACCACTCAAGTGTGATGCGGCTCTTACAGTCTTGCATAAAATAGTCCAAAGTTTCCACTGAATATAACATCTCTCCTTCTTTAAAAAAAGTCTAAAAATTAAAAGATTAGGATTTAAATTTCTTAAAAATAAATTGTTACTGCTTCTTTACCTGCACTTTCCATTAAGAATTAAATATTCTAATTATACAATTGCACTTCTATATTCTTCTCAGCAGAATCGCACTGGTGGTAGAATGCTGCTTCTCCACCTCGTAGAGCTTGTTGCGTCTGTTTGGTTTGGTGGTGTTGGTACGGTTGTGGGTGGTGGTGTTGTTTGCCTCAGTTCTCCTGTTGCCTGCTGTTCGGTTGTTACGGTGTTGTTGGTTGGAATTTTTACTCATATTCCTTCACAAGTTGTTGGAATTTTAGAAGCTGTTGGTGCTCCTGATGCTTTCTGTGTCAGATCTGGGGTTGGGTGAATGTGGATTCTGTTTCGTCTCAGCTGCCTACCCGATTCTGTCTCAATGACGTGACAAAGCATCAGCAAGCACCATTTCCTTCCCTGGCCTATACTTCAAGGTAAAATCATAACATTGGAGCCGGAGGAGTAGCCTCTGTAATTTGGCTGGTGCCATGCTTAGGTTCTTTTTCTGGATGTGTTCCAGTGGGCGATGATCACTCTCTACCACAAAATGACACCCGTAGAGGAATTTGTGGAACTTTTCGCATCCATATATGACTGCCAACATCTCCCTTTCAATATTGGCATTTTGGGTGCAAAATGAGAGAGTGCAGAGAAGGTTCACGAGAATGTTGACAGGATTTCAGGGTCTGAGTTACAGGGAAAGGTTGTGCAGACTGGGGCTTTTTTCTCTGGAGCGTAGAAGATTGAGAGGGGACTTGATAGAGGTGTTTAAGATTTTAAAAGGGACAGACAGAGTAAATGTGGATAGGCTTTTTCAATTAAGAAAGGGGGAGATTCAAACTAGAGGACATGGTTTAAGATTGAAGGGGGAAAATTATAAGGAGAACCTGAGGGGAAATTTCTTTACGCAGAGGGTGGTGGGGATGTGGAATGAGTTTCCGGCAGACATGGTTGAGGCGGGATCATTGCTTACATTTAAGGAAAGACTGGATTGTTACATGGATAGGAGGGGACTAGAGGGGTATGGACCGGGTGCTGGTCAGTGGGACTAGGAGGGTGGGGATTTGCTACGGCATGGACTAGTAGGGCCGAACTGGCCTGTCTGTGCTGTAAGTGGTTATATGGTTATATGGTTATATGGGTCTCTGCTGTTGTTGGGGCTTTTGAGGCAAAGGATATCGGTTTTCCTTCCTGCACCAATCCTGCCCTGAGGCCTCTGATAGAAGCGTCTACTTGTAATGTGACAGGTTTTTTTCTGTCATAGTGGCTCAGTTTTTCTTCTCTGCAGATGTGATGGTGACCACTATACTCCACATCCTCTTTCATCAACTCTCTGAGGTTGGCTGTGTGGTCTGTCATGTGCAGGGTGAAGGAACTCATATATTAGACCAGGCCGAGGAAGCTTCTTAGTCCTTTGTGTGTTCCATTTCAGCACTGGCTGTTATCTTCTCTGGGCTTGGCCTGACCCTTTCAGGTGTGTTCACCATTCTGAAGAACTGGCACTCCTCCACCTTAATGATGCATTTGTCTGCATTGAGTTTGATGCCGGCCGCTCTTGTTCTCTCCATGGCCTCATGTAGGTGGAGATCGTGGGTCATCCCATCTCTGCCAAAAATCTGGATATCATCTGCGATACCGACAGCGCCCTTGCATCCCCTGTAGGTCTCATCGATCTTTTGCTGGAAGATGTCTTGGCTCACCTTTAGGCCAAAAGGTAGGTGCAGGAACTTGTACTGGCCGAATAGAGTGTTGAAAGTTGTTAGTAGTGTTGTTTCTTTATCCAGCTTTACATTCCAATACCCATTCTTGGCATCTAGTTTACTGAAGATTTTGGATCCCGCTAGTTTGGAAGTGATCTCTTCCAGCATTGGTATTGGATAGTGTCCTGTTTTGATTGCTTGGTTTAGATCTTTGGGGTCCAGACATATTCTTAGGCAACCATTCGGTTTTTCTTTTACTACTATAGAATTTACCCAGTCATTTGGTTCCACTACTTTTGCTATAACTCGTTTTTCTTCCATTTCTTCCAGATCCTGCTTTAGGTTTTGTTTCAGCTCTATTGGCACCTTCCATTGATTATTGGTTTGTATTTTGGGTCTATAGTAATGTGGTATTCAAAGTTCCCAAAGAACCCGACTGTGTCATCAAATCATTCAGAGTACATGACCATGAGCTCGGCCTTATTTGTGATCGGAGGCTGTTGCTCAAGTGGGGTGTCGCTATTGATCCTCTTGGACATTTTCTTCTCCCTAATCTCATTGTTTACAGAGATTAGCTGTAATTGTTGACAACTATTCAGGCCTAGGGTTCCTGGTCCATTGGTATCAACCACAAAGAATATGCATATGATGCTCTTTCCTTTATGTTTGCCTTTTATTTGGACTTTTCCTGGTTGTTTAATTATTCGGCCACCATATGCTATGAGCATGACATTTGCCATTTGTGGCATCTAGTGTGCCCTCCTCCGGGTACCCATTCTTTATGTACTCAGTGAACATCTGATGGTACAGTCTAAGTGGGAGGATGTTGCTTTGTGATCTAGTATCCAACTTTATTTTCAAGTTGAATGTTGTTGGTTTGTTTCTGATCTTTCTTTTTACTTGGATCATGCTGTGCAATTCATTTTTTTCTCCCTTCCCCCTCTTGGACGTTTCATGGAGGAGTATTGTCTCAATGCCAAACGTCAAAGAGTCGGAGTCACTTCTGACATTTCCCTCAGCATGGTGTACTTTCCTTCTGTATTCTTGGTTTCTCTCTCTTTTCATGTCAGACCTACACATCTTTTCCCAGTGACTGACCTTCTCACAGGTCCTCCACTTCAAACCATACGCGGGGCACTTCTTGCGGGTATCGAAGGGGTGTATTCTGCCACATCTCTGCAGTTCTCGGATGTCTGCGATTTTCTTTGCATACGCTTTATGGCACTGACCCCTCTATCTCTGTGCTGCATGTTGGCCTGTACAGAGAGGGATTGCATTTGCCTCCTAGTGGCCTTGAAGGCCCTAGCTGCATCTATGGCATCTGCTAGTTTCAAGCTGTCTTTTCCTATGAGAGCTTTCTGCACTTCAGGATGAACGCTTCCCCAAATTAGTTGGTCGACTATTCTCTCCTCTATTTCTTTGAACTTGCATTTGGCTGCAATGCTCTTTAGCCTTGTGAAGAAATTATCTACTGACTCATCAGGGTCTTGTTTTAAACCCTGGAACTCATATCGCTTTATTCTATGGTTCGATTTCGGTTCCAGATGAGAGTAAAATTTTTCTAATATAATTTCTGGGATATTTTCTTCCCCAAGTTTCCACTGTGAATAACAGTGGGTGTGGACTCAATCTTGAGTTTTAAGAATAAATTGGATAGATCCATTGATGGGAGTGGTCTGGAGGGTTATGGAATGGGAGCAGGGTATTGGACCTAACTGAAGAATGTTTGGCACAGACAAGAAGGGCCAAATGTTTTCATGGTTCTACTCCCTCAGACTCAGCTCTGTGGGTCTCTTTCAGCAATCCTGAACTTTGGCTAAAGAAAATAATTGCATGGAATAGCATTTTATCTGAATAAAAAGCTCTCCGAGAGCAAACAATAAAAGAGACCAATAAACAGAGTGGACATGCTTCTGTGTAGTGTTTGTCATTTGGTTTCAAGCATTCAGCAGCTCCTGTCACCAATACCAGTTGTCACTCTCAAATGCTTTAAAACTTTAAAAGCTGAAAGATGTTGAACAGAAGGTACACATGGAGAAAATACAAGGACAACTACATGATGAAATTTGGACCTAACATCTTGCGCTCATTACATTTTCTTATCCCT
Source organism: Narcine bancroftii (assembly GCF_036971445.1). Lineage (NCBI taxonomy): Eukaryota > Metazoa > Chordata > Chondrichthyes > Torpediniformes > Narcinidae > Narcine > Narcine bancroftii. The sequence goes on from NC_091472.1 coordinate 28,514,173, forward strand.
GTCTCTCCTGAGGCTATTTAGTAATATTTTATGTTTACTTTAAGTTGTTACTTCAGTAAAAAAATCTCCGGAACAATTAATTCCTCAGCTGCGTCTGTGTCTGGGACAGGCACAGAGTTAATACTGACCTAATTCTGGACAAAGTATCTGAGCTGGGATTAATTCAAATGCATATCGATTCAATTCAATTCATAATGAAACAAATGTGTCTGTGCCAAGTGTACCCATGTTATTTGGGTCCAGATCTTGATATCAGTATCAAGGAACATCCAACGTTTCCAAGGGCTCTTGGATCAAGTTCAGGGCTCTAAAGAATTCAGAGAACAAAATCCTCCCCCCACCACTTCTCAGCTTTTTCTTTTTCTGCCCTCTTTTGTGTTGGGAAGAGTATCAGGTTTGGTGGGTTCACAGAGAGATGAGTCTGGACACAAGTGTTACAATCACACGTAACTTTAATTAAAACATTGGAGAGCATTAAATGGTACTCGATTACTATTTCACTTTACCAATGATATAGTCATTCACCTCAGACCTTGGTTGAACTCTGACAATAGTGAACCTATACTACACGCCCACACACTTGACTACACACACAACAAACAGGGACTCTTACACACACTGGGTTCCCTGCACCAATGAGGATGCGGCTCCCTGCAAGTATTGATCTATTTCAATACTATGAGTCAGCTGTAGTGTAGTGCATGCCTTACCCAAAACACTTCCAGTGATGTCCATAGTAGCGACCTGGTAGGAAGCAATGTCTGGAGCTTGCACCACTAGGCAGAGAGCAAGAATGTTCTGTGTGTTGGTGTTTTATATATATACAGTGCTAATCTGTGCTTCTAGCTAATAATGACCCTAGGTGATTTAAATGAGCCAACGGCAAGGTGTGCACTAATGGATGGCCGGAGTCCAAATAAGTTTCAGACAGGGAGGACAGACAGGCCACATTTCCTCCACACACAGCACCCTCCCACCCATATCCACGCGTGACCACTGCCTGTGGGCCTGCGCCTCCTCCCCCCGCTCTTCCTTTCCTCTTCTCCTCTTCTCCCCCCATCCTTTTTTTATTCGGGTGCCTCCTGCATTTTGCTCACACCTTGCTTCCTGTAGATGCCTGCATGAGTTTCTCCAGGGATTCTGTGCAAGGCCTTTCCAATGTGCCAGTCTTTTTTCATAAGCAGAAATTGAAAATCTTATCTGTTCCATTTCATATTCCAAAAGCAATCAAATCAACAGGAAGTCATTTTACTCCAAATAAATTTTAAGTCTTTGAAGTAAGATTCCGGCCCATTTAAAAAAAAATCTCTTTTATCTTTAAAAACACTTACGATTCAGCCAGATTCATAAAACAAGTCTTATTATACAAGGCTATGGAGCTACAGTTCTGGCCGAGAGTTAGGCATGAACCCAAACTGACCTATGAAGTGGGATAAAAGGATTTGATGGGAACAAGTAACACTAGGACTTTGACTAATATAACTTCAGGTAAAACTGCTTTGGCTGTAACACAAGCAGAGTTGTTACAAAACATTTTTTTCTTTGTATGCACAGTCTACACAGTAAAACTCAATTTTTTTAAGGGAAATTGAAGTTTTATGCTGAAATACACATAAAAAATAGCTTTGTGTTAGTTTCCAATGCTGACACAATTTGATTACAAATAAAGCTGGGCTTGCAGATCAGTTATTCTCGTTCTATTACTTGCCCCATTCTTAACTGGTCATGGAATCTGTGCAGTTCTTTAAGCTTTCCTCATAAGTTTTATTCTCACCTATCAGCATATTGACAGAAAGTTTGACTCCCATTCATGTAAGTCTTTCATCTGTCATTAATACAGATTTTATGTCATTGAGGTGACAGCACCTTAACCTCTGGCATCCAAGTCATAACAGGGTGGCTAACCAGAAATGAGCCACTTATCCCTATGTTCTGTTTTCTCTCAGTTATCCCGTCTGCTATTTATCTTAGGACCTGAACCTCTTTAATTTTATTTTTTCAATTTAGCCACAGTAATAGGCCCTTTTAGCCCACAAGCACTTGCTGTCCAATTACACGCAATTGGCCTACACCCCCGGTACACCTTTGAATGATGGAAGGAACCCGGAGCACCAGGAGGAAACCCACTTAGCACATGGAGAATGTACCAATTCCTTACTGACAGTGCCGGATTCGAACACCTGTCGCAGGCACTGTACCAGCATTGCGCTAACTGATATTCTAACCATACCATCCCTATCCCTTTGCAGAATTTAAGCAATTATGGAATATCACATCCAATGCACTGCTTAAGTGTAACTTAATTCAACCTCTTTCCTTGCTGAACCTCTGGCCTCAAGCTAATGAATACATTACTCATTAGTCGCCATTGACCAATATACCATTTTCTGGCAAATTGATGTACCATTTGCCAGGGAGTTTGCATTTTCATTTCACAGTGTAAGCTTTGCTCATGGTTCTGTGCTATCATCACACAAGGTACCAATTACTCATCAACATATTTTCTTGGCATACTGTCCCATTTGCTAATGGCTTCCTGGTAGAGAGTGTTAGTTGTAGGTAGCTTGTGATTTCTTGCAATGGATGCCAGCTGTTGGTGAACTTGCATTTTTATTCAGCCCAGCTGATTTGGACTGATCTGAGCCTGGGATTTCTGGCAGCATCAATGTTGGAGTCATGGTTCCATCACTAAATTTCCAACAGGCGCACAATTTCAGTCTCACACACGAGAATTGTTAAGTTCTGAAATTGTCTGTTGGTTGATTTCATTTTTTTTTAATTTTAGATATGCAATACAGTAACAGAGAAAGTGCAGAGAAGGTTCACGAGAATGTTGACAGGATTTCAGGGTCTGAGTTACAGGGAAAGGTTGTGCAGACTGTTTTTTTTTCTCTGGAGCGTAGAAGATTGAGAGGGGACTTGATAGAGGTGTTTAAAATTTTAAAAGGGACAGACAGAGTAAATGTGGATAGGCTTTTTCAATTAAGAAAGGGGGAGATTCAAACTAGAGGACATGGCTTAAGATTGAAAGGGGAAAATTATAAGGGGAACATGAGGGGAAATTTCTTTACGCAGAGGGTGGTGGGGATGTGGAATGAGCTTCCGGCAGACATGGTCGAGGCGGGATCATTGGTTACATTTAAGGAAAGACTGGATCGTTACATGGATAGGAGGGGACTAGAGGGGTATGGACCAGGTGCTGGTCAGTGGGACTAGGAGGGTGGGGATTTGCTACGGCATGGACTAGTAGGGCCGAACTGGCCTGTTCTGCGCTGTAAGTGGTTATATGGTTATATGATTAACAGGTCCTTCTGGCCCATGACCCTGTGCTGCCCCAAATACATTAATTAACCTGCAAACCACATACTTTTTTGGAGGGTGAGAGAAAATCAGAGCACATGGAGGAAAACCGATACAAACACAGGGAGAATGTACAAACTCCTTACAGACAGTGCTGGATTCGAACCCAGGGTGCAATTAAAAACAACTACAATGGTATACTCAATTGATTAAATGGAGATAATAAATGAAAAAAAAATCATAAATATTCACTTACCCTCATGTAATTAAGCAACTTTTCAATTGCGCAAACTATTATTTTGTGTTGTCAGACAAGTGCTTGTAACAAGGGGAGGTTGTAGATCCTGATAGCTCTTGGAAGTATTCTTGAACCTAAAGGCTTCTGTGCCTTCTGTGGTGAAGGTAGCAGTGAGAAGAGTTTGTGATCAAGGTGATGGGGGTCCTTTATGATGTTGGCTGTTTTCGTGAAGCCATGCCTCAGATAGATGTCTTCAATGGATGAGAGGACAGAGCCAGTAAAGGACCTGGCTATACTTGGTGCATTCAGGAAACTTCTGCATTCCTGAACAATCAAATTCCCAAACCAGGCTATTATGCAGCCAGTCAGTGTGCATTCCACACTCCACCTTTAGAAGTTTGAAAACATGCCAAATCTACTCAGACTCCTTTGAAAGGAGAGGCCTTTGCATTCCTTCTTCACAGTTGCCTCAATGTGTTGGCTTCATGAGAGATCTTACCAAATATGGACTGCCATATGGGTTCTGAACCCTCTCTACCTCCATCCCATCAATGCAGGAATGTGCATGGTCCCTTGGCCTCTATTTTGTAAGATCAACAATAATCACTTTGGTCTTGATAACGTTGAGAGCAAGATTTTTGTTCTGGCACCACCCAATCAGATTCTGGATTTCAATCCTATATTCTGACTGACTCATCATTTCCAGTTATTTGATCAGTAATGGTAGTGTCATCAGCTAAAATGTAGATTGAGTTGGACCCAAACTTGGCTATGGTATCAGGAATGCACAGAGAACAGAGTAAGGGACTAAGCACACAGCCTTGGGGTGTCCCTGTATTAATGGGTCAGTGAGGAGGAAGTGATGTTGCCAATCCACACTGATTGTGGTCTAACAATGAAAAAGTCAATGATCCAATTGTAGAGGAATTTATGGAGTCCTAGATCCTTTACCCTGATCATAAGTTCTGCTGGTATACTTTTGTTGAATGCTGTGCCATAGTCAATAAAGAGCAACCTGTTGTGAGTGCTCCCATGGTCCAGATGATCTACACAGAATTGAGGGCCAGTGTGAAGGCATCCGTTGTTAACCTGTTGTGATGACAGATGGTTTGAAGTGGGTCCAGGTCATTCCTGATATAGGAACTCAGTTCACAAGTAGTGAGTAGTGAGATTAGCCTTCTTTTCTTGTTTCAACGGTGTCTCTTAAGAAAGTGACATTATTTCCCAAGCTTTCTCAATTGGCCTTGGCTTGATCATAAGATAATAGATTTTCATCTTTATCAATGAACTTTGTCTTCTGCAATCAACCTTCTTCAAATGATCCCATCTCAACGACAGCTATTGCATCTGCACTTCAATTTATTCTTCTCCAGAATGAATAATGCATTAATCATAAATCTCAAAATCAGCACCTTGTTATTGTTATCACTGTTTAATTTGGAAGGAGTCGCAATGTACTGACACATGGAAAAGTAAATTACCAGCTGGCCAAAGAATATCATGCACTGCAGCTTGTGTCAAAAAGCTCTTGCAGATTTAGGTGATGCAAAGAAATCTGCAGTGATTGGCCAGAGCTCTGCGCCTCCTGTTTTACAAATCATTTACTGTTTCCATTTTACAGTTAAAAGCTGCAGACATCTTTGACATAGCAACAGCTACCTCTGAGTTGCGTCAGGTTCTTGGATTGCTAACTTGAATGCTCAAACATCCTAATGCATTTGATATAACTGAACATTCACTGAATTCGGCTCTCAAGCAGCACCTAGCTCAAACCAAAGAGCGATTCTCGAAAAACCTTAGAGAATTTGCCTGCCGCCTTCGCTTTTTTTTAACATGGATGGACTTGCAGCCAAGCCTAAAGGAGTTCATGGACCTTTTATGAGGGTGGTGGCGGTGGGGCAGTTAGACCGTGTGGATGATAATTTGTTTATTGTCACAAGTATAGATGCAGTGAAAAGCTTCGTTTTGGGTGCCATATAAGCACCCTTCAAAAGTCAACACATTGGAGCACTATTTTGAATATGCAAATGAAGAAAATGACAGAAGGCAGTAATAAGATTAATTATAAAAATGCTGCCATTTTACTTTAACATTAAAATTAAATGATTTGGGACTCTTCGTCCTTCTGCAACTGGATGCTCAACTTCCTCATTGGCAGACCTCAATCAGTGCTGATCAGTAACATCACCATCTCCTCACTGATCATCAACACAGACATTACAAGGCTGCGTGCTTAGTCCCCTACCCAAATCCCCACACAATATTACTACAAAGCCAGCTTGACTTATCTAATAATTTGCTGATGACTGTTGTTTTTCAACAAAAAAAATAGAAATATGGAACAATTCTTTAAGATTATATATGCCCAATATTACACAAGCCACATAAAACATAACAGCACAGTATAGGCCCTTCAGCCCTTGATGTTACACTGACCTATATAAACCTACTCAACAATCTAAATCTTCCCCATCTCACACCCACAACCTCTATTTTTCTTGCATCCATGTGTCTGTCTACGAGTTTTTAAAATGTCCCGATAGTACCAGCCTCGACGGCACCTGGGGCTCCCCCTACTCTCTGTGTATACAAACTTAATCCTGATGTCTCCCCTAAACTTTACTCCCATCACCTCGTACAGATTTTTGCTGGTATTTGCTAGACTCAAGCCTAAAAAAAGTGCTATCTTATCCTTATCTATCCTTCATAATCTTGTAGACATCCTATTAAATCTTCTTCGCTCCAAAGAGCTCTGCTAAACCTCCCTCATAAAACATGTTGTTAAATCCAGATAACATCCAAGGAATTCTCATCTGTAACTTCTCCATAGTTTCCATACCCTTCTTGTAATAGTATATAGAATATTACAGCACAGAATAAGTCCTTCAGCCCTCGATGTTGTGCCAACCTATATATTCCCACCAAAAAAAATCTAAGCCATTCATACCTCATAACCCTCTATTTTTCTTTCATTCATGGGCTGTCTACAAGTCTCCTAAAAGCCTCTAATGTTTCAGCCTTCATCATGATCCCTGGCAAGGTGTTCCAGTTAAAAAAAACTTACCCTGATGTCTCCCGTAAATTTCCTTCCTTCACTTTGTAGAGAAGTCCCCTAATGTTTGCTATTACACCCTGGAAAACAGGTACTGGCTGTTCACCTCATCTATTGCCTCTCAGAACCTTGTCAACCTCTATTAAGTCTCCACTCATCCTTCTTTGCTCCAAAGAAAGAAGTCCCAGCTCTGCTAAACTTGCTACATAAAAATTATTTTCCAATCCATTCAACATCCTGGTAAATCTGTCATCCTTTCCATAGCCTACACATCCTTCCAAAAGTGAGGCAACCACAACTGAACAAAATACTCTGTAGTCTCACCATAGATTTGTAAAGTTACAACATGATCTGTCTACTCTTGAACCAATCCCCCTATTAATTAATCATCCCACGGGCCTTCTTAACTATCCTATCAACCTGTGTGGTGACCTTGAGGGATGTATGGATTTGAACTCCAAGGTCCCGCTGTTCATCCTCATTCTTAAGAAACTGACCATTAACCCTGTACTCAGCTCTGGTTTGTCCTTCCAAAATGCATCACTTCACACTTATCTGGAATAAAATTCATCTGTCACTTTTCCATCCAACTCTGCATCCTGCCTATATCCTTTTGTAACCTTTGAGAAACATAATCTCCATCAAAAACTCCTCCAAACTTCGTATCATCCTCAATTCTGCTGATCCATCCTTCCACCTCTTCATCCAGGTCATTTATAAAAATCATAAAGAGCAGGGGTCCTGTAATGAAAGTGATCATGGTTGCAAGGCAACTAGCAATGCCTTACTATTTGATGAGACTTAGATGCCAACAGGAAGCTGATACACACTAGGCAGAGCTGTAATGTAGACTTGCAGCCTCATGGTTTGCTTCATAGTGCTGTTTACAACAACTTTAAAGGACATAACCTTTTCCTTCATCCATGTGTTGTCTAAGAACTCACTCATACGAATACAAGATGAAACATGATGTCAGAAGTGGGATTAATTAAATTAGAAGGAAATACTTTAAAAGGTAAAATCTAAAGTCAGCAACTGATCAGTGAAGAGAAGCTAACATAGTGAAATATGGAAGGATTACATCCACCAGCAAAACTTCAGTTGACAGGTAATGTAGCTGAAAATTGGAACAGATTTAAACAGTATTTTGGATTGTATTTAGTGGCAGTCGGAGCTGACAAGAAAAGTGATAAAGTTAAAGCATCAGTTTTCTTACATGTCATGGGTGATGAAGCCTTGGAGGTGTCTAATAACTTCACATTTGCTGCTGAAGGAACAAAATGAAACAGGAAAAAATAATAGAACAGGTTGAGGCATACTGCATACCTAAACATTACGAGATGTTTGAGAGTCACAGATTTTTCACATGTATACAGAAAATGGAAGAAAGTATTGATCAGTATGTGACTGAATTGAGAAACAGAAGCAAAACATGTGAATTTGGTGACTGACTCGCTGATAAAAGACAGACTTGTGTGTGGTATTCCAGATAATAGTCTAAGGGAAAGATTGCTAAGAGAGCAAAATCTAGACCTGAAAAAGATATAGCACTCTGTAGAGCTGCAGAAACTGTAAAATTGTTGCAACATTATACACTGAATGTACCGTACACTCCAGGTAAGCTGATGTACACAGCAGACACATTGTCTAGAGCTGTTGACATGAAAGACCCCACAAAAATGGATGAAGATGTGAATGCCTTCATGGACATGATCACAAGTGTACTGGCACATTAGGTGTAAAAATGGAGCTCATAAAGTCAGAGACAAACAAAGATGAAACACTGAGACAACTGAGAAAAAACATCTTGGATGGATGGCCCGACATGGAGCAGGACTACTCACCTGACATTTCAAAGTACTGGAATTGCAGTGCGGAATTATCAATGGTTGAAGACATCATCTACAAAGGAAGCAAAATCCTTATCCCAAAGAGTCTGAGAAAAGAGATGCTAAAAAAGATCCATGGAGGACATCTTAGAATTGAAAAGTGTAAGAAAAGTGCACGAGAGGTGATGTACTGGTCAAGAATCAACAATGATCCAAATGTTGAGCAGTTGGTGTAGTACTGGTGAATTCCCATGTTGCACCAGCTTTTCATCCCACTTATATAGTATATGTTCAGGTACCTTCTCCCCTATTTTATCCAGCTCTAACCTGGTCCAATCTGGTTTTTCTTTTTGATAAAAATCTGATAGGTATCTTAATTGTGCTGCTCTATAATAATTCTTAAAGTTTGGTAGCTGTAAGCCCCCTTGTTTGTACCATTCTGTTAATTTATCTAGCGCTATCCTCGGTTTCCCTCCTTTCCATAAGAATTTCCTTATGATTTTCTTTAGCTCCTTGAAGAATTTCTCTGTTAGGTGAATTGGTAACGACTGGAATAGTTATTGTATCCTTGGGAAGATATTCGTTTTCACGTAGAAAGGAAAAAAACAAATGATCAACTACCAAAATTAATATTGACCCAAAATCAACTAATCCTGTTCACAATAGATAACCTTTCCTTTAGAGAATGAGAGAGAAAAGGGATCAAAAGAATAGAAAATTGTTTTTTGGGAAATAAATTATTATCTTTTGAACAAATGAAGTGCAAATATGGTATAACTCATGGTACAATGTTTGCATACCACCAACTGAAAACCTACTTGAAGGACATATTGGGAAGCAGGCTGAGTTACCAGAAGGAAGCAATTTTGAATATGTGATTACAGACACAATGATAATTAAAAGATTTATAACAAACATGTACATCAAACTGCAAGAGAAAGAGAATGAGGAAACAGGCTGTGAACCCAAACAAAAATGGGAACAAGATCTAAACATAAAGATAAAGAATGAAACATGGGAAAAGCTATGCTCCGGAACTATGAGAAATACAATAAACACGAGGTTACGCATGATACAATATAATTGGTTACACAGGCTATACACCATGCCCTAAAAGTTCAATAAATGGGACCCAACAGTATCAGATAGATGTTTTCACTGTAAGAAGGAAATGGGAACAACAGTACATGCAATTTGGGCATGTGAGAAAATGGAAAAGTTTTGGGAAGATCTCAATCAGGTATTAAATAAAATCACAAAAACCAAAATACCAAAAAAGCCAGAGATCTTTCTTCTAAGTAATATAAGAAGTAAAGTATCATAGGTTGAACGTTGAGTGGGTGGGGAGGGGGGTGAAGGAGGAAGGGAAGGGAGGGGGAAAAAGGGGAGAACATGACACTGTGTATATTCAAGAGGGAAATGTTTGTGTGTTTTTTGGTCAGTATGGTTCATAGTGTGAAAATTTTTAAAAAATTAAAAAAAAGAATCAACAATGATATAACAAATGAAGTGTCAAACTGTGCATTATGCTGGAAATATCAAGCAAACAATACTGCAGAACCACTAAAGCCATACCCAGCAGCATGCAGATATTACCTGAAGGTAGGCACTGACCTATTCGAATGTGAAGGGAAGGAATCTCTTGTAGTCACAGACAAGTACTCTTTGTATCTAGAGGTGTGTAGACTGAACACCTCCACTGCAGATGCTGTATTAACAGGTATGAAAGTCATATTCTCCAGACATGGCATGGCAACCGAGGTCTTCACAGACAAGGGACTCCAATTTTGCAATTTAAAGTTCAATCAGTTTTCCAAATTGTGGGACTTTGCCCACATTACGTCAAGTCCTCATTTTCCACAGTCCAATGGACTCGTGGAAAAATTGGTACAGACAGTGTAAAGACTGATTAACAAGGCAAAAGAAAGTGGAACTGACTTCTACCAGAGCATGCTAATATACCGCACCACACTGGTCAAGTGTGGTATGTCACCAGCTCAATTCCTAATGTTCAAATCTACCCATTCAGGAGACAAAAGAGGGGGAAAAAGTGAGGAAGTTCAAAGAACAACAGAAAGAAAAGCAAAAGTATTACTTTGACAGAGGAACAAAAAACCTACTGAAACTCTACACTGGTGACCAAGTAAGGCAAAAAGACTAAACAAACTTATGGACTCAGAGGGAACTGTCCTTAGCGAAGTCCAGCCAAGATCATACACCATTCAAACAGATGAAGGTGCTGTTTGGTGAAGAAATTGTCAAGACCTTCAAATGGGACCAGCCACAGTCGATGGAAAGACGAATAATGTTGAATAACCTGAAAACTCAGCTGAGAAGACATGATCTGAGGCAACAACTCAGTTTCAAGGACAATCAATCAGGAGATCATCAAGATGCAGGAATCCTCCTAAGAGACTCATTGAGCAAATTTAAAGACTCCTATTATAGAATGAAGTAGTGCTATCTTATTCCCTCTTCAAGTTTTAGTGTAGGTAAATGTGAACACACAAGTTTAAAAAAAGTTTAAAATTTTGATAATAATGAAAATGTAAGTTTCTGGTGTTAAAGTTAAAATTGGAGAGTTATACAAAGAAAACATGTTAGTTAAAAGTAAGCTAATTTTATTTTAAGAAAAGAGAGATGTAATTAAAGTGATCATGGTTGCAAGGCAACCAGCAACGCTTTACTGTTTGATTGGACTTGGCTGCCACCAGGGGCCGGACACACTGTATGCAGAGCTGAAATGGAGATTTACAGCCTCATGACCTGCCTCATGGTGCTGTTTACAACTTTAAGGCAAAAAACCTTTTCGTTCATCCATGTGTTGTCTAAGAATTCACACATACGAATACAAGATGAAACAGGTCCTAGAACAGATACTTACGGTTCTCCACTAGTCACCAACCTCCAGAAAGAATACTTTCCTTCAAATACTACTTTCTGCTTTCTACCTGCAAGCCAATTTTTTATGCAGACAGCCAAGGTTCCATGGATCCCATTCCTCAAGATTTTCTGAATGAGTTTCTCATGGCGAACCTTGTCAAATGTTCTAATAAAATCCATGCAGACCACATTTTCCACCTTAGCTTCATCAATTTCTATCTCCATAGCATCAACTAATGATAAATGGCCTTCCTGGCAGCTTACTTATGCCTCAATTTATGTAGAGTTACTTTACCTTCCTTGCCCATTCTCCTGCTCTGTTTCTCCTCTGGGAGATCATACAGTCATATTTCCTGGTGGTTAGCATGGAAGAGGAGCCAGCCAATAGGAGCCTCCTGTTCAGATCACAGCAGATATTTTATGTACATCAAGCATGTACCCTCCTAATGTCTGCCGCACCAAGGGAAACAGTCCAGTCTCATTTTATAACTAAGACACTATCACTGACAATATCCTGGTGCAGTTCCTGTGCAACATGTCCAGTGTAATCATCTCTGATCTACAGTGTGATGACAAGAACTGCATACGGCACTCCAGCTGTGGTCTAACCAAGTTTTTGTAACATTGGAGCATGCTCTTATATTCATTACCCAAACTAATATAGATCAGCATCTCGTTTATCTTGTAAACCACACTGCCACCCTTCACTGACACCAAGATCCTTCTACTACTCAATATACCCAAAGATCCGACCATTTATGGTGTACGTCCTAGACTCATTAGTGGTTCAAAGTGCATTACTTCACGTTTATCTGGATTAAACTCCATCTGCCCATTCTCAGACCATTTCACCATCTTGTCAAATGTAGCCAGGACTACCTTCCATACTATGAACAGGTTCACTAACTCTATCTGTGAACTTACCTGCTAACCACCAGGAAATATGACTGTATGATCTCCCAGAGGAGAAAAAGAGCAGAAGAATGGGCAAGGAAGGAAAAGTAACTCTACATAAATTGAGGCGTAAGTAAGCTGCCAGGAAGGCCATTTATCATGCCTCCAACATCCACATCAAAATTATTTTTTATATATATTGTGACAGAGTATTTAGAGGTGGTTTGGGAGGAATTGTTAGAGTAGCTTGCACACACACATTTTGAAGCACAGAATATTTGCAGGACTTCTGCAGAATGCTTTTTTGCAGAGGAGCCACAAAGTAGCAACACACCCCATGCCTGGGAACATGTGATCTTTGCAGGCAGGGGAGAAGACTTTTGCTCTCAGAGAGGGAGGGTGTGAAACAGAAAGGGGAGTCACAGAAATCCATTCCAGAAGGACAAAGCTGGAAAACTTTGGAAGGCTGTCTGGTCAAAGGAGAAGATTGGCGATCTGAGAGGTGACCTGAAAGAAAGAGGATCATCTGGAGATCCCTGAAGGGGGCAAGTTTTGTCAGCAAGACCGATTGAGAAGGAATTAGTTGCAGATGTCCTGGAAAAGGAGTCTCTCTCTGAAAACCAGCATGAACACTTCTGAGTGGTAACCTTTTGTCTGTTAAGCACCAAAGACTGGTGAACTTTGTTAATGCTAACTTCTGTGCACAGTACATGAATTGTCTGCAACCAGTGAGATTGGATTGTGATCCAAAGAACTTTTCTAATCTTAAATATAGATTACATATACCTGCGCTTAGTATTAGAGGGGGAGGGGATTAAGTAGTTAGGTAGATTAAGTAATAAGTTAAAAGTTCAATTCTGTTTTCTTGTTCAATTATAATTAAAAACAACTTTTGTTTAAGTAACCCTGTGTTGTGGTGCATATCTATTGCTGCTGAATTTTGGGGTCCTCTGGACTCCGTAACAATATATATTGCAAACAGAAAGGGCACAAATGCCAATCAATCAAGTGCACCACTGGCCAAACGTATCCAATTATAAAAACAATCATTTACAATCACCCTCTGTTTCCTGTTCACACGCCAGTTTTGGATCCTGGATCCTATTGGTCCTAATATTTTGGACCAGTTCTCCAAGTGTTAAAGGGTTAAAAACTGTCCATGGAAGCCACACTTTCACCACATGAATACACAATGTAATGTCCTCCAAAAAATGAATGTGTTTAGTCAAACAAGATCTACCCTGGCTCTTACTGTTTAGTCTTCACTTCTCATAAGTTCTGTCTCAATTATTTCAATCCTAGTGATGTTTGACTCACTGTTCTGTAATTACCAGCTTTGTCCTTCTATTCTACCATTCTTGAAAGGTGGAAACTTATTTTGTCAGCCTGTCACCCGGTACCTCATTTTGCAGCCAAGAAAGATTTAAAAATCTCAATCATTAACCTCATCTGGGTCTATAGAATTATCAATGTATCTTCTTTTTATGATGCAAATTTGCTTCAGAATCTTATAGTCTCCTCTGCTTACAAAGTCAATTTTCTTGGTGAATACCAGTTGGGACAGAATATAGATATGTTTTTGGGAGATAAATTGGGCAGGCTTTTTCATGTAGGTCACTTACAACACTTTAAAACAGATCTTATTAAAAATGCTGAGCTCTGCTCATGCTAGACATGTCAGGGCCAACAGCATTTGCAGAGGTTTTGGAGAGTGCCCAAGAGACTTCACTAATGGATGGTTGTTTACAAAAAGGCAACAGATGAAAGAGCTTGTTGGAGACATCTTCTGTCTGGAGGGAGCTTGTTGTTCTAAGAGTGTCATGTGGTTTTGAAGCAGAGAGAGTAAAACAGGCTTTTTTTCTCTCAGAGAGAGTGAGAGAGAGAGAGAGAGAGAGAGAGCAGTTCTACAGTTTTACAGTCAGCATTAGCAACTGGGACTGGAACAGGACAAGCTGACAAGCTTGTGAAAAATCCCATTTGGAAGACAGGTTGTGAGTGCAAGAGGAGAGGACTGGCTGTCTCATGTTTCACTTGAAATAAGAGAAACATAAAGGAACTCTGTGGTGACCTGACAGAAAGAGGTTATAATCTGGAGATCCCTGAGGAGGCAAGTTTCTTCGGCAAGACGCTGAAGTGGCTGATTAAAAAAAGGAATGAGTTGATCAATTGTGGGTATCTAGCATACAACAAATCTCTCTCTGAAAACTGACAAGAACCTTCCTGAGCAGTAACCATTTACCTTTCGAGCATTATAACATTATAAATCTTAAATTCTGTGCCCAGTATAAGAATTGCCTGCAACCAGTGAACTTGGAGGAATGAGAAGTGAGATTGGACTGTGACCCAAAGAACTTTTCTGAACTTACACACACATTACCTGCATGTGCACTTATAATTAGAAGGGGGTTAAGTTAGGTTAATTAAGTCAATAGTGATAAATTAAAGTGTGATTCTGATTTCACGTTTGAAGATAATTAAAAGCAACTTTTGTTTAAGTAACCATGTGTCTTGGTAAATATCTATTGCTGTTGGGTTTTGGGGTCCTCTGGGCTCGTAACACAGTGAAAAGTATTAATTTAGGACTTTGCCATTGCCATCTCGCTCAAAGGACAGGATTGAACCTGGGTCTCTGGAGCCATAAGGCAGCATGAACTATTAACTGCACAAACTACTTTTTCTGGAAAAAAAATCAAATCGTCGAGAATTTTAATTGTTTATTTGCTTCTTTAGCCCTCTTTGAATGTATGTAAATTAGCTGCAGCTGAGAAGTTAATGATCTCATAGCTGATGTTTTGATCCTTGTTTAGAAACACTCTTGGATAAAACTGCAGGCAATGCTACTTTACACAGGGGAATTATGAACGGGTTCTCTTTTGTAAAATAACTTCCATGAACTTGAAACATTCTAAGAGACATTGACAAATGATTTTCAGGTTTCACAAATGGTTGCAGATGAGTCAGTGAGACTATTAACTGTCAGAGATCATGTCAAAATTCCATTTTCTCCTAAATTACATAAATAATGTTCCAAGGTTCAATAATTTTAACCAATTATTATTTCTAAAAAGAACTTGAATTTACACACAATCTTTTAGAATGCCCTAAGACATGAAGGACTTTGAAGAAATGACCAATCAACATGCAAACTCTTGGAGTCTTTAGGTTACAATCTCCACACAATTTTTTTTTGTTACAAACAAGTCATGGAAATTGAGTTATCATTTACAGATCTTAGGGCCTTCAACTGGAGAGGTATTCAGGAAAATTGTCTCCAAACAATACACCATTTAACAAACACAATGACAACACATGCTTCAGCCAATTCTTCCATCCTTTTCTGCAGTTCACTTCCAAGTCAACATTAAAAGGCCAATGCAGAGTCCTGAGTAAAAGTTTCAGTTAGATTAACTGTTGATACAAGGTCCAGTTACTTATCAGAATTATGGATGATTTTACATAGGTTGTATTGAGTCTCTCTGATTGGGGGATTAGATTTTTGAGTTTATTTTATTGGACAGTAAGAAGATCCAGAAATCACTCATTGAGGTGCACTGATCCTGCCCCAAACTAAGTGCCAGACAGGAGGGCTTGAGAAGCACCAGAATTTTTGCAGTTTGAAGATACTGATAGTATAAGGTTACAGGGTGGCATCAAATGTAAGAAATGTGAAAACTGAGCTAGGCTATGTCCTTGTTGTTTGCAAAATCTTCCTGTGGAAAACAGGTCAGCAAAAATACCAAAAATACCATACTCTTATCCAGGGTAATAACCGTTGGTATAGGGCTTGTGTATTTTAACTCTTGCTCAGGCCCACTCTTGGTCAAACCACACATCTGGTCTGCACTCCAGACCCCACCATCAACGGCACAGCAGGTCCAGCTCCAGATCCCAGCTGTGGCCGCTCACCCAGTCCACGCCTTAGGACACATTCTCACAAGTTTGGAATCCTCGGAATAAACTTGACGTGAGGCTTTGTGCAGGCATTGCAAGTGCAGAAGCTGACAGAGGGTGGCACGGATTGTATACTGATTAGTGCAATGCTGATACAGCGCCAGCGATCGGAACATGGGTTTAAATCCTGTGCTGCCCGAAAGGAGTTGGTACGTTCTCCTGTGTCAGTGTAGGTTTCCTCGGAAAAGAGTGGGAGTTGTAGGTTTCATTGGGCAGTTCAGGCTCGTGGGCCAAAGTGGCCTGTAACCATGCTGTAGGACTAAATTTTTTAAAAATTAAAACAGCTGTGGATAATGCGGACAGAATGCACGCAACTACCTGAAACAATGGCATGCAATACAACGCAGAATAACAGTATTAGGTTCTCCATGAGGATGCAATGTTGATCCAGGGGTTGAAAGTAAAACATCATCTGCAATTTGGAGGTTACATTTGTCAGCAGTTGATCAAAAAAAAAGGGATGTGAGCTGAAAGGAAAATAAAAATCAGTGAAATACAAAACTTCCTTTTCTTCTAAATATGATATGTATTCAAAAAATGAGACAGGTAGTGGAAAATGCAGCCTTGGACTGTGGTGAATGTGGTGGTTTGTCTGGAGTTATAATTTTTTTAAGGAAGAGGCAGTTAGAGTTGTGGTAAGTATGTGTACCTTTAAGAACTGAGAGCATTATATTTTAATACATCACTGTACTAGGTATTGGCATTAATTGAGAGTTTACTGATGTCAATATGTCTTGTTGATAGTCCTACCCCTCTTAATTGCCAATGCATGCAAGAACACATAAGAACCTATATTCACTGCATCAAAGTGAGCCTTTTCCCCTTTAAGCCAATGACCACAAATATACTTCAATGCAACTAAGTCTGAACATTCACCATTCATACCCAACTGAGGAGCAGATAACTATAGAATTGTGTGGCATATATAAAGCTTTTGACCTTCTGCACTTGCTTTTAGCATAATCACATGGATCTTTACTTACCTCGTAGTAAATAATTTATCAGAATGGTTGTCTACATTACCATGTCCATTTCCTTTAAGAGAATGTAGACACATCATATAATTATGACAAATAGCTGTGTATTAAGTGTGCTACAAATCTCAATGAACTATGTCTAGAAGTAAAGATACACTGTTACTTCATGCAGAATCCTATTAAATCATTTATGTAAAAGATGCGGTCTGCTTGGAAATAGATAGTTTTCATTTAGCCTGAATTCCTTAAAATTTTTCCACACCAAGAATATATATAATTCATGACCCTGAGCTGTTGGTTAATTTTCATTTCAAAATCCCTGGATTTTATGAAAAAATAATTCTCATTTTTTTTAAATTTATTCAGGGTTGGCTGATAAAGAGAAATTTTTGTGTTAATTTATCACCAGAAGAAAGAAATCCACTTTAGTTTCCATCACAGAAAACTTTCAATTTGCCAAAATGATTGACATCGAAACAACTAATAAGTTAAACTCCCAGTATCCGGCACCTACGGGGATTGCAGATGCCAGATATGTAAATTTTCCACTCGACTGAGACACTTACCATGTCTAATTAATACACCTGCATTAAGAATAAACAGTTTAAAAGACAAATGGCAGTGCAACATTTAAACTAATTTGAAAAAAAATCAGTTCACTTTAATCTTGTAACTTACAACATTTAAATTTAAATTTGAATCGCTGACACTGGTGCTGTAGTGGCATTGCACTAACTGCTACACTAACAATGCTACCATGATAAATAAACCCTCCCTCCCCCAGGTTTACAGAAAAAGGCTTACGAATGTGCTAAATACTAGAAAAGACTCTTACTAGGCAGGGTCAGGGAGACATTTTGGGAGTCACCCCAGAGGTGAGCAGCATCAGCTGGCCCTTCATTCTGGGAACCACTATTTTATTCAAACACAACTTTATTGAAAACTTTATTCCAAGAGCTGCTGTGGGTGGGGCATGTCCGGGCCACTCCGCTGGCTAAATGTTTGCTCCCATCTTCACCAAGGGGTTGGGTGTGGCTTCAGAAAACATTTCCTTTTACAATGTTAAATATTTATTTATTTAGTCTTATTTATTTTAATTTTTATATATATTTCCTCGATTTTTTTCCAGTTGGTTGGATTGCAGATTGCTTCAATTCCAGATACTGGGGATATTAATGTACATGTTAAATTGACACCTCAGTTCAATGATAAGTTTTTGCCCATCCCTAATTTCTGTTAAGAAGATGGCAGTGGGGATACTCAGATTAAATAGCTGAAGCAATGGAATAATTAGGAATTAAATTAAATATTTAGGAATTCATGCAAATAATAATTTGAAGAATTTATATAAATTGAATTATTTACCATTTCTTAAAAAGATGAATATATTCCCAAGAATATAATATATTTTCCAAACATTACCTACTTTAATGCCTCAATCTTTTTTCCACAACTGAATAAACATATAAGGAAATTCCTCTGGAAAGGTAAAATGTCAAGAATCTCTTTAGAGAGATCAACATGGAGATATGAATTAGGAGGCTTACAGCTTCCTAATTATAAAAAAAATATGATAGTTCGGTGTAAATTAACATTCTTACATCTTTTTTTGAAAGGAAAGAAAAATCAGCATGGGTTAAAATAGAAATGAATAAAATTGGAGATAGAGAGAATCAGAAGAATTTATATATAAATGGGATGCAAGATTGATGGTTGGAGAAAAAGTAGCAGCACGGTTGAAACATCTGATTAATATGTGGAATAAAATAAATTATGAAATTGGTGTAAGAGAGTATATGAGTATATACTGAATCACCTAAGATGCTTCTAATGCAAAATTCCCTTATATCTTTTTTCAAAAGTCAATCAATTTTCAGACATTTGGTTTTGTAAGGGGATTATAAATGTTGAAGATTGTTATAAAAGAGGTCAATTAATGACATTTAAACAATTGAAAAGTAAATATGGAATACCTCAAAACACCCTCTTTCAATTGAGATCATATTTGACAAATTTACCTCTGTAATATATTCCTTACTACAATTTGGAACTCCTAAATGTGGAGTTCATAAATCAAGACAGAAGTGGGAATTGGATCTAAATGTCACATTTGATGAGCAAAGATAAGTGGATCTTTGCAGGGATTGCATGACTAATACTATAGATATAGATTAGTTCAGTATAATTTCCCACATCAGCTATATCTTACACTATAAAAATTAAATAGGTTAAAATCAGACTTAGTAAATCAATTTTCAGATGTGGTGAAGAAATAGGACCTTTTTTACATTCAACTTTGTCTCGTTCCAAGGTAAGACCTTTTTGGCTGTATTTAGGAAACTTTGTAGAAAAAGTTATAGGTGTCGTAGTTCCACAAAAATCCAGATTTACTTTTATTAGGAAATGTTGAAGGAACAACAGCTAAATTAAAATGATCAATATGCCAATTAGAATTTGTTAAAATTGCATTAGTGGCAAGAAAATGTATTGCAGTTACTTGGAAATCAGACCAATTTTTTTTAGCAGGGGAGGTGTTACAGAGTTCTCTGTTGTGTATTGACCTATGTGTTGTGTGGTTTTATGTTAAAAAAAGTGACAGTTTGCCTTAGAGAGAAGATAGACTGCTGAGAGAGTGGGAGACGGACTGGACATTTTCTGACATATTTATTAAACTCCTGAAAAATATCTCTGAGACAATGGTATGGGCAGTGATTGAAAGAGATATTTTACTCTTGGAAATATATTCAGTTTAATACAATTAACTCTTCCCATTAGTGTTCTAGGTAAGGCTGTCCATCTGTTTAGATCTTCTTTAATCTTTTTGAGCAATGGTAAATAATTCAATTTGTACATTATTTTTATTATCTATATGCATTCCTAAACATTTTATCCCATTTGCTGGCCATTTAAATGGGGTATCTCTTTGACACTGAATATAATCTCATCCTGTAAGAGGAAGGATAATTGCCTGAAAAGTACTTCCAACCATCTCATAATACTTCTGTTTAGTTTTTAGTTATCTCTTTTTCCATTCTATGTCAGAAATAAAACTTCTCACACATGAGTCTCTTTAAAACTGATGACACGACAAGCTTTATTTACAAGTCTGCAGAGTTGGACTCAACTGGTTTCTCACCAGTTAAGCCCCGATACATACAGTGCATTGATTTTTATACCCTTATTGTTTGCCCTTCCCCTTCTTATTAATACTGTTTTAATTGGTTAGTATTACAAAAGCATTCTAAGTATAACTGCATTTTTAATTATCACGTTCGTTACGTACGCTGTGAACTCTACATACACTAAATTCTGTTTCTCACCCTTCTTATGGTTCCCATACCGGGAGTCGAACCCGGGCCGCCTGGGTGAAAACCAGGAATCCTAACCGCTAGACCATATGGGAGTTGAGTCCAACTCTGCAGACTTGTAAATAAAGCTTGTCGTGTCATCAGTTTTAAAGAGACTCGTGTGAGAAGTTTTATTTCTGACATTCTATATGTATTATATTCAAGATTTTTTATGAATAAGTTGTCTATATTTTTCTTAACATCCCCTCATTTGCATGTCTTTTTCTAAGTTAGTTATTTCATTTTCCAATTTTTTCACCTCTCTTGTACATTCCTTTTTAATTTTAGAAGTATAACATAATTTGTCCTCTTAAATATGCTTTCAAGGGATCCCATATAGTAAATTTATTGATAGTTGTATTGCAGTTGGTCTCAGATGTCTGTCCATAGCCTTATGTACCATCCCACCCTAACCACACAAAGATTGGAGGAACAACATCTTATTTTCCATCTGGGCTCCCTCCAGCCAGATGGCATTAACATCAACTTCTCTGTTTTCGGAGCATGGCAAGATGGCGTAGAGTCTAGACGTGTAATCTCGACCTCTCTGGCCCGACTTTTAAGAACCCATTTTTAACTCTTTGTTTTTAAGTTTAAACTTTTTTAAAAACTTAGTTTAAAGTATCAAGGAATTGTCATGGCTACTAATGGTAAAAAGATTAAACCTCAACTGCAGAAGAAACTACATTTTCGGAGTGTTGAAGATTCAAGACCTGAAAAAACTGCTATGACTTCAGATTTGCTTTTCTCCATCTTGAAGTCACAAAGATTGCCTGTGGGAGCTGAAAAAAAATGATTACTAATTACCAGGAGAAGGATATCACCGCAATTACTTGTTCTCAGGAGGAAGGTGCGTGTTCCCAAGAAGTGGATCCTGATTCTGGCAGTCTGCCAACGGCAGAGGGAGTCGCAGAAAAATGAATCCATTGTTTGAAACCACTCAGGCAGTACTTCGGTCTGAAGAGCTTGATCTTATCCGTGAGTTCTTGAAACAACAGCGAGTTGTAGGGGGAGATCAGCATCAACCCCCTGAGGAAGTCGGGATGTCGTCGTTGGGAGTTCAAACTCTCAGTAAGACTGTTAAAGTGCCTGCTGTTGAGCTGCAGCAGGAGTTGCTGTTATCTGGTTCTGACACTATCTTAAAGAAAACAGGGTCGGGTCTTTCTGAACTACAAGTTAACCTGTTAAGTACCATTACTCAGCCGATATTGCAAGAGTTAGCTCAAATGAAAGATAGTATGAAGTCAGAATTCACTACAGTTAATACACGAATGGAAGTATTTTCTGAAGATTTTTTAAAAATTCAGTCTGCTTTTTCGGAATGTAAACAGCAAGTGGCCTCTAATACAGAAAAAGTGATGGTTGTGGAAAAATCCGTTAAAGAATTGCGAGAACGTGAAAAGGAGTTAGAGAGGAAAGTAGATTATTTGGAGAATCAAAGTAGAAGGAATAATGTGAAGATTGTTGGTTTGTCGGAAGGTATGGAAGATCAAGATCCTCTTCGTTCTTTTACAGAATGGATCCCACAATAATTTTTCTCTGGAGGCTTGGTATTGGAAAGAGCTCATAGAGCCTTAAGAAGAAGACCTCCACCTGATCAATCACCGAGACCCGTGATAATTCGATGCTTGAATTATTTGAACAGAGAAATTATACTTCATCTAGCAGTGCAAAATGCGAGACAATGACAAGCTCCGTTAATGATTCAGAATAGTAGAGTTTTTTTTATCCTGATTTGAATCAAGAGGTTATTCAACGTCGGCGTCGATTTAATCCAGTTAAAGAAGTTTTGTGGCGTAAAGGTTATAAGTCTACTTTTCATTATCCAGCAGTGTTGAATGTGTTTTGTGGAAACTTTCAATCTCGGTTTTTGAGAATGATCGCGATGCAATGATTTTTGCTGATTCGTTGCCAGATGTATGAGGATCAAGATGTAGTCCACCATTGACCCCTAAAGAAAAATCTGGTTGTTCTGGAAATGGAAGAAATGGTAGAAATGGGAGAAATGGGAATGGAAAGAGTCTAATTTCTCCTGAAATGGGGTCATTGAGTTTGGAATCTCTTGGATGAATAGAAGAACTTACTTATTCTTACTTTATTTTTATGTCATTATGATATCTTGTTGTTATTCTTTGTTTGGCAGGGGAGGGAGAGATTTGCTCTATGCTCTATTAGTCATCAGCCACTGGTGGGTGATCCACACCCAAGTTTGGTTTAGGGATTACTACCTTTGGGTAGTTTTTTTGGGGTTTTTTTTTTACTTTACCTTTTTTCCTTTTTTTTAATTTTTATTTTATTTAGATTTTAATTTGTGGTTTCTTTTTCTCCTATTGGAGGGCCTATTTATGTTACTTTGAGTTTTTATATATAGAGATTATTAGTTCTTAGTAATATTAGTAGATATGTCAAAGTTGAGGTTTGCTACTTTTAATGTTCGATGTTACTTTTAATGTTCGAGGCTTAAATACACCAATTTTTGTTTAGATGGAATTTAAAATTGCTACAGCAATATAATCTGCCTATATGAAAACATTTAATGAAGTTATGGACAAAGAAAAAGAAAATGATAGATATTGGTGAATTGTCGGCCTTGACTCCATTGTATAATAATCAACTTATTTCTTTCTCAATACATAATCGAAGTGTATTACATTGGAGATTTAAAGTGTGGAAAATTTGGGAGATTGTTTTAAAGAAGGTAAAATTTTTATCTATTGATCAGATGAGGGTTAGTTATGGTATTAATAAGAATTCTTTGGTTTTTTTTATTATCGAATTTGATCTTTGGTAAAGCATGTGTTTGGTAGAGATATGATTTTACCTGAAGGGTTATATTTCAGTTATGTATTAAATATTACAGGATATAAATTTCAACTTGCTTTTGTATATTTAGCATTATCCGTAATGAAAAAATGTATTGTTAGTATGTGGAAAGATACAAATATTATTGATATTAATAGATGGCATAATGAGATGAAATATTGTTTAATAGTGAAAAAAATCACATATGTTTTTTGTGATAATTATAGTATTTTTTGTTGATGGGTGGTTGTTATATCAAGAATATTTGCATTTTGATTTGCATTGATTGGATCTTAATATGTATGCTTAATTTTTCTTTTTTTTTCTCTTTTTATGGCTCTCCTTAGGAGAGTTGGCTGAAGGGGGGTTTCTTCCCTTTCTTTTTCTTTTTTTTTCTTTCATATATATAAAATATATTGTTCATGCTTAAGTTTATTGTTATATATGTTACTTATTATCTGTATTTTGAATGAATAAATAAAGTTTAAAAAAAAACTTCTCTGTTTTCTGCTAAACTTGCTCACTTTTTCATTCTGCTCCCTCCTTTCCTATCTTTTCCTTTACTCACCCAACCATCCCTCCTCCCTCTCATTGCTGCTGTCCCCTCCCTCCTTTCTCCACCTGTCATCTCCTGTCTTTGCCTTTGCTTCCACCCCCACCTTTTTGTTTGGACACCTACTGGCATTCTCTTATCACTTGATGAAGGGCTCAAGCCCAAAACATCGGTTATGTATTTTTACCTTTGCTACATAAAGGATGCTGTTTGACCTCTCCAGAATTTTGTAATTTTACTTCAACCAAGGTGTCTACAGATTTTTGTGATTTACTATTGAGTGCAGGAGTTGGAATGTTATGTTAAAGTCGTATAAGACATTGGTGAGGCCAAATCTGGAGCATTGTGTGGAGTTTTGGTCACCTAGTACAGGAAACATATCAATAAGATAGAAAGGGTGCAGAGAAGATTAACTAGGATGTTGCTCGAACTTCAGGAACTGAGTTACAGGGAGAGGTTAAACAGGTAAGGACTTTATTCCCTGGAGTGTAGAAGAATGAGGGGAGATTTGTTAGAGGTATTTAAAATTTTGAGGGGGATAGACAGAGTTAATGGAGATAGGCTTTTTTTTCCACTGAGGGTAGGTGGGAGGACATAGGTTAAGAGTGAAAGGGGAAAAGTTTAGGGGAAACATGAGGGGGAACTTCTTCACACAGAGAATGGTGGGGATATGGCATGAGTTTCCAGCTGAAGTGGTGAATGTGGGCTCAATTTTTAGCATTTAAGAAGAATTTGCTCAGGGACATGGATGGGAGATGTATGGAGGCTATGGGACTAGGCAAAAAAAATATGGTTCAGCACAGACTAGAAGGACCAAAATGCTGTAGTGTTCTATAGTTCTATGGTTATTTATATACATTTTGGTTTGACCATGTAGAAATTGCAGTTCTTTTTATACATAGTTCTCCCATTTCAGGGCACAATGGAAAAAAAGTGCCTTTGGCTCAAATATTACAGTTGGCACTGTATTTATTGACATTATTTTCCAATTTAAAGCATGAAGCTAAAGAACTGTCTCTCTTCAATGAGGGTCTGCATTTTTAGGTTTAAAAGATGAGTGGAGGAAATTTTGTTTTGCATTGCTAGACCTAATCGAATTATAATTTTACTACATTCATTATTGAAGAGCTCACTCACCATGATTCATTAAAGGTTTGCTAAAAAGGTTTTCTAGTCCAACTTATCTTAATGTTCTTCTACACAGGATGTTTTAAGTGCCATGAAAAGTATTTCCTAGTGCAGCAGCTTTTGTATGTGATGCTTTAGCATATTAGTCCTAAGGGAATGGGCAAAATACAAACTAAAACTATCTCTTCAGTATAATTTGGATTGTTTCCTTTTATTGCAGCTTTTGTGATAATGTCATTAACCTTTCATTCACTGCACGTAATTAGCATCCGGACTCGTGGGAATAAAATCAAGTGGATGTAATTGAATTGAACAGGGTTGACACTGTGGTATGCTTGGATTCCTTTCTCAAAATTTTATTTTGGTATCTGTCTCCAAATGCACTCCTGCCATTAATTGTGGGATCATAACGTTACAATATATAGAGAGAGTTAATTACAAAATAAAGGAATTTAACTAACCTTGTTAAATGCTTTATGATAATTCCCTCTCCATCCAAGGTGCAGATGGATGTATTGTGTCGATTTTTAATTATACCTGGAATAAGTTATTACTTCTACATTTTACATTGAGAGATACTGCATCGTTACAGGCCTGTGCTGTCCAAATACACCAATTAACCCACAAACCCCCTGGAGCGCGTCGAATGACTCAAAGACTTGTTGACTCAAACCAAGGCTTTTATTAACAAAAGACTGGAGCGTCGTACATCGAGGTCGACCAGTCCAGACTGACCTGGGTCTGGTTAGGAGCATCCCTTTATGACCTGCTACGATTCTCAGCCAATCACTACTACTATATGTAAATATATACATTAAAAAGGGGGAGGGGGTATAGCATGCAGGGTTTATGGGCTGTAGCAGTCAGGTGGCCTGATTGTCTGACTTGATGGGATCAAGTACTGGACATGACGTCTCAGCAGGACCGGTCCAGGGACCATCAACCAAGCTGGTGTGGTCGTTCCCGATTCTGACTTCCATGAGAATGAGAACATACGTTATGCGGGGTAGCATTGGTGGCAGTGCATAACAGGGACATGTTGGAGCGTAGGGCACTTGGGAGGACATCCCACCACCAAGTGATGGGAAGGTCTTTAGACCAAAAGGAAAGCGTGATGGCTTTCCAGATGATGGCATTCTCCCTTTCGACCTGCCCGTTACCGTGCAGGTTGTAGCTAGTGGTCCTGCTCAAAGCAATACCACGCTCCAGAAGGTACCGCCTCAGCTCTGCACTCATAAACGAGGATCCCCGGATACTGTGGATGTAACTGGGGTATCCAAAAATGGCGAAGATGCTGTGCAGTGCGTTTATGACTGTGGAGGTGGTCATGTCCGGGCAGGGAATAGCAAAAGAGAAGCGGGAGTACTCGTTGATCACCGTGAGAATGTAGGCATTACGGTTCGTCGATGGTCGGGGCCCCTTGAAGTTCACACTGAAACTTTCGAAGGGTTGGGTAGCTTTAATGTCTTCTCGGGCCGGAAGAAGTTGGGTTTGCACTCAGCACATACTGGGTAGGCTCAGGACATGGAATGGATCTCCTCTACCGTATAGGGCAGGTTGTGGGTCGTCACAAAGTGTGCGAACCTGGTAACCCCCGGGTGACAGAGCTCCTCATGGAGTCTCTGCAGCCTGTCCAGTGGTACACTGGTGCATGTCCCATGGGAAAGGGCATCAGATGGGTCATTGAGTTTGCCAGGCTGGTACAGAATGTCATAGTTAAAGGTAAAGAGTTCGATTCTCCACCTGGCAATCTTGTCGTTTTTGATCTTACCCTGTTGGTTGCTGCTAAACATAAATGAGATCACGAGTTGGTCGGTCATCAGGATAAGGCACCTGTCAGCGAGGTAGTGTCTCCAATGATGAATGGCCTCTACAATGGCCTGGCCCTCCTCGACAGAGGAGTGTTGGCTTTCTGGGACCTGGAGGGTCCTAGAAAAGAAGGCGACAGGCCTACCGGCCTGTTTTATGGTGGCTGCCAGTGCAAAGTTGGATGCATCACTCTCTACCTGGAAGGGTATCAATTCATCTACGGCATGCAGAGTGGCCGTGGCGATGTCTGACTTAATGCAGTCAAAGTCTGCTCTGGCTTCCACTGACAAGGGGAAGGAGGTGGACTTAATGAGTGGCCATGCCTTCTCAGTGTAATGTGGGACCCATTGAATGTAATAGGATAAAAAGCCCAGGCAGCGTTTGAGTGCCTTCTGGGTTTGGGGCGGTGGAAGGTCCATGAGAGGGCGCATGTGGTCAGGATATGGCTTTACCACCCTGTTTTCCACCATGCTACCTAGAATTGCGAGGGGAGTGGTCCAGAAGACACACTTCTCAAAATTGTAGGTTAGATTCAGCTGTTTCGCCATTTGGAAGAATTTCTCAAGGTTGATATCGTGGTCATGTGAGTCGTGGCCACAGATGGTGACATTGTTCAGATACGGGAATGTAGCTGTTAGGCAGTTCTGGTCTACCATCCGGTCCATCTCTCGCTGAAAGACCGTGACATCATTTGTGATACCAAAGGGGACCCTGAGGAATTGATACAAATGCTCGTTTGCTTCGAAGGCCATGAAAGGGCGGTCCTTCGGGCAGATTTGGAGCTTTTGGTAGGCTTATCGGAGATCGATGGTGGAAATCACACGGTATTAGGTGATCTGATTCACCACATCCATGATTCGTGGAAGAGGGTAAGCGTCCAAGAGCGTGAAGCAGTTGACCATTTGGCTGTAGTTAACCACCATCCGCAGCTCCTCCCCGTTCTTCACAACTACCCCCTGTACCCTCCAGGGACTCGCGTTGGGCTCGATGATGCCCTCATCCAGCAGTCTGCGCACCTCACTTTTAATAAATTTCCTGTCCCTGAAGCTGTACTGTCGGCTTTTAATGGCAGGGATGAGGTGGGCAAAGAATGCTGGAGGAGCGACCCAGAGGGTGGAGAGGCTGCAAGTGGAGCGATGGGGTGCGGGGACTGCTGTGGACTATTGCTGGCAGGAGGTCTTTGGGGTGGAGTGGTGGCAGACAGAGAGCAGAGAGTGTGAACCCCCGTATTACAGTGACACCGATTTAAAATGACATTGAAAATCCAACCCCAACAACACAGGAGCACATAGTTGAGATAGGACCAGCAACATAAACCCTGTAAATTTGATACCCTGAACTTTCAAGGTCACACACAATACCCCCTTGATTCCCATTGAGTGGGCTCTTGTGGCCATTGAAATCTTCTGGCCTGTCGGGTGAAATGCCAGCGCACATCGTTGGACCAGGTTTGGGTGAATGAAGGTCTCCGTTGAACCTGAATCAAAAAGACAGTTAGTGAACTGGCTCTTCACCTTAATCATTTCCAGCTCAGGGGGCTGCGGTTGGTTCTGGTTTAATGTCACTGATGCAGCAACCAATGCAGGGAGCGGGGCTGCTGCCTGTGTAGGTGACTGTGGAGGCTGGCATGATGATGTCACTCGTCGCTTGGGGGGGGGGGTGGCCGTCCGGTGGATACTCACGTCACTGGAGCAGGGGCGGAGCATCATGGGGCCTCGGCCTGGTGTGGAGGTGGCGGCATCCAGTCAGAGTCAGCTGCAGAGGCGGTGACACTCATGGTGCAGGTAGGCCAATGGGATTTTCCGGTACAGGGACGTGGACGGAGTCAGCGGTGACAGCAAGCTGCGGAACCGGCAGCAGTCCTTATGCAGGCAGTCCATCGCGGCCTGCTGACGTGAAAGTACCATTGGGCAGGGGGGCCGAGTCAGGGAGCAGCGTCACAGCGGCGAGGGTGGGGCGTTGCTAGAGTGGCTCCTTCCGCACGCGGAGCTTGCATCGTGAAGTTAAGCGTTTCAGCATGATCCATTCCTCGCTTTTTTCATTGGATGTTCCAAGGATGAGAAATTCGAATTTGAGGAAGGCGGTTGGGCCTTGCACAAGGCATTGTGCATTGTGGGGGCCATTTTGGACTGGCAGACTTTAGTGAAGTGGCCGTTCTTTCGGCACTTTTGGCATTGGGCCTTCCTCGCAGGGTACAGGGATCGACTGTGCTTCTCCATCCTGCAGAAGTAGCACTTCAGGGCCACATCAGGTAGTGTGGCCGTGGCAGCGAGGCCATCAACGGGGCATGGGGGAGGCTGGATCAAATGCAGGCATTGTGTGTATAGATGTCCATGCTTAGGGCTGCAGCCTCCATCATTTCAGCGATTTGAATGGTCTCCACCAGGCTGTCTCCCCCATGCTCCAGTAATCGTTGCCTCACCTCATTGGATCAGATCCCAGCACATAAGCATCCCGGATGAGATCGTCGGTGATCCCAGCTGCAGTTTTTTCGGTGCACGCACAAGCTCTACCCAGTAACCTTAGTGCTTGGAGGTAGGCTTCGCAAGACTCACCTGGCTGCTGCCCCCTGGTCACCAGCATGTGCCTGGCATAGACCTTATTCACAGGCCGCTCGTTGAGTCCTTTCAGCACCTTCATGGCAGCCATGTAGGAGGTCATATGTCCTGGATGTTTTCATAGACCCTTGTGGACACTGTGGACATCGGAACTAACAGTTTATCGGTGTTTTCCTCCACGACAAGGTCTGAGCACTGCAGATATGCCTCGAAACACCTCACCCAGTGCCTGAAATCATTCTGGGCAGTCGCTGACTGCGGGTCGATGCTGAGGTGTTCTGGTCGCAGCATTCGCTCCATCCGTTGAAACTTTTTCGTTAATAAAATTGAATGACTCAAAGACTTGTTGACTCAAACCAAGGCTTTTATTAACAAAAGACTGGAGCATAGCTTTTTTTTTTGGACTCTAGAAGTTCTTCTTCTTGCTGAGGGACATTTCCACACCTCAGAGAGTCTCCAGACTGGAGCATAGTACATCGAGGTCAACCAGTCCAGACTGACCTGGGTCTGGTTAGGAGCATCCCTTTATGACCTGCCAGTAGATGTGGCTACGGCTTTCAGCCAATCACTATTACTATATGTAAATATATACAAATATATGCATTGGTGATTCTATCGAATACTATCAATGTTTTTCAATCACGGGCAGGAACTGGAGCACCCGGAGGAAACCCACACGGTCATGGGGAAGAGGTACAACTCCTTCAAACCGGGGACACTGGGCACTGCAATAGCATTGTTCTAACCACTGTGCTAATTGTGCGGCCCCATTAGTTTAATCCATTATTAATCATATTACTTGGTTGGCCCAATGAAATTTGGAAATTAGGACATTCAAAAATGAAATATCATTTGACTTTCTTAAATAAACTAACAAAACACGCAGTGTGAGAGCAGAAGTATCAAAAGCAGAATGCAATTTAAGAATTATTCAATTGTTAAAAGCCACTGATCTGTTTCATGTATTCAAGTCAAGAACAATGTGTTATTACAGAATATTGTAAATGCTAATCATTGTGTTTTGCATTCTCTGAATACACACAAAAACTAAGGTCCATGAGGAATCATTAAGCACTTCAGCTTCTTGAAATTGCGGAGCCTCATGGACCCATAATTGACAGCTGCGTTGCCTTTATAAATGATTATAATGTGCATGCATTTCATTTCTAGTGGTGCACCATGGGGCATCTTAAGGATGAAGTGGATGCTAGATAAATGCAAATATGATGGCAAAGTGAAGAAGGCTATAGATCCTATGAAAGTAAATTCAATCAGGTTCTAACTGAGCTTCGCAGCAGCTTTCCTGTACTTCATTGATGCCCAAGTTGCACCCAATTAAGAAAATAAAATACAAAATGAATAATAGCAAAGAAATAATCTCAGACTGATTGGAAATATTTGAATATCTTAATAGAAATGATTGCATCATCAGGGAAAGAGGACATACCAATTGCAAATAATATTTACTCTCATATATTTCCATGAATTATAAACTCTGAGCTACATTAATTAGAAATACATAATTAATACAGTTCAGAAAGAGGCCTTCAGTCCATCTAATGCACTGTCTGTGCTTTGCAGATCAGTCCAGCCTTTGTCATCCCCTGCCATTTTCCAGAACTCTGAAAATGTTTCACCTTCAATTACTTTTTGAAAAGCACAGCTGAATCTACACCCATCCCACTTTCTGCTAGAGTATTCCAGATCATAAGTAAAGAATGTTCCCTTGCATTGCTCCTAGATCCTCTGCAATTCCTTGAAGTGGCATCTTCTTGAAGTAATGGGAAGAGTTTCTCTGTATATATACTACCAAATCAGGTCAGGATTGTATCTACCTTATTACAACTGGACAATAACTTACTTAGCTCCCTAGAGAACAATACTATTTTTTTTTTTAGTGTACAGTATCTTGAAAACCTACATCCCTCATCTTTTGAACCTGAACACTTCATCCTTTCTGCATCCTCTCCAGAATCATGTTAAACTTTCCAATCTGCATTGACCAGAATTGGATACAGGTTCAAGTAACCTATTTTCATTTGTATATAATGTTCATAGTGGCTTAGATCATTAACAAGTGACTAGAGCAGAACAAAAAAAAGAATTTGATGATTTATTCACTTACTTGAGTGAACTATAAATTTGTGCACCATTTGTCTTTTGTTTAAAATGGTCTATTCCCTCCATTCATAACATTTCCAGATCAGAACTCTTTCTGCAGATAATGATAAAAAGTACTGTGCCTGATATATCTTGGTGATATAAATCATAATCCCAAGATCGTGTTCTATGGCGAGCTCTCCACTGGCCACCGAGACAGAGGTGCACCAAAGAAGAGGTACAAAGACTGCTTAAAGAAATCTCTTGGTGCCTGCCACATTGACCACCGCCAGTGGGCTGATATCGCCTCCAACCGTGCATCTTGGCGCCTCGCAGTTCGGCGGGCAGCAACCTTCTTTAAAGAAGACCGCAGAGCCCACCTCACTGACAAAAGACAAAGGAGGAAAAACCCAACCCCGACCCACCAATTTCCCCTTGCAACCACTGCAACCGTGCCTGCCTGTCCCGCATCGGACTTGTCAGTCACCAACGAGCCTGCAGCTGACGTGGACATTACCCCTCCATAAATCTTCGTCCGCGAAGCCAAGCCAAAGAAGAAGAAATCATAATCCATGAATCATAAAAAAGTGATTACTCATGCTGAGCTACCAGTTGATTCTTGATATAATATAATTAATGATTTGAAAGCATGTTGCATTGAAATACACTAAACCACAAATAAATTGACTCCATAAGAGAATGAAAGATAAACTCTAACAAAACTCAGAGTATTTTTTTGTGATGTTCTGGGAGAATCTGTGCCTCAGAGTCAAGAAAGGCAGAAATATTGCTCCAGAGCCTCACATTAAGATTCATGTTATTTTCAGAAAGGAGAGTGAGTTTAAAACAGATATTGGACAGAGCAGGAAGATCTTTCACGCCTTGGTATCTGCGCTGATCCTGATGCCAGTTTAAGCTAATTACATTTGCCTGAAGGTTGTGGAGATCTCTCTATTTCTCATCTGTTTATGTGCCTGTCTAAATGACTCTTAAACATTGCTATTGTATTTGCTTCCACAACTTCTCCTGGCAGTGTGACCCTGGTACCTACCACCCTCATGGGTAAAAAAACTTGCCTCGTAAATTCTTTGAACTCACCCTCTCTTTGTCCTCTAATACCTTTCTCAACTTTTTTTCTTTCCGCTCACCTACCACTTTAAGTCATCCCTATGCTATTGGTGCTCTGTGATTAATAAAGGATTGCATAAGGTGGTAGGTGAATGGGAAGGGAAGGCTGAGAATCACTGCTCTAGACCCAATTGTTACTGAAATATTTTGCGTGAGAAAAACTGTCATGGGCCCATTTCCTTTGAAGTTCTGAAACTGTGCACATAACGAGTCAATTAGGTACGATTAAAATAGTGGTTTTTCAAACTTTTACTTTCCACCCACATACCACCTTAAGGAATCCCTTATTAATCTTAGAGCTCCTATGGTATAGTGAATACTTAAAGTTGTAAGTGAGTGGAAAGAAAAAGGTTGAGAAACACTGATCTAATATTAGATGTTTATACACTGGATAAAATACTCTGATCATCTACCCTGTCTCTCATAAGTTTATCTACTGTCAGTTTGCCCCTCAAGCATTAATCTTCCTCAACACCACAGATGCATTCAGAGAGCTATGCACCTACACTTCAAGATCCGTCTATGCATCAATGGTTCCCAAGGTCGTGTCCTTTACTTAAAACTTTCCTATTACTTTTGATCTCCTTAGTGTCACATCTCCCTCTTGTCTGGAATAATTTAATTTGCTATTTATTGTATCTGCCCATGTTTCCAACTCATCTAGATCCTACTGAATCTTTTGATGAACTGCCTCAGTATCCACAACTGTTTCATTTGCAAACTTACCTTCAGACCATGTATATTTTAGTCCAAATTATTTATATATATCACAAACAACAGAGATTCCAGCAGTGATGCTTTTGCATCACCACTGTTCACAGATTGCCATTCAGAATATTGCACTCCTACCTACCCTTTATTTTCTATTTGTAAATTTAAATTTTAAATTTAAACTTGCAGCAAGGTAACAGGCATTTCAGCTCATGAGCTCATGCCACCCCAATTGATCTACAACCCTCTGGTACATTTTAAACAGTGGGCAGAAACCAGAGCCCCTAGAAGAAACCCATGCAGACATGGGGAGAATGTACAAACTCCTTACAGACAGTGTGGGATTTGAAACATGGTCCCAATCGTTGGCACTACAACAATGTTGCACAAACCACTATGTTAACTGTGCTTCTATGGATAAGATTATTTTTAATCCAGCGTAATAAGTCTCCATGGATCCCATGTGCATTAATTATCTGGATCAGCCTTCCATGAGGAACCTTGTTGAAAGCTTTACTGAAATCCATGTAGACAACATCCACTACCCAAACCTTATCAATATCTTTATCACCTTCCCAAAAAAGCAATCATTTGCTATCTTCCTTGCACTTATAGGTCAATACTCCTGATAGGTCAGTGCTTTCCTTGATGTGAGTCGATTCCATCCCTGATAACATTTTCCAATAATTACCTGACCACTGATGTAAGTTCCCAAAACTTTCCTGTTTTATCTTTATTGTGGGACAGTATTGGCTATTCTCTCGTCCTCTGGAACATTTTAATGGCCAAAGGGGATACAAAGACCTCTGTCTAGGCGTTTTCAATCTCCTCTCTTAATCCTCCCAATAATCCATGATACATCCCATCAAGTGCTGGGGAATTAGTTACCTTCACATTCTTCAAGAGCCTCAACACCTCATACTTCTCAATATCAGCAGGTTCCAGAATATCAACACACCCCTCCCTGATCTCGATGATCTGTCTTTCTGCTCTTCTCCTTGGGGAATACTTAAGTGAAGTACTTACTTAGTATCTTGCCCACTTCCTCTGGCTCCAGACAGAAACTCCCTCCTTTGTCTTTGGGCACTCCTACCCTCCCAGAAGTGACCATGCTGGTTCTAATACCTGTATAAAATGTCTTGGGATTCACGCTAGTGTAAGTCACCAATGCCAGACTGTGGATCCTTTAGCCCTCCTGATTCCCTGCTTAAGTTCTCTCCTGCTTCCTTTATACTTCTCAAAGGTTCTGTTTGATTTCAACTTACTAAATCTTACATATGTCTCCTTTTACATTTTGCCTCAATTTAGCCCATCTCCAGCTGTCCAAGGTTCATGAATCTTGCTCTTCTTTTCATTATTCCTCAAAGGAATAGATTGGTCTGACTAGCTGGCATTTACCCAACTCCCATGTCAGATATTGACTTACCCAATTAACAACTGCTCCCAATCTACTTTCTCCAGCTCCTACCTAATGCTGTTGCAATTAACCTTTCCCCAATTTAGCACTTTCTCCCAAAGTTTTGTCTTACTCTTTCCAAAATGCTTTCCCTCTGAAACTCTGATCACCTTGCCACATCCATTTCCCAATATAAGGCACCCTGACAAAATTATCTATGCACTATCAAGAAACTGTCCTGAATGCACTGAGCAAATTCTGCCCCATTTTATGGAGTCCCAGGTAATATTGGGAAAAATTAAAGCCACACACAACTATCTTTTTTTGTAAACATTTGCCTAAACATTGATGAATCCTCGAATACTGTCTGCTGAGTCATATTAATAATTGCAGTGACGAGAGGGTCTTTAGTGTATTTAGCAGTTCTCATTCTCAGTGAATAAAAATCCCAATGTCATACTGGATTTTCATTTATGGAATGAATGTTTACTGCAAGAATTTAATTATCACTATTTCTTCCCTCTCAACTCCCTGGATAGCTTCAACAAACCAGAAAGTTAACAACATAGTGGATAAGCATATCAAGAAACCGGGCCACTTTTGATCAAATCAAAAGGTAAATTAATTGTTCGGCTGAACAAATATCTTGCAGGGAAATGATCAAATGGTTGGTCAGGGAGGCAACACACTGTATTGGGACGTAAATCACTGCCCCTGCTCATTGAATAGCTTGGCCTGTCAAGTCCCATCTTTAGCTGCCGTAGTTATAGAAACATAGAAACATAGAAGATAGGAGCAGGAGTAGGTCATTCGACCCTTCGAGCCTGCTCCGCCATTCATCGAGATCATGGCTGATCTTAAAGTTCAGTACCCCGTCCCCGCCTTCTCTCCGTAATCTTTAATACCCTTATACTGAATAAATAGATCTAATTCCCTCTTAAATAGATTTAATGAACCCTGCCTCTACTGCCCTCTGTGGCAATGAATTCCACAGATTCACCACCCTCTGGGTAAAGAAATTCCGCCTCATCTTGGTCCTAAATGGTTTGCCTATTATCCTCAAACCAAAGCCCCGGGTTCTGGATTTTCCCATCCTTGGAAACATCCCATCTGCATCCACTCTGTCCAGTCCTGCCAGAATTTTATAGGTCTCTATGAGATCCCTTCTCAATCTTCTAAACTCCAGCGAGTACAATCCCAATTTGCGCAATCTTTCCTCATAAGTCATTCCTGCCATTCCAGGTATCACCCTGGTGAATCGCCTCTGCACTCCCTCCATTGCAAGAACATCCTTCCTTAGATAAGATGACCAAAACTGCACACAATACTCCAGGTGGGGTCTCACCAAGTCCCTGTACAGCTGCAGTAAGGTATCCTTGTTCCTCTATTCAATCCCTCTTGATATGAAGGCCAACATACCATTTGGCTTTTTAACCGCCTGCTGTACCTGCATGCTCGCCTTCAGAGACTGATGTACAAGTACCCCTAGGTCTCTCTGCACTTCCCCATCTCTTAATCTATTGCCATTCAAATAGTAATTTGCCCTCCGGTTTGTATTACCAAAGTGGATAACCTCACATTTATCCACATTGTAGTGAATTTGCCATGTATCTGCCCAGTCCCTCAATTTATCCAAATCACACTGGAGCTTCCTGACCCCCTCTTCCGTGCACACAACCCCTCCTAGCTTAGTGTCATCTGCAAATTTGGAGATATTACATCCAATCCCCTCATCCAGATCATTAATGTAAATTGTGAACAGCTGGGGTCCCAGTACAGATCCCTGTGGCACCCCACTGGTCACCTCCTGCCACTCAGAAAACGAGCCATTTATCGAGTAATTAAGATATTTGTCAGTATTTCCAAAGTGATCTTAAGTTTTAAATATCCAAATATCAATGTGACTTGATGGTAAATCACCCTCTGAAACAGCCTACCAAGTCATTTGGATCAGGGAGTGATTAGAGGTGGATGATTATTGCTTGGCTTATCAATAATCTGATGAAAGAATGACCAAGATTAAAGGTACCAAATAAATGTTTGCTGTTGTTTTTTAGGAGTAGTAGTGTAGTACAGATACACGATCCTTTATCCAGAACCCTTGGGGGACAGTGTGTTACGAATTTTGGATTTTTGCAGATTTCGGAAAGCCCACCCAAATTGTGCTGCCATATCCACCCCCACCCCCTTCCAGTTGCCCGGCTGCCTCCCCCAAGCACCGTCCCTCAGCTGCCAGGCCACTTCCCCCAACCTCTGGTCCTTCGGCCACCTCCCCCAAGTGCCAGGCGCCTCTCTCCCTACTTACCGGATTTTTGAGCTTTCCAAATTTTAGAGGTCCGGATAAAGGATCGTGTACCTATAGCTTTAACTTAAGCAGTGTGACTGCAAGGCAATTACAGTAATTTCAGGGAGAGTTGGGTTATGACAAAAAATTATTCTCAAGGATAGTAAGATAATTCACTCCATTCCTTCTGGAATGCTGTTCCGGCTAACAAAGACAGAAAATAGAGGAAATGTACGATAGATCAGACAGCATCTATGACAAAGATGGAGTGTTCTTAACATTTCAAGACAAGGGGTTGTTGTGAGGGGATGAGAGATCATTGACCTAAAATATCGACTCTGATTTTCCCTCCAGATGTACAATCTAACCTGCTCAGGATTTCCAGCTCTCTCTGTTTTAACTTCAGATTGCAAGCATCTGAGGACGGCGTGATCAAAGAGAAGCTGGAGGGATCAAGCAGCCTCCATGGAGAGTAAGGCCAGACAATGTTTCAGGCTAAGACCCTTTCCTAAGACAAAGTCATAAAGTATATAAAGGCGGAATAAGGAGAGTGATTGGCATCTTCTTCTGCCCAGTATCTTATCACCTCTGGGCTCCTCCTCAGCCACTTCCTTTTTTGTCAGGTTGAAGTGTTTCTTTACTGCCCACCAACGCTGCTTGACCCACTGAGCTCCTCCAACAGGTTGTTTCCTTATTTCAGCATCCTGTGTCTCCATTCCTCTTTTTCCCCCTTTAGTAGTGCAGCACACTTACAGCGCCAGTGAC
Organism: Narcine bancroftii; assembly: GCF_036971445.1. Classification (NCBI taxonomy): domain Eukaryota; kingdom Metazoa; phylum Chordata; class Chondrichthyes; order Torpediniformes; family Narcinidae; genus Narcine; species Narcine bancroftii. Next base: position 28,551,878 of record NC_091472.1, read on the forward strand.
CAAGATCGGTCTGGACTGACTGTAAGGAGTTTGCACGTTATCCCCGTGTCTGCTTGGACTTCATCCAGGCCTTCCGGTTTCCTCGCAACCTTCAAAAACCATATGGGGGTTGTTGGCCAATTGGGTGTAATTGGGCCACATGGGCTTGTTGAATGGATGGGCCTGTTATTGTGCTAGATATTTACATTTATATTTAAATATCCCCTCTCCACTTTAGTCTCCATGAAGAGTTCCGACCAGAGACATTTCTCTCCATGGATGCTGCCTGACCTACTGAGATCCTCCTGTCTTCTCTTTGTTCACTTAAGATTCCAACATCTTGTGTTGCTTTTGTCCTTGAGTTATTGCTTAGGTTGTGGTTCTCAACCTTTTTCTTTCCACTCACATACCACTTTAAGTATTCCCTACACCATAGGTGCTCTATGTTTAGTCAGGGATTGCTTAAAGTAGTATGTGGGTGGAAAGAAATAGATTTGAAAACCACTGTTTTAATCGTTCCTAATTGACTCGTTATGTGTATGGTTTCATAGCTCCAAAGGAAATTTTTATCAAGCAAAATATTTTAGTAACAATTGGGTTTAGATCAGTGATTCTCAGCCTTCCCTTCCTACTGACATACCACCTAAAACAATCCCTGACTAATCACAGAGCACTGATGGCATAGCAATTATTTAAAGTGATATGTGAGTGGAAAAAAAAGGCTGAGAACCACTGGTTTAAGCTGATGTGACAGGAGTAGAACCTGGAGACAAGGAGACAGAGGGATAGGGAAAGAGAGAGACTCAAGGAAGGGGGTCAATGTCAATGTCTTCCTTCTCCCATCAGAGATCTACCCTCAGCCCTCTCTCCCAATCACTTCTCAACTTTTTTTGTCTCCTACCCTCCCACCTGTATCTACCTATGATCCCTTGCCTGATAGCCTGTGCTCCTCCCACTGCCTCTTCCTTCCTCTTCTCCTCTCCTCCTCCCACTTCTTCCCTCCTCTCCTCTCCTTCTCCCCCCTCCCTCCACCTTTTTTGGATGGTACAAATGGGACATATAAAAGATTTAGATAGGTATATGGATGTAAGAAAAATAGATGGTTCTGGTTGTGAGGAAGGGAAGGAACAGGAAGAGAAGGTTTAAATAGGTCATTACAACATCACGGGCAAAAGGGCTAGTTGGAGAATGTCAAGACAAAACATATGGTGTTATTCCTCCAATATGTGGGTAGCATCAGTATGGCCATGCATGAGGCCATAGACTGACGTGTCGGTGTGGGAATAATATGTAGATTTAAATGGTTGGCTATTGACCCCTTGCTATTGCAGCAGACAGAGCAAAGATGCTCAATGAAACAATATCCCAGTCTCCTTCCTGTCTCATGGATGTAGAGAAGTGTTGCTTCACTTGGAAGGATTGTTTGGGGCCTTGAATGTTGGTGAGGGAGGAAGTGTGGGTGCGTGCAGTATTTTTTACAGTCACAGGGGTAGGAACCAAGGTTGGGTTATTCATGGGAAGGAACAAGTAGATGAGGGAGTCCTAGAGGGAGTTGTCCCTATGGAAGACAGAGATGGAAGGGGAAGGGAATATGTGTGTGATGGGGGTTCAAACAGGGATTCCAGGAGCTGGTGAGAATATTGCAATTGTTTTTCAAGGACACTTTCAGAATGCCCATAAAACACTTTGTCTGACTTGCTGGAAATGTTCTGCTCTACATCACTCAGAGTAGAATGCTTATTTCGAGAGTCTGGTACCAATCTGATAGAATCTGTTTGACCTGCTGAGTTTCTCCAGCATTGTGCTTTTACTTCAATCATGGTGTCTGCAGACTTATGTCCTTTACGACCAATCTGGCAGAATCCCATCAGGAATTCATGCAGACAGTATGTTGCCCACTTCAGCTGGTTGAACATAATCAGTGAGTACCTCAATGTCAGGGAGATTGTAATGGTTCACCTTCCACCTCTCCTGCCAATGTATGTTGTAACAAAGTTTTAATTTCCCAGCTATCAAGGATTCTGATGGAAAGAGCCTTATTTTTTTTTGTTTAAATTTTTCTCCACTGACACTCTGGACATTGGCCTGAATATACATGTGATTGTCTGATCTCAGAAGCTAAGCAGGCACAGGTCTGGTAAGTACTTGGAGGGGAGACCGCCTATTAAAAAAACAGGTGCTATAGGTTGCACTGAGGGGCAACTCTGTCTACCTTATGGTAGACCAAAGTCAAAGTATTTCATGTATCTTACATTCTAAATGTAGTATTATATTGTGACGATGTTAGCAGTGTAGTGGGTTGTCCTGGAACAGTTCGTTAATGACTCACGGAGACCTCTCGCCTTCTTCAGTCGTCACCTGCGACCACCCGAATTGAAGTACAGCGCATTCGACAGAGAGCTGCTGGCCCTCTACCTGGCCATCTGCCATTTCCGCCTCTTCCTGGAGGGGTGGCCGTTCACTACCTACATGGATCCACAAGCTGCTCACTTTCACCTTCTCCAAGTCATCCAACCCATGGTCTTCCCGACAACAGAGGCACTTATCCCGTGTACCTCTGAATTCACCACCTCCACCCACCATCTCTCAGGAAAACAATGTTGTTGCTGACACACTCTCCAGGTCAGTGTTCAATACCTTATCACAAGGCATCGACTACCACGGTCCGGCTTTCACCCAGCAAGACGGACCTGAAACGCACAGCGTCAGACTGTTGATACATGATTGTAGCTCCAAGACCTCCCAATTGATGCTAAGGCCACTATGCTCCTCTGCGATGTCTCCAAAGGCCAACCCTGGCTGCTGGTCCCGTCCCAATGGAGGAAAATGGCTTTCGATATGATCCACGGCTTGTCTCATCCCTCCATCCACATGACAGAGTGGCTGGTTCCCTCTTGATTTGTCTGGCATGGCCTACGCAAGCAAATCATCAGTGGGACAGGCTGCCAGACTGCAACTGTCCAGCAGCACACCAAGCGCCAAGTCTAGCAGTTTGACGCTCCATCCCCCAGTTGGGCATTCCACTCCGCCTGGTGTTCCAGCACACATAACGACCAATTGAGGAGCTCAGTTCACCGCCCTGTAGAATGAACTCTCCAAACTCTTGGGCACCCAGATGCATTGCACCACGGCCTACCATCCTCAGGCCAATGGGCTGGTTGAGCGCTTCCATCATCACCTCAAATCAGCCCTGTTGGCACGGCTCAAAAAGCCCAACTGGGTAAACAAACTGCACTGGGTTCTTCTGGGAATATGCACAGCGCCTAAGGATGACTTCAGTGCCTCCTCAGCTGAACTAGTCTCTGGCGAGACCCTTGCAGTCCCAGGCCAGTTCCTTCTTCCAGCATCTAATCAAGCTATCGAAACTGCAGTCATCATCAAGAGGCTGTGAGGTAAGCTGGGGTCCCTCACACCACCACCACCATTGCGACACAGTCAGTCACCCTGCAACTACCCCCCCAGATGTGTTCTCCTGCAAGTATGTATTGGTGTGAAGGGGCATGCATGGAACTCCCCTTCAGCACCCCCATAAAAGAACTCTACAAGGTGCTGCAAACAAACACATCCACCTTTACACTCGACATCGGAGACAAGGAGGAACTGTTCACATTGGACCGTTTGAAACCAGCCCACCTGGACTCGTCACAACCAGTACAGGTCCCCCCACCGGTTTACATAGATTTCGGCCGCCAACACAGCAGACCTCACCCTCGATGCATCGTGAGACCATTAGTGCTGGTTCTGGGTTGGGGATGATGCACATAGGTGTAGCGGCGAACTGATGGCATAGCAATGTCCCGCTTGTCAGCGGGACAGCCACGGCAAAGATGGCATCGCGTGATCGTCTCTTCTGATCCAGTTCAGAAAGGCACATCTGTCAGTGTGATGCAAGTTCTGGAACATGGGGCGGCGGGGCCAGAGATGGACTTAAAGACTGCAGCATGGAATTCAATCAAAGCAGTTGTGTTACTTGATCTCTCATGCTGTTGTCTCAGTCTTTTCTCTGCACTCGCGCACAACATGACAATAATGAGACCTTTGCAGTGAAGTATTCTATACTGTCCTACTATAGATGTCAGTGTACACATTGTGGAATCGCTGTACATGTTGTCGAGTCAGTGTGTACTCAGGGAAGTCAATTTACACGCTGTGGAGTCTAGTGCAAGACTGACACCTCCAGACTTGCATGCTGGGCTTATATACATCACTGGTCCTGTCACAAGGACAGGCAGTCATGTCATCAGTGATGTCATCAGCTCAGATTAAAATGGGTGCATGTCAATTTCCCGTATTTTCCACAACATGTCCGCCACCTTGGGAGCTGATTTGCTTGCTGATAAGTGGGTCATCATATGACCCCTTCCCAGAACCAGCAATCCTGCTGCAGACACCCAAAGTCTGTAGATATTTTTGTTTGAGCAGCATTTCTCTGCCGAGGCACCTGAACCATAGCTGGTCCATCCAGATACAGATGGGTAGATTTGAGGCAGTCAGTTGCAAAAGCTTCCGCTTTACCTCCGATGTCCAAAATGTATGTTGAATCATTGCATCTTAGTACCTCGAAGGGACCCTCATACGGACACTGGAATGGTGCTCAGTGTGCACCTTTCTGTATGAAAACGTACTTGCAGTCTTGACCACGCTGAGATGTTGGTATGGGTGCTGAAGAACCAAGTTTCTCGCAGACCTTGCTTAGAACCACTGAGGGTGTCTCTTCCCATCCTTGTGAGTGTAACACAAATTCTCCTGGAACCATCAGGTGCACACCATAGACCAGATCTGCTGATGAGGCATCTATATCATCCTTAGGTGCCGTTCATATGCCCAAGAGTACCACAGCAATTCATCAACCCAGTTAGGTCCCTGCAGACGTGCTATAAGGGCTGATTTCAAACATCTCTCGTACTTTTCAACTTGTCCTTTGGATTGTGGGTGGTACGTCATTGTGTGGTGCAATTTGGTTCCAAGCAGGGAGAACATTTCTAACCACAGGCTTGACGTGAATTGGGCACTCTTGTCAGTCGTGATGTGTGCTGGCAGACCAAAACGTGGCATCCAGATGGAAATGAGAGCCCTGGCACAGGTGTCGGTAGTCATGTCTGCCAGTGGAACCGCCTCAGTTCATTGTAGGCCTGATCCACTGCTGTGAGAAGAAAACAGGAACCACATGACACCAGTTAGGGGGCCTACAATGTCCATGTGCACATGGTCAAACCTCCAATATGTCAGCTTAAAATTTTGTAGTGGGGCTTTGGTGTGTGCTGGAATTTGGATGTTTAGCAATGAGTGATGCCTTCACCCAATTGCTGACCTGTTTTCGAAGGCCATGCTACAAATATCTCTTGGCTACCAGGCAAACTGTCATTCTGATCAATGAATGTGCCAACTCGTGTACCACATCAAATATCTGCTGCCTCCAGGCCACTGGAATGATTGGGCAAGGATGACCTGTTTGAGCTTCCCCCTGGCCAAACTGGAATTTCTTCCAGCTGGAGGTTCGAATCTGCTGTTCTGTAATGTGGAATTTCTTCTTCTGTCTGTTTTGCTTCCGTAAGCGCAACTTAATCTACCCCTTAAGCTAAGGTCTGCACGGATTGTATGGCCGGGCGAGACAGCACATTTACCGCTGCACTGGACTTTTCTGAGATGTGTCTGATGGCCATCGTGAACTCAGAAATATATGATAAATGTCTTTGTTGATGAGCCATCCATGGATCTGATACCTTAATGATGGCAAATGTAAGCAGCTTGTGGTCTGTAAAAGCCATGTAATGCCTACATTCTAGAAGGTACCTGAAATGTCTGATAGCTAGGTCCAGTGCCAACAATTCTCAATCAAAAGCATTTTACTTGAGTTCTGGTAGACTTAGGTGCTTGCTAAAGAAAGCCAATGGTTTTCAATGCCCATCAATGTACTGTTCAAGCACCCCTCCTACTGTCGTACTGGGCACATCCAATGTCAGGGCTGTCGAGACATCTGTTCTTGGGTTAACCAGCAATGCAGCATTAGCCAGTGCTTCTTTGGCATTTTTGAATGTTGCTGCCAACGATTCTTCATTCCAAGTGACATCCCTTGCCTTGCCTGACACCAGGGCAAAAAGGGGGAGCATGACGTGAGCCGCTGATGGTAGAAACCGGTGATAAATGTTCACCATTCCAATGAACTCCTGGAGGCTTTTATCTGTGCTGGGCTTAGCGAATGCCGGATTGCCTCAACCTTTGCCAGTAGCAGCTTTGCTCCACAATTCTCAATTCTATGGCCCAGAAAGTCGATGGTCGTAAACTGATTTGACATTTGGCCGGGTTGATGGTCAGCCCAAACTCATTCAAATGAGTGAAAAGCTTGCTCAGGTGGGACAGATGTTCCTGATGACTGTGGCTAGCGATAAGTATGCTGTTGAGGAATATGAAGGTAAAGTCGAGATCTCATCCCACTCTGTCCATTAAACATTGGAAAGTTTGCGTGGCATTCTTGAGCCAGAAAGGCATCCTTCTGAATTCAAAAAGGCCAGAGGGTGTAATGGTAGCCATTTTTGGAATGTTATCCATGTGGACTGGGATCCAATGATACCCTTGGACCAGGTCCATCTTGGAAAAGATGCAGGCTTCCTGCAGGTTGGACTTGAAGTCCTGTAATTGTAGTATTCGGGTAGTGATCCCATGCGGTAACCTCATTCAACCTTGCAGATCTTCATCTCTCTGCGGCCTTGGATATCATGTGGAGCGAGGAGGCCCAGAGCTATCATACTGTTGTACAATACCCATGTCCTCCATCCTTTCAAACTCCTCTTTGGCCAGACAAAGTTTATCTGGAGGGAGAATGTGCTGTCTCTACGGCCAGGCGCCACAACCATTAGTGAAAACTGGCACATGTTTATTCTCTCTGATCATGTGTTCTCCTGGAAGGCAGCCTAGACCCTGAAATAGGTCATTGTACTCTCTCATGAGTTCATCATAGACTGTCTTCCTTCACTTTCCACATCGAGGACTCTTTTTACCAGGTTCAATTTCTTACAGGCTGTTAAACCTAGTATGAATGCTAGCATGTGCTCTCTGTCCTTGTGTTTCACTTTGACCATGCATTCCCCTTGCACTGATATATCAGTACCTGAATATTCTGTCACCTTCACTTTTGTTCCATACATCTTTTGTCTCAGTCTAATCTTCTTAAAATCAAACTCTGATATTATATTAATTTGTGCTCCAGTATCCAATTTAACTGAAATAATACATCCATACAGAAAAATTCCATTTGCACTTCAAAAGCAACTAAAATCGGAGTTGGATGGAAAGCCTGAACGTGATTCAGAAGATAGATGAGCCAATGGAATGGGTGAGTTCACTCGTCATTGTGGACAAAAAGAATGGAAAGTAAAAATTTAGCAAAAAAGGTTGATTATTTGGAGAATCAATCTAGACAGAACAACGTAAAAATTGTTGGTTTGCCAGAAGACATAGAAGGGTCAGATCCAAGAAAATTTTTTACTGAATGGATTCCACGAGTGTTAGGACAAGACAAGTTCCCCGAAGGTTTAATATTGGAACGTGCTCATAGAGCTTTGAGAAGGAAACCTTTTTCAGGACAGAATCCAAAACCTGTTCTGGTCCGTTGTTTAAACTACTGTGATAGAGAGACAATTTTACGTGTGGCTATTAGAAATGCACAGCAAAATAGATCTCCTTTGATGGTTCAGAACGATCATGTTTTTTTTTATCCAGATCTGAGTCAAGAAATTACGTTTCAATGACGTGAATTTAATTCCGTGAAAAAGAATGGAAAGCTTAGAATTTGCCTGGATCCAAGAGATCTTAACAGAGCAATAAAGAGAGAACACTTTAAACTTCCGACATATGAAGAAATCATGTCACGGTTTAAAAATGCAAAGATTTTCAGCAAGTTAGATGCATCATCAGGATTTTGGCAGTTAAAATTTGATGAAACAACTTTAAGACTGAATGCGTTCAATAGTCCATTTGGCAAATACAGATTCTCAAGGTGACCATTTGGAATTGCCTCAGCTCCTGAAGGTTATCACAAAATTATCCATGTGGTCTATGAGCACCTGGACGGAGTTGATACATCAATGGATGACATCATAGTCTGGGGAACCACGAGAAAGGAGCATGATGAGGGACTAAGGAAAGTGCTGGAAGCAACAAGGAAAGCAAACCTGAAGCTGTTTGGAGAATACCAAGGCCACAATGCAAAAAGGACGTACAGAGGTTTAATGGAATGGTCAACTGTATGGGTAAATTCATATTCAATCTCTCAGAAAAGATGGCTCCATTGAGAAAACAAACAGAAAAGAACATTGAATGGGAGTGGAATCACGGGCATGAAAAGTCATGGAGCGTATTAAAGAAACTGCTCACAGTTTCTGAGGTTTAATGACCTAACAAGACCCATCAAGATATAATCAGACACATCACATAGTGGGCTCGGTGCAATTCTTCTGCAACAGTATGATGACTGGCAAATTGAAAAGGAGCTGCTCAGCATCACATAGACCTGTGAAAGATTTCATCAGTTTGTGTCAGGACAAGCAATCAGTGTAGAGACTGACCAAAAGCCCTTGATTGCATTGTTCCAAAAGCTATTAAATGAATGCCCTCTTAGAATATAAAGAATGCTATACACTGAATGTAGCGTAAACTCTGGGTAAGCTAATGTACACAGCAGACACGTTGTCTAGGACTGTTGACACGGGAGAGCCTGCAAACACCAAAATGGATGAAGACATGAATGCCTTCATGGACGTGATCACAAGTGCACTGCCCAAAAATGGAGCTCATAAATTCAGAGACAAACGAAGGTAAAACACTGAGACAACTGAGAAAAAACATCTTGGGATGGATGGCCCAACATGTAGCAGGACTGCTCACCTGACGTTGCAGAGTACTGGAACTGCAAGAAGGAACTATCGGTAGTTGAAGACATCATCTACAAGGAAGCATAATCCTTATCCCAAAGAGTCTGAGAAAAGAGATGCTAAAAAGGATCCATAGAGGACATCTCGGAATTGAAAAGTGTAAGAAAAGACCCTGAGAGGTGATGTACTGGCCAAGAATCAATGATGATGTAACAAATGAAGTGTCAAACTGTACAATGTCCTGTAAATATCAACCAAACAATACTGCAGAACCACTAAAGCCACACCTAGCACCATACAGACCTTACCAGAAGGTAGGCACTGATCTATTCGAATGTCAAGGGAAGGACTCTCTTGTTGTCACAGACGATTACTCCCTGTATCCAGAGGTGTATAAACTGAACACCACCACTGCAGATGGTGTAATAGCATGTATGAAAGCCATATTCTTCTGACATTGCGTGGCAAGCGAGATCTTCACAGACGATGGACCCCAGTTTTGCAATTTACAGTTCTGACAGTTTGCCAAAGAATGGGACTTTGTACACATCACGTCATGTCCTCATTTTTTTACACTCTAATGGTCTAGTGTAAAAATCGGTACAGACAGTAAAAAGACTGATGAACATGGCAAAAGACAGTGGAACTGACTTCTACCAGAGCATGCTAGTGTACCACACAACACTGATCGAGTGTGGTATGTCACCAGCATAACTCCTTATGATCAAACCTACCCATTCAGGAGAACCTCTTAAAAACAAAAGAGGGGGAGAGTTGAGGAAATTCAAAGAACAACAGAAAGAAAAACAAAAGTATTACTTTACCAGAGGAACAAAAATACCTACCAGAACTCTACACTGGTAACCAAGTAAGGCTCAAAGATAAAACAAACTTATTGGCTCAGAAGGGAACTGTCCTTAGTGAAGTCCAACCAAGATCATACACCATTCAGACAGATGAAGGTGCTGTTCTGTGAAGAAATAATCGAGATCTTCAAATGGGACCAGATACAGTAGATAGAAAGACATATACTGTTGAACATCCTGAATGTACATCTGAGAAGACATTGTCAGAAGCAACAAATCAGATTCAAAGACAATCAATCAGGAGATCATCAAGACATGTGAATCCTCCTAAGAGACACATTGAGCAAATTTAAAGATCCCTGTTATAAAATGAAGTAGTGCTATCTTATTCACTCTTTAGGTTTTAGTGTATGTAAATGCGAACACACAAAACAAGTTTAAAAAAATGTTAAGAATATTTATAATAATAAAAATGTAAGTTTTTGGTGCTAAAGTTAAAATTGCAGAGTTATACAAAGAAAACATGTTAGTGAAAAATAAGCTACTTTTGCTTTAAGAAAGGGAGAAGTAACGATAGTGATCATGTTTACTTGACACCTAGCAATGCCTTACTATTTGATTAGACTTGGCTGCTGGCAGAGGGCTAACACTCAGTAGGTAGAGTGGTAATGGAGACTTGTAGCCTCATGGCCTGCCTCATGGTGTTGTTTACAACAACTTTAAAGTAAAGAACCCTTTTCTTCATCCATGTCTTGACTAAGAACTCACACACACATACACACAAGATGAAACAGCCATGACTCTCCATGGGTCACTGAAATCCTCATCAGCCAACAGCACATGGCAACTGCTCCAAGAAAGCCTGCTCGAACCAAAAACAGGTCAGCAACTGGGTGAAGACATCACTCTTCGCTAGACATCCAAATTCGACTAGTTCCAGCATTTCATTCATGAGCACGGAAGGGGTCCTGTCTCCCAAGCCATCCAAGTGAAGTAAATGGGTTGGTGGCTCACGTTGTGAGAGCCCAAAGGTATGGATGAGCAAACTCTTGAGCACCATATACTTGCCCTCCTCTGGAGGCTACTGCAGAAAATCAGAAACTCAGTATGCCATCATTTGATCCAGGGTACTTACTAAATAGTAGTACTGCGTGGAATCAGATATTATTTGCCGCAACTGGAATTGGGCTTCTGCTTATTCAAACCATATATGTGGTTGTGAAGTCCAAAACACTGGCAGTTTCAGAGCCACATCATACATTGAAGAAAGATTTTCCATGTTGGGGTCCAAATATCGTTTGGACCATCGGGCTCACCAGTGTAGAGAAGTATTCTATACTGAGCTATTATAGACGTCAGTGTACACATCGTGGAATTGCTGTAGATGTTGTCGAGTTGATGTATACAGAGGGAAGTCAATGTACACGTTGTGGAATCTAGTGCAAGATTGACACCTTAGGCTTGCATGCTTCAGTCACATGGACAGGAAGTGATGTCATCAGTAATGCCATCAGCTCAGATTAAAAACTTGTTTAATTGCCCGTGATTTCCATAGCATGTCTGCCATTTTGGGAGCTGGTTCACTTGCTGGTAAATGGATTGCCACACCTTTACCTGTCGACATTTAAATTTCCAGTTTTCGTCTCTCATCTTTCAAGCCCTGCTTTTCTCTTTCCTTCCCCACATCTGCCTGTGACTAAAAACTTGGCATTTCTCCAATCAGAAATATCCTTGAGTAATAGAAAATATTTCTTAATTTTTCAACAAGTCTTTTTCCTCCAACATTGTCTAAATCAGGGGTGTCAAACTCAAATTCACAGAGGGCCAAAATTAAAAACTTGGACTAAGTCGTGGGCCAAACTAAATATTTATTGAAAATTTTCAACAACATCTGCATGTTTTCTCTTCTTTCAACATATGTAATGTTAAACTTTTTCTTATTAAAATAAATGTTTAATAATAGTTTTGGTTAAACTCTTTCCAGAAGAAGCATTAACAAATGAGAAATAAAATATTCAATAAATAATATTTCTGTATAGCCTTTAAGCTTCTTTTAAATGTATTTTTTTTCACAAGCCAACAAGTCAAAAAAATAACAGCTTGCTTCAATGAAAATCCAATCTTTCAACTATGAACAGTCCAAAGTTAACCAAAGAAAATATTAATCCAAGCTTAGCTTGCTACACTGTGATTTACTCTGAGGCACCTGGGTCTAAACCAGATACTTGGCATCTCTTCTTAGATGCAAGTTCATCAAACTCTGGGGTCAGAGTTTGCCTCCCACCTGTCTTGAAAGGTCCTGTTTTCTGTCTTTCATTTGGCCATTTTTCATAAGGGGTTTATTACATGTGAGTTAGGCGACAGGTCGCAGACGCTAATGAAAGTAAAGATGGGGTCGATTAGCGGGCTGACGCCAATGCATTTGCACAGCATTCTGGGATTTGTAGTATTCGCTGTATACTGGCGCGGCGGCCAGTGGGCCAGCTCTAATACATATTTGATATGATCTTGCGGGCCAAATATAATTATATCACGGGCCAAATTTGGCCCGCGGGCCTGAGTTTGACATGTGTGGTCTAAATCTTGACTTGAGCATAATGTGCAACTTAATTGTCCTGTGTCACACCATCTCACCATATTTGTCACATACTTATTATCTCAGTTTCTACATTTCAGTTGTCATTGTCCAGAAAGTCTGTGCCCCCATCCCCCCAAACAAAAAACCCTTTTTACAATATTTTGAGGGCAGAAACATTGAATCTTGTGAAGTACCCAAGGCTATCATGTAATGAAAGTCCTTTTGAGTGAGTAAATGAGGCAACCATTGATTCCAACACAGCAAAAATTATTTTTTTGTAAGAGCAAAATCAATATTGACTGACGAAGCCTCAGAGAGGAATTGGTACCATGGTTACTTAATTAAAAGTGCAATCAAAAATTTTTCGTAGCGCATCATGAGAAGAAAGGAATCAGACACTTACAATTTTATCAGTCCTAAAGTTTATGTGTCGATTGTTTGCTTGTTTCAAAAGAATGACTTGTCTTCAATATGACTGTCAGTATGAATGATCTTTGAAATCTCCTGTGTCTGAGAGCAGATTTATGATTACCTCATCTGACCTGCTGAAGCTTTTGTTCTACACAAATAAAAAGTGCGTGAGTCATTTGATTTATTCTCTTTCATTGTCATTGATAACTCAAAATAGAAAAAAAATGTTGAGTGGCAGATGGAAGGGTTCATGATTTACACATTTAAGCAGCATTGTTTATTAGTCTGCCTTTCTCTCATTGACACCATGCTCTCAACAATCTGATGTGAGAAATAATTTAAAGCCATAAGAAATATGAACAGATACTTCTTTAAAATGCTTAAAATAGACAGAATGTAAAATGATACTTTTTGCCTTCAGATGATGCTTTGATTTTCAGGATTTTGCAGAGATGTAATTTAGAGAAGTTTTGCAACTGAATTTAAATAAGCATTGCATTGGATGGTTGCACGTTCTGGATTGTTGACGAATGAAGCAGATTGACTAGCTTTGGAACAAAAGTGGATGTAATGTTCAAATAAAGCATGATGCAGCCAAAACCTGAGGTTAGGTGAGATACAACCTGGAGGACATGGGTTAAGGGTGAAAGGGAAGTTTAATGTGAACTTCTTCACAGAGAGAGTAGTGGGAGTGTGGAACAAGCTTCCAACTCAATTGATGATTTCTATGTCTTGATGAATTCAAGGAGATCCAAGGACAGTTTCTTCTCTGCCTGAAAAATAATGTTGCCTTTGCTCTGTTCTTACTGATTTCTCTCTGTAACTCTTCACATTGCACTCTTTTTAACTTCAGTACTACTGTATTTATTGGTGGACTGTTTGTAAAATGAACTTTCTCACTGTATACATGCCAATGAACTTGAAGGATCTCAACCCAAAATGCCGACTTGCCATTTCCCTTCACCGATGCTGCCTGACCTGCTGAGTTCCTCCAGCAATTTCTTGTTTCCCTTCAGATTCCCTTCTGTCTCCGATCCATTTCTAAGTATTGATTCAAATAATGTGATCATTGATCCATGGAGTATGAAACAGATTCAAAGCTAAGAGTGCTGTAAGACAAATGGGATGAAAATGATGAGAGTTTATTGTCTTAAACATGTGCAATGCGCAGATGCAACAAAACTCTTACTTGCTGCAGTACACTGGTACATAAGCCACACTGACTACAAAGGTATGAAATAAATGACCCTAAAATGCCAAGACAGAAAAAAGAGCTAATAAGCATAAATAGATTGATGAATAAATAAACAGAGTTGCATATTGTGTGCAAAAACAAAAGTGATGTTTCAATAGTGCAGACAGATCTTTCGGTAGTAGCAGAGTAGTTTATGGTTAGTGTGGGGAGGTTCAACATGTCTGGAAATGATATTGCATTAATATGATAAACATGTCTGTAAAATTCCAGTATTTGATTTTTTTTATTAAGGGAACTCCTAAGCAGGGGATCCATAGGTCCAGACAGAGATTGGAGGTGGATTTAAATATTAATATTGATGAACAAAATTGGTCAGAGTTATGTCAAAATAATATGACAAATATAATAAATATTAGATATAGATAAGTTCAATGTAATGTTCTACATAAATTATATCAAGCCACAGAAATTAAATAGATTGGTCAGATTTATCAGATCAATGTTTTAGATGTGTCCAGAAGATCGGTACATTTTTTAAATTCTACTTGATCCTGCTCTAAAGGGAGAGCTTTTTAGATAAACTTGGACATTTTTTTGGACAGGTTACAAGAACTAAATTTCCACAAAATCCATTATTGTTTTTATTAGGTAATATTGTAGGGATAAGTCTAAAACTGAAATTAACTATGTATCAAAAATAATTTGTAAAAATTGCATTAGCAGTAGCAAGAATATGTATAGCAATAACCTGGAAATCAGACTCTAGTTATGGAGCAATGGAATGCAGAAATGCATAATTGCGTTCCCCTTGAGAAGATTACTTACAATTTAAGAAATAAATATGATGTATTTTGAAAATTTGGCACCAGTATTTAGAAATTGCAGGAATTAATTTATAGATATTTCCCTAAACTTTGACAACTTTGTTAACTTCCTTGGAAGAACTAAAAATATATAAATGGTTGAACCATAAGGTAGGCAGTGTCTTTTTGGCTATCACATTTTTGTTCTTTTTTTCTTAACTTCCTCTTTTATTTCTGAATTTCTTGTTTCTTTCTTATCATTCTTTCTTTCTTTTATTTATCTGGGGATTCTTTGCTGGGGGAGGTGGTTGGAAGGTTTAGGGAGTTTATACCATCACATATAATGGAACTGACATTAATAGTTGATGACTTTATTTTGTATTTTGCTATTATTACGTATGGATAACAATTCTAAGTAAAATATTCAAAAAAGAGAACATTTTTCATGAACCTTTTGTAGGGTTTGTTTACCATTCAAACATGCAGAGTGCTGCTTCTAGCTTACATGAACAAAGTCCCCAGCCAAGATTTTCTGCAGAACCACTGTGGGAAATAATGCCTTACCATGTACATTCCATCTGCTGAGAAGCAGTCTCTGTCCTTCCATCCTTAATCCGAGAGTTTCTGTTGCCTACATAATTGATGTATAAACCTTGAACTTCCGACTTGAAGACCACTCATCAGTCAGTTTGTTCAGGGTGACAACTGGGGAGGGTTTGTTGTTGGGGCTTCACACCCGATTAACAAAATTTTGCCACTTGTGAAACTCTTTTCCGAGAAATGTGCAAGGGATATGAAACCAACCAGATCTGATGATGTGTGAAAATTAACCATGTAACCATATTATTGTGATAACATTCACAAGGAAGGCTTCAAGACAACAGTGAAAGCTGGGCAAAGGAGCAGTGTTGATCCTGACTGCACCTGACACCTTGTGCATGACCACATTTAATGTTGTCACTGTGTCTGTCCACAATTCAATGGGATTAAAGCTGAGAATAAGAGGAGCAGTCACCAAGAATTGGCTCAATTAAAGTTGCTGGTACCTTAAAATCACCCTTGTACCTAAATGTCTCCCATTACTGTCACTAGTATGCCTGAGCCTTTTAACAAAATCATCCTTCAATTAAAAATGTTTCTTCACTCTTTTTTTCAGCTTAATTTCCACCCACTAAAACCCAGAGTGGATTTCTCCAGAGCAGTGGTTATACAAAGCCACTCCCCAGCGCCAGTAAGGTAGGAGGAAGGCACATACATATTTCTGCTGTATTTCATGGATGGCTGTGTCCTTTATATAGCAAAGGTAAGAATACATAGCTAACATTTCGGGCTACAGCCCTTCATTAAGGGACACGGCTTGACCTGCTGAGTTTCTCCAGCTTTGAAGTTTTTACTTCAACCATGTATCTGCAGATTTTTATGTTTTACGAGTGGCAGGAAAGACTTGGGCACAAATGCTCCTGCCAGCTCCCTTGGATGACTGTGATAGAATGGAGGCAAAAACTGGTTTATCTTCGTTCAGTACCACAAAGAACAGGATTGCTAAAGCCCCAGACATAATGGTGAGTTCAAAGGGATACACATTGTCTGGAGCAGTTTTAAGTTGCAAGCTATTTTAGTTGAGTTTAGTTGACTGACTCCTCATTCTCAGGACAGTGAGATGAGAGAAACCTCTAACAGACTCAAATTTGCCTCTGAAGTATTCCTTCAGAGGATTTGGAGAGAGTTATCCAGCATGAAGCAGGCCCTTTGGCCCATTAAGGGGGCATTGTTCACCAAGTACCCATTTTCGCTCATGCTGCACTAATCCCATTTTGACCACCACATCATTGCCTCCCATATTCCACTACTCTCCTCCACACTAGATGCAATTTACAATGGAGAAGAGGTCAGGGCCAAGCCTGAGTAATTATAATCAGGTAGTTCATCTACAGTATATTTGTTGGCCATAAAACCCATTTGTCATATTACATTTAATCCAGATAAAGCAAATGTTCATAATGCTTTGAAACAGAAAATGTTACATTATTATGCCCAGAACACTTTCGATGTACCCAAAGTTTATATCTGTTAGTTGTTGAGGAAAATATACCTTGTTTTGTTGTTGTTACCTTGTGATTGCATTTTTTTTAAAATTCTATTTGAGAAATTTACAAAATTTACAAAATCATCTAAAGCTACCCCCTACAACCACCCCCCCCCCAAACCTATCCCACCCAATGCAACCCTCCCCCATTCGGAGCTTATTTAAAAAAACACAATAACATCAAATTATAATAGGTTGCTGTACGGTGTGCCATCCTTTTGCATCTTTCATCACATAAAACATTTACTTAACATCTAAACCCATACATTCCAAATACAAACTCCACACTTTAATTAAAAAAATAATTATTTTGTAAATTATACATTATTTTCCCTAAAAAAATACATGACTGAATTTCATTGTGCCATCTTTGTATATTCAATTCAACATCATTTTTCCAAGTTACAGCTATACACTTCCTGGCCGCTGCCAAACCTAAATGAATAAATGCAACTTGAGGTTTCTCCAAACGTAAATTTGCTGTAAATGTATTCATATATCCCAATAAACATGCCCATGGATCTACATATAAATCCATTTGGAATAAATCTCACAAAAAGCTTTATGACTTTTTCCCAAAAGGGTTTAACCTTTCTACATTCCCAAAACAAATGTAAAAAAAAATCCGTCTGATCGCATATTACATCGAAAACACAAATCTGACCCACTAAATCCATATTTTTTCAATTTTTACAGGGTTAAATATAATTGATGAAGAAAATTATAATTAACTAAACTATATCATACATTAATTAATTTTGTAACACTATTTAAACACATATCATACCACTCCTCCACGGAAATAGGAATAGATTAATCTTTCTCCCATTTCTCTTTATTTTACATTTATCTACCTTTTTCACCTTTGTCTGTAATAACATACATTTCTGAAACAAATCCCTTTTCTCCCCTATCCACAATTAGTCTCTCAAATTTTGTTTGCCCAGGTAATATTATCTCTCTACCAAAACATTCTAATAATAAATCCCGTACTAGATAATAAGCAAATAAAGTGTTTGGTAATATACAGACTTTCTCTGTAAGTCTATTAAATGAAAGAAATAAACCTACCTCAAAACAATCTTCAACTAATATCACTCCTTTTAATTCTCAATTCTTCAGATAGGGATTATTCATAGAAATGAAATTAGCTGATTCTGATATAACGGTGTTTTAGCTGAAATCTTACCTTTCGATCCTATAAGCTGATTCCATTTATTCCATACCCCCATCAAATGTTTCAATGCTGGCAGTTTATACCTTTGTAAAAGCAAATGATTCCATTTATAAAAAAATGATGCATTAATCTTTCCTGAATTTGATCCATCTCCACCTTCACCCACATCGGAAGTTGGTCAATATCATACAACCTATTAATAAACTTTAATTGTGCTGCTTGATAATAATTTTGGAAGTGTGGTTATTGATGACCTCCCAAATCATATCTCCATGTCAACTTCTGCATAGAGACTCCAGATAACTTATCCTTCCTTAAAAACAAACAAACTACTTTATTTAATTCCTTTAAAAATTTTCCTGGTACAGTATTTGGAATAGAGTGAAACAAATATTGAATGCAAGATATATATATATATATATATATATATATATATATATATTCACTTTAATACAATTTACTCATCCAATCAATGTTAACAGAAACTCCTTCCATCTATTTAAATCAAACTTAATCTTATTCAACAATGGTATATAATTTAAACAATATAAATTTTGGTACTCTTTAACCACTATTACACCCAAATACTTAATTTTATTTGTCCATTTAAACTTTGTGAGTTGTTTACAATCTGAATAATCTCCATCTGATATTGGTAATATATCAGAGTTGAGTGAGAGAGCACATAAGTTTTTATCCTGGCAGTTGAAAAATGAGAAAGTATCTTTTATCCTAATTTACTTTATAACCTGACAATACCCCATATGGTTTCAACAAATTTTGTAATGGTTCTAAAGATTTCTTAGGTTGAGACAAATATATCATCACATCATCTGAAAATGGATTAATTTTATACTCTTGACCACCAATTGTAATTCCCTTAATATTCATTTCTTGCTTAATCGCTTGGGCCAACAATAAGGCTGGTGACAATGGACAGCCATGTCTAATTGATCCAAACAAATTAAATACCTGCGAAATCTGTCCATTCATCACCATCTGAGCAGAAGGATTAGTTTATAATGCCTTGACCCAACCAGTAAAGAGTGGTCAAAATTTATATCTTTCTAACACCTTAAATAAAAAGTTCCACTCCTTTTCCGCATCTAGCGCTACTATCATTGGTTGGTTGAGTTGTTGTCTTGAAGCATTAATTATTGTAATTAATTTAGTAATATTATCAGCTAAATACCTATTTTTAATAAATCCTGCTTGATCCACATGTACTAATTTTGGTAAACAGTTAGCCAATCTGTTTGCTAAAACTTTTGCAACAATTTTGTAATCTACATTAATTAAACATATTGGTCTATATGACCCTACTTCTAATGAGTGTCTGTCTTTCTTTGGTATGACTGTTATTAATGCCCTTGGAAATAACTCTGGAAATAAACCTGTATCAGTGGCTTGTTTAAGTACATCAGTATATTCCAAAAATAACAAATCATAAAATTCTTTATAAAATTCCATCATAAATCCATCTTCTCCAGGTGATTTTCCACTTGGCATAGACTGTAATGCCTCCTTAAGTTCCATATCAGTAAATGAACTATCTAACATCTTAATATCCTCTTCCTCTAATAAAGATAAATCTAAATTTGATTAAAACGAAGAATCAATCTGCTGCACATCAGAAGTCCCTTCACATGTGTATAAATCCCGATAAAATGCACAGAATTCATCATTAATATCCCGTGGTTTATAAGTTATCCCTAAATTTCTCCCTACTGCATTAATCATTCTAGATACTTGCTCATTTTTCAACTGCCAGGCTAAAACCTTATGTGCTCTCTCACTCGACTCGTAATAACACGGTTTCGATCGCTGAATCATTGTTTCATAACTGTAAGTATACTTTGTATTATATAATGAAGCTTCAATTTACACAACTGTATCTTATTGTCTTCTGTTGCATTTTTCTGAAACATCTTCTCTAATGTTGCAATCTCTTTTTTTCTAAATCCTGAATTTCTACATTATATTGCTTTTTCACTCATGCTGTATAACTAATAATTTGACCCCGTAAATATGCTTTCAGAGCATTCCATAATGTAAACTTACTTTGAACTGATCTCTCATTCATTTCTAAAAAAAACTTAATCTGATCTCTTACAAACATAATAAAGTCAGGTCTTTTCAACAGCATCTCATTAAATCTCCATCAGTAAGTATTTCCTACCATCTCAACAACATTACAAGAAAGTATCAACAATTTCTACTTTTATACTCAGCCTATTCGATCCTACCCTTCAAATGTGCTGATATCTAAAAGAAATCTATTCTTGAAAATGAATCATGACGTGCTGAATAAAATGAAAAATCCTTTTCAGTCGGGTTCATCCTTTGCCATATTTCCACTAAATTTAAATCCCCCATCAACTCAATTAATCTTTGTCATTCTAGTTTTTTTTTCACAATTTGTGGAGATTTATCTAACAGTGGGTCCAAACAACAATTAAAGTTCCCTCCAACCATAATGTTCTCATTTGACTGATTCAAATGCAAAAATGCATTAGTAACAAACTGTACATCATCTTCATTTGGCGCATACAAATTAATCAAATTCCAAGCTTCTGAAAATAATTCACTATTAACTTTCAAAACTCTACCTGCTCTATCAGAAAAAAGATTCTAAAACAAAAGGCACCTTTTTGTCTATCAAAATTGCTACTCCATGAGCCTTGGAGTTAAAAGAAGATGCTATCACATGTCCAACCTAATCTCGTTTCAATTTCAAATGTTCTTTCTCTGTCAAATGAGTCTCTTGTAAAAATGCAATGTCTACCTTCATTTTTTTTTATATAATCCAACACACATTTCCACGGATACAGTTTGGAATGCTGTAAAGAAGGAAATTTAATCTTTGAGGCCTACCTTGTATAACTCTTGCAGCCTGTAAAATTGCTGCTTTTTCTTCCTCAGGTGTTCCCAAGAAACTCTTCTTCTTCCTCACCTGAATCCAGTGCCATGATCTCAGCCCATCGGGAGAGAGTCGTCCCCACAGCCTGGGCCCGTTCGGGGGTAATGTGCATGCATGAATCTCCGCGCATGCCCAATTCACCCAGGGCCTGGAAGCACAGGTCTTCCGACTCTGCGCTCCGGGAGCGACACGCAGCTGGCTGCTCCAGCGCGCTCGTGATCACGTTTGTGAATGGAGCCCTCACCTCCACGAGGCCCCACATCCTCGGGCACGTGCCCTGAATCACGCTCGCGTCCCCCTTTCCCCAAATCATGGCTTACCACGCCGGCGCCATCTGTAATGAAAGATTTAAACCATGTTTTTTACTTTTGCAGCCTTTGCTTCGGCAAGGCTGAGAACCTGCTTGTTTTTTAGAATCAGCAGACATAAGCTAAGTTCCACCGAGGGGGCCAGAGATGCAGTTATCTGACGAAAGGACATTTGTGTACCAAGAATATTTAATCTTCCTGCTTGTTTTGGTCACAGACTGTCAGAGGCCTAGCCTTGATGCAAAATAAACCATTGTATTCAAAGTGATAAGCTGAAAATTATGTTATTCGATAGAAGCCTAGCATGCTAGCTTGCTTGCTTCTCTCTTACTGTGCTGGGAATAGATGCTTGGGTAAGCAGTTTTTGGGTAATATAAGCCATGGTCCCGCTGCTGAAGTTAGAGACTCTCCGAGAGGTGGCAACATCTCTCAGCAAGAAGAAGAACTTCTAGAATCCAGCCAACGTCCCGGTCGGGGAAGGTGGAGAAGCTGCTACCAGCACCCCGACAAAGTGTGCAGTCATTGCCTCGCCTCGGCAGTTGGGACCAGTCCAAGCATTGATAAGTATAATTGGGAAGGGCTTGCATATTGTAGTTTGATATCAGCTTTAGAATTTGTAATAAAGATTTGTATAAACTGAAGTGCTCTCGGCACGTCTGTTTTCATTCAGTAGCTCAAACACTGTGACCAATCTAAAACAATCAAAGTGAGAGGTACAAGTTTACCCAGGACACCATCTTGTGTGGTAAGACGCAAAGAGGACGCCGGTGTAACTGCGATGTTGGCCTGGATAGTCCTTTGTGCCTTCGGATCCTCCAGAATCGACTCCCATGGATCCTTCGAATAGGTAGGCCTCAATTCCCCCGCACTTTCGGCTCTTTTGAATTGTGTTTTTTTTTTCAGTCTGAGTCTTTGTTCCTTTCATTATTACTCCAGGTAGCTCTTAAACTTAATTAGAACGGATTTTAAATATTTTAACTGTCTTTAATTTTCGGGCATTGATTATTCAGCTGGGGAGAGGTGCTTCTATACATCCTCTTCCTAAACCATCTTGCCATGCCCTCCCACGTGAATGCATATTTCAACATTATTTACAAATTATTTGAACTTGCTTTACCTGAGGTTCCTTCCGTGATTCTATGAATTAAAGTGATAATAAGCAGGTTGAGAAGAACCTACAATAACTTCCTGAAGTAAAAGATTTCCAAGGGACTATGCTATTCCTTTAAGCTTTTTTTCCCTTGTGCAACACAAATCGATATATCATTGTAATGACTCAGTCCAGCAACGTTTGTGGAGAAGGCCCTATATCATTGATATGAAACGATGACGGGTTTATCTTTCCACCAATGCAGCTTGACTGGTTGAGATGTCCTCGCATTTCTGTTTTGCTTTCAGATTGCTGCATTTGCTGTTCTATTTCTTTTCTGTCACTATCGTGGTTGTTCTGCAGAGATAATTGTGAGAACGGAGCATGTTTTAAGTCGCCCTTATTTAATTCTATTTACCATTTCTCTTTACTGACATCTGCCGAAAATGCCAGCAGAGAAATACAAATGAGAATTTGACATGAGAAAGAATTCATCCAGAATTGTATGTAATTAATACATTATTTATCAGAAAAGGAAACACATTCTGTGAACTGAAGTTAAATTTAGGAGTATTGTCAGAAAGTTTCTCTTCACTTGGAATGAGTTTCTGGAGAAATTGGTCGGGGAAATAGTTTAAGGGGTAATTAATTGGATAAATAAAGTCAAACCAAATGGACATCCTCATTTTAAGGACTTTCGAAGTCAGAAGCCTATACAGCACCTGGTTAAAAATTTCACCCTAATGAACTATCAAAATCACAAATTATATATTACTGAAATTATCTGAGCCATTAAATAGACTCTCAGTAGAAGTGCATCATGAATATTATCTTTAATGTAGTGTTAGGATGAAGCACTTGACAGAGAATGTTAGAATTGGATAAAACGTTCGCAACACACAAAAGTGCTAGAGGAACTCGGCAGGTCACTTTACAGGGGCGGCACCGCTAGCAGGTCACATTACGCGGGCGGCACCGCTAGCATAGCGTTTAGTGCAATGCCATTGCAGCACCAGCCATTGGGACCGGGGTTCGAATCACGCGTTATCTGGAAGGAGTTGCTATGTTCTCCCCCTGCCTGCGTGGGTTTTCCCTGGGGGTTCTGGTTTCCTCCCACTGTTTGAAATGTACTGGGGTTGTAGTTTATTCAGGGGTAATTGGGCGGCATGGACTCGTTGACCGAAATGGCCTGTGCTGCATGTCTAAATTTGTTAAAAAGTGAATATGGAAGCTGGTCTGGGTGATCACATGATGGTAGGAGAATGCAGTATCATTTCTCAATGCTGCTTCTGGATCGAAGAAAGGGTCAAAAATAATTTGATGTCAAAGGAATGCTGTGACATGCTGGGGTAGAAAATATTTGACCACTGCAAAGCACATACAGAGAAGGCTTTTACAGTGCTGTTTGGAATTAAATATTAAAGAATCCAATTATAATTTTATTTTCCTAATGCTGAAGAGGAAATCTTTCCCTCTGACCTTTGACCTGTTGACTGAATTATTTAAAATGAATTCAGAGTTATAAGTGGTTGGATGCCAGAACATAATCAAACTTTACATTTTGAGAAGACAGACAAGATCTAATGTTTTATAGGATGTGATGGTCTGTATCCCATTAATAGAACTGCAAAGCTCTGGGGATTAGTAAATATGCAGACGATACTAAGATAGGTGGAATAGTAGATAATGAAGAAGGTTTTCAAGGATTGCAGAGGGATTTGGGCTGCTTAGAAAAGTGGGCTGAAAAATGGCAGATGGAATTCAATGCTGATAAGTGTGAGGTGCTTCATTTTGGTAAGAAGAATCAGAACAGGACATACGTGGTAAATGGGAGAGCATTGATGAATACAGAAGAGCAGAAAGATTTAGGAGTAATGGTACATCGTTCCCTGAAGGTAGAAACTCACGTGAATAGGGTGGTGAAGAAGGCTTTTAGTATGCTGGCATTTATCAATCATTGCATGGAATATAGGAGTTGGGAGGTGATGTTGAGATTGTATAAGACGTTGGTGCGGCCTAATTTGGAGTTCTGTGTGCAGTTCTGGTCGCCTAATTATAGGAAGGATATAAACAGAGTGGAGAGAGTGCAGAGAAGGTTTACCAGAATGTTACCTGGGTTTAAGCATCTGGAGTATGGGGAGAGATTGGACAGATTGGGTCTTTATTCTTTGGAGCGTAGAAGGTTGAGAGGAGATTTGATAGAAGTATTTAAGATTATGAAAGGGATAGACAGAATGGATGTGGATAGACTATTTCCGTTAAGAGGAGGAAAGATTAAAACAAGAGGACATGAGTTAAGAATTAAGGGGCAGAGGTTTAGAGGTAACATGAGGGGGAAC